>NC_139243.1:68655846-69152450 GCF_977018435.1 Lepisma saccharinum
ATTCCCTACTTTACCATGGATATTTCAGAGTTCGTATCTCGGTCTGGATCTTTTATATCCATTTAATCTAACCACTATTCATCCTCATCGTTTAGATTAGACAAAAGTGGAAGGAGAGATACACTGATAAAATAAATGGCAATAAATATATATAGAATATATAAAGCTGAATATACGTAACATCTGAATGTCTTCACACCCTGCAGAGGGTGCCTCAGTAGTCGAGCACATTCAATGGTTAATTATGATCTCGCTTCCGAACGTTCAAGGTTCGAGTCTTGCATGAACATTTTTCATCGCTTATCCTCATCGCCACGACACGTCTGAAGAGATAGAAAATCGACCTATTTTTTTTAAAAATATAATGTTTTCAATGAACGTTGAAGAAACCAAACTAAACAAACACAATGTTAAAATTGCATTTGAAAACCTAAATAATGGAGAAAGAGTTATGTTAGTAGGTAATTGTGTGGTTGTTTACTTATTACTCCATTAAGTCCCCCCGGAACTTCCGGTTTAGGCCAGTCCCCGTTGTTGCCAGTGCAGATTCACCGGCATACGAAGTAAGAAATGAGCGCTTGTTTTCATCAGTTGTGCGACGATAGTCAAGAAAGGTATTTGTTAAAGTTCTACTATGAAGGAGTAGACGTCTAGAATCCGTCTGATGATCAACTGCAGAGCAAATTATTAAAATATGACGTGTCTTTCTGGCCGCCAGTTGTATAGCACACTACGTACATACACAAACAGTGGCATTCTTCCTCATCGAAAGAAGGAAGCATTATAAATTCCTAAAATCAGTCAAAACCTTATTCAAGGGAACTAACTCATGGCCAGGGTTGGCATGTTTAAAACAAAAGTGTTTAAAACACTTTGTTTTAAACGTTTAAAACACACGGCTTTGTTTTTTTTACAAATGTTTTAAACGTTTAAAACAATGTGTTTTAAACATGTTTTTTTTAGAAGTGTTTAAAACACATTTTGGTACTTGATATTTTATAATCTATGATATATTTTTATTTGGCAACCCTGTTTTTTCATTGAATCTGTGTCAATTAATCCGTGCTTTATGGGTCTCACTTATCGCACAACACTTGACCAACCTTTTATTCTGACGTCACGGGAGAAAGCTTTTTCATTTTAGGGCACTTGTATGCACAAGGTAGCAAAACTGTTGTGCCAAAAGAAAGACCCGTGCTTTACTGTAGACATCGAAACTTCTCAGTTCTTTGTTTCCTACCGTCCTGTAAGTTTGAGACAGGTGGAAGCTGGAAACTAATATCTGAATACACAATGCATGATTTTGATCATGATTATTTCTCTTTGGATACGATTCATTGGTTTGTATAACTGAATGAAGCGCAGATGGTTACTTTTGGTAACATAATTTTGTAATTGGAACGATAATTTGATCTGGAGAATTTATTATGACACTGCAGGTTGTTTTCTGCTATATAAACTGTTCAGGTAGCAGGAAATATTTCACCTTGATTTTTCCAGGACGAGGATAGTAATTCAATAATATTTAGTTTCTTGAAATTTAGATCAATATGAATCCTAACCTACTTCAACAGTGACGGAAAAAGGGGACTATTACCCCCAACCTTTGTCCCTGCAGTAGAGGTGTGCGGGATCCCGAGAAGTCGGGACCGGGATCGAAGGCAAAACAGGCCCCGTAGCTAGAGGGGGCAGGGGGCAACTGCCCGTCCCTGAGAGCCTGCAGTGGCACATCTGTGAAAAATACAGAACACATTCCTACCTGAAATTCTCAATAATCTTTACAATTATATCATGTGTTACTCTAGCAACATAACAAAGACACTTATTGATTTTGTGATTTATTAGGGTGTGTGGGATTCCTATAATGTCGTATCATGATTGGGGGAGGGGGGAATTCCCTTCCAGATTCAGACTTCGGAAAATGATTTCGCAATTTTCAGTATCTAGAAGAGTTGTGACATTTTGAGTAGTCTTGTATTAAAAGTGTGTAAAGGTGTCGGATGTTTTTCTTGGGATGTGTTGCTATGAACTTGGAACTGCTTAAATTTTTGCTTCATGTGATAGAGAGAGGGAGTAGATATTTGAGTTTTGTTACGTATCGTTGCATTTCTGCCACTTCTAGCTAATGGCAACAATGACTAATGACGTGAAATTGATGAAGAGACACTCACAAACAGTGCCGAAACCACAGGGGGGCATGGGCATTGCACCCCCCACCTTGGACGGAAGTCCATTCTATGGGAAGCAAACATTAAAAGAACAAGACTAGAAGAATCTAAGAATAGCAGGACAATTGGATACTCATGATGGAATTAGTTTTTACGTGTTCCTTGCATTTTTCTTACAGACGGCCAAGGGGACTTGCAAGGGGCAATAGCCCCCCTCCATTTCAAATTTTATACAAATAACAATACATTTCGTAAAATGTCCTTGCTTGCTTAGCTCGCAATATCTGCTATTCTTATAGTCCAAGTTCAGAGCCATAGCTATGGGGCGGCAGGAGTCGGCCCTGGGAGCCAAATGATCTATAGTAAATAAATGTTAAAGAGAATGCCATGGCACCCCGTAAAGTTATTTGCGCCCTATTAAAACAATTTCTTTCTATGAAATTTAATATGAAATATTAAAGATGACACTGTAATCCTAGAAGTCATTGATCAGTCAAGGGATTCCTATTTGTTTGGCAGGTGTCAAAACATGTATTTCAACTATAATATAATACAATTCACACAATATTTTGCAAAATGGTTAACGTAACCAGTAGGCAAACATTGTCTGTAGTGATGCAAGAGTCTCCCCTTTGAAGGAAATAGAGTCCGTGGTGGACTAAGGGACCCATGCTTTAATGTTTTAGCAAGTACAAAAAATGTATTACAAATTTTTACACAATCCATCAAAGTGTAGATAATATGTAACCATTATTATTTAATTAATTCGATTTTTCTTACATAACACAATAAAATGGTGTTGTTGGATTCATATTAGATACTTTTGTGAGTAAAAATCTTCCATCCTGGGAATCATTATGAAGCATGATTTATAAAGGGCTCCCTTAATCAGTTTTGCAGAGAGGCCCAAAGCTGTTGGTACATATTGATCATCTATTAACATTATCGACCAGTAGATATCGAGTTGATACAGTCTCTATTAGCTTATTTATGTTAAACTTTATATTCTTTGAAGTGGCGTGCCCAGGATTTTCGAAAGGGAGGGGTTATGTCTACATATTTAAGAAGTCATTCCTCATTTTGCCATATTTTCCTGCCTTTGACGTTATTTTTTTTAAAATATTGGACTAAAAGGTACCACTAGTCCCCCCCTTGGGCACGCCACTGATTCTTTGACAATCTGGAAAGATTATTATCGAAATGTTGCTATTTGATGCTGCTCGAAGTTTTTATTGATCGTTACAGTTTCAAGATATCATCCACTTATCTCTTTTGGGGGAGGGGGCAAGTGCCTCTGTGTACGCTGCTATATCTGCCAATGTGACACAATATATTAAGAAATTACCCCCTCTAGGATTGACTTCGCCCCCCCCCTACAAAGAATTCCTGGCTACGTGCCTGGGGCAAAAATTCCCAGCCCGTTCGCGACTTCGGGAAATGACTTCCCGACTTTTCGGGATCCCAAGCAGTCAGGAAATACCGAATGGTCATTTTAAAAAGTCGTCAATTCTTGACGTTTTCTGCATTGTAAATATCTGGAACTTATCGGAAATTGTTAGTTTTGTACCAGAAGTGCAAACACAAGCACTTAAGATGGAAATTACGTGTAGAATTCGAGATTTCAAGCGCTTTGGGAAATTTCGAACATATCCCGTCCATAAAATTTCCCGACTTTGTCGGGAAATTGAGAATATTCCCCGTCCCGAATGTCGGGATTTAAAGAATTTCCCGTCCCGACCCAAAAAATTATGTCCCGCACACCCTGCAGTATGGTAAACCTTATCTCCAAAGGTAAATAAACTCTCCTTCCCGCCGCTACACTCATAGAAATGAGTATTTTTTCTTTAACGACTTTAGCTATAATTTACTGGGAAAAGGTTGACTTTCTTTTGTTTAAAACATGTTTAAAACATGTTTTTTTTAGCTCATGTTTAAAACTATGTTTAAAACAAAAAAAACATGTTTTAAACAAAAAAACAGTTTGTTTTGTTCTTTTTAAAAAAAAAAACAAATTTTGCCAACCCTGCTCATGGCTGTAAAGGTAATTTCCATGCAAGGGTTATGGCTTCCACATGCCGCGGCATGTCTAGAACAATTCCCATACACACAGATTGCATTGCACCGAAAGACGGTGGCTGGTTCTGCAAACAAAGCAAGTCCCCCTTCCTTCCTTTTCATTTGCAAAGTCAAGTCCCGTTACATTCCCGTGAGGATGGTTTTAGCTGCTGCGGGTGGTGAGTGACAAGCACAAGACAACCCTCTTGTAACATCCACATCAAAGGTAATTGACTTTTCCGAAAGATTCTTCTCTGATCTAGTTCACAAAGAACGAATCCCAAAAATGAACGGAACTTTCCATCTGTACAGCGTTGTATCACTAATAACCAAGGAAACCAATAACTAAAGCGCCAAAATGGCTGCAGTGTTGCCAGATATGACGTCCGGTCGAAAGTAACCACAGACAAGTTATTTCATTTGTCTGTAGTTTAACGCATTAAACGAGTAATCTGTGGTCTTCTCCCAAATATATCTTTTGGACATTTGTGTGCTGTGCAGGATTGGCAAATTTGTCTCTATTTTTAAAAAAAGAACAAAACAAACTTTTTTTTGTTTAAAACATAAAACATATTTTAAACAAAAGAAAGTCAACCTTTTCCCAGTCGTTAAAGAAAAAATACTAATTTTTATGAGTACAGTGGCGGCAAGGACTGTTTATTTACCTTTGGAGATAAGGTTTACCATACTGCAGGGTAGGGGTGTGCGGGACAGAATTTTTTGAGTCGGGACGGGAAAATTCTCAATTTCCCGACAAAGTCGAGAAATTTCGGGACGGGATATGTTCGAAATTTCCCAAAGCTCGTGAAATCTCGAATTCTACAAGTAATTTCCATCTTAAGTGCTTGTTTTTGCACTTCTGGTACAAAAACTATCAATTTCCGATAAGGTCCAGACATTTACAATGGAGACAACGTCGAGAATTGACGATTTTTGAAAATGACCATTTAGTACTTCCCGACTGCTTGGGATTCCGAAAAGCTGTGAAGTTATTTTCCGAAAACGGGATCGGGACGGGAATTTCCCCGGATCCCGGTTCCGACTTTTTGGGATCCCACACACCTCTACTGCAGGGACAAAAGTTGGGGGTAATAGCCCCCTTTTTCCGCCACCACTGAAGTAGGTTAGGATTCATATTTATCTAAATTTCAAGCAACTAAATATTATAGAATTACTATCCTTGTCCTGGAAAAATCAGGGTGAAATATTTCCTGCTGCCTGAACAGTTTATATAGCAGAAAACAACCTGCAGTGTCATAATAGATTCTCCAGATCAATCGTATCAATCTCCTCTAAATTGAGATTTATAGCTAGCCTGAATTCATAACAGTAGTTGTATTGATGATATTACCAGCTCGAGAAAGGATGAGCCCCCCTCCAGCAGATTTGCTTATACTTAAAACAAGCTCAACATGAGCATATGAGCTTTTTGCTCAAGTGTGGAACCCTGTCTAATCCAAGATTTTTGTAAAAATGCCCTCAGGAATTTTCTGAGAAATGATGAGCCCCTCAGATTGATTTGCCTATACTTACAAAAATTGCATCAGCCAGATTGTTGTCCATAAACTTGTCAAAAATTGATATTTTTTTGGCCACACCAGAAATTAAGCCAAAAAGCTATATACACACACACACACACACCCATATACACACATATTTACTTCCAGTTTAAGTTTAATTGGACCCCAGCCTCAACTTGCATATCCAATATTAAAACAATGTAATATGCAGAGACCCTCTAGAATTGCTCCGTGACTCTCTTATTTCTTATATTATATGTTTGCATGTTTCAAGTAATTCCCCTCTGTGTTAGTGTGTACAATTCCCGAGACGGTAGTATTGATTTTTGTTTTGCATGTTTCTCCTCAGTGCCAGTACTTACAGAAATTCCCGAGTATTGCATCAGCCAGTATTGTGAGAGTGGTTGAGGAGAACAGATGTGTTGTTACAGTGCTTCTCATATTTATAGGCCTGTTTGATTTAATATGAATATTAAATATATATTGAACAATATTTTGCCTAATATTTGTTACATCTAGCTTGTTTGTTGTAATCCACTCATATTTAGAGTCAGGCATATATCTATCCCAGCTTGTTATACAAAAATCAATACATAATACTCAGCGCTGGGTCATTGCCTTTCTAGGATATGCATGTTCGTGCAGGTATTTGCGGAAGGTCAGTGTGAATGAATATTTATTCTCTTTTTCCACTTGTGGGCTATTGGCTTTACAACCTGTCATAAGATAAGCATAGAGATTAGATTTAAAACCCAGGAAATTTTATATAAATACCAAAGCCAAAAATATTAACACACATACACACATACACACATACACACACACACAAAGCACAGTGCTGAACCCAACTGATATTTTTATCCAGCATAGAGTTTTGAATTGAAGCCCAGGAAATATATATAATAAACCAATAACAAAAAATGCCAAATCAAAAATATTGCAATCAGTGTAATAAGAATATATCCAGCCCCAATTGGGCCAGACACCAAAAGATTTGTAACCCAGACAAATGCAGAACTCCCACAAAAATATGCCCCAAATGCCATAGAAAATATAACATGGAATATTTCACATATAAACATAAAGATACTTGCTCTGCACAGTCATCAACATTGCCCCCACAACCATCCACATCTGGTCTGAAAAGAAAGCATGAAGCACCTGTTAATGCTGGACCTGCAAAACAGCCACGCTATGAACCCATCCGTAGCAGTTTTAACGGCCAATTAAGGGATCACCGTTTTGTATCAGAGCCAAGATGTGATATTAAGAATTTTTTGAACAGTGTAAAACCTAATGTGCAGGCAATTCTAAATGCACAAAATGGCTCTTATAAGCTCTCCCTCAAATTGTTTGCACAATATAAGAAACCAAACGGCACAAAATTTACACAGCCCCACATAACAGAAACTGTACCGGTATATTCAAATGCAAATTCGGACAAAATAATAAGCAGTTTGATGGATCAACTGAACATTAAACACTCTGAATTTGCGGCAAAAGAGTCTGGATGGAGCCTATGCGGATCTCCACACAAGTTATATGTTAATATTTCTGAATTCAGCCCATTACAAGGATCTACATATTTGCCATTACCTGCCAATATTAAAAACAAACAAGCCGTGGTTAACATAGAAAATACCGACCAGAAATGCTTTTTGTGGTGTATTTTAGCTGCTTTGTTTCCAGTTTCAAGGAATCCTCAGAGAATAAGTTATTATAAACAATATGAACATATTTTTGACGATGCAATGGAGGGTTTAGAATATCCAATGTCTGTTCAGAATATTCATAAATTTGAAAAAAAGGCCAGGCATATCAATGGCAAACAATTATCTATTAATGTATTTATTTGTTCCACTGGCCGTGGCAATTGCTCCATAGAACCTCTCAGAATCAGTACAATTGATGATGATTCTGCTGTTCCGATTGATATGCTCTTAATTGAAGAGGATGGCAAATATCATTACACTCTGATACATAATCTTCAAGCTTTAGTGAGAACACAACTAGACAAATCTAATAGAATATTTAAGTTGTGCAGAAGATGTTTATGTGTATTTGATGGTCAAAAAATGGCAAATAGGGTTCGGGAAGAAAATGCAGAAATTGCAAAAAACAAGTTAATTGAGCATCTGAAATACTGTGGGAACCATAAACCTGTTCATATGCTGATGCCAATGCCAAGTGAAAATTGCAAATTCAAAAAGTTTGAAGCCTTGTTGGAACACCCAGCATATATTGTCTGTGATTTTGAATCAAACCTCAAACCTCTTGCATTCTGCAATCCAGATCCTGAAGAATCTTCAATTACACCATACCAGCTACATGAACCTTCCAGCTTTTATTATGTAGTTGTACAGGATGGTGTTGTTAGTAAAAAAGATTCATACATGGGACCAGATGCCATCAAAATATTTGCACATAAAATAGAAAATGAGTGCCGTGACATAGCATCTAACATCTTATTAAAATCAAAACCCATGTTGCCTTTAACAGAGAAACAGATTGAAGATTTCAACAATGCAGAAAAATGCCCGGTATGTGATTCTGAATTTTCAGATACAAATATCAAGGTGAAACACCATTCTCATACAGATGGTAAATTCAAAATGGCCCTGTGTAATAGCTGTAATATTAAGATCAAGAGACCAAGATTTGTCCCCATATTTTGCCATGGAGCATCCAATTATGATTTTCATCATCTGATCAGATATGAGGGGTTTGACAAGCAGAATTTAAATATTTTAGCTGAAAATGATGAAAAATATATTGCTATTAGCAAAATAATTAAAGTTAATGGTGTTCCTATTCACATAAGATTTCTTGATTCTTACAGAATTTTATCTGCTAGCCTGGCTACACTGGCCACTCAATTATCTGATGATCAATTCAAAATCACACGTGCATTGTTTCCAAATCAGGACCTGAAATTAATTAGGCGGAAGGGTGTATATCCATATGACTATGTTACAGATTTTTCTAAATTTGATGAGTGTTCTCTGCCACCACAAGAAGAGTTTTACAGCAAAATCAGAGGATCTGGAATCACTGATGATGATTATCACCATGCCCAGTTGATGTGGAACAATTTAAAATGCAAGACATTTGGTGATTATCACATGGCATATTTAAAACTTGATGTGACCCTCTTAGCTGATATATTGCAGGCATTCAGAAAATCTTCTATGCAAAATTATAGACTGGATCCAATATATTTTTACAGTGCCCCGGGCCTAGCATGGGCTGCAATGTTTTTAAACACTAAAATGCCATTGGATCTGATCCAGGATCAAAATATGTATCTGTTTATGGAAAAATGTATAAGAGGAGGCATGGTGCAATGTTCTCAGAGATATGCCAGAGCAAATAACAAATATATGCCTGATTATAATCCAGAATTGCCATCAAATTATATACTGTATATAGATGCAAACAGCCTCTATGGTCACGCTATGATGGATAAATTGCCATATGCAGGGCTTGAATGGGTTGAAGATTTTAATATTGAGGATCTTCAGGACTTTGATGACAGTGACTATGGCCTCTTCTTAGAGGTTGATCTGACAATTCCTGATGATTTACATAACAAATTTTCTGATCTGCCCCCAATTCCTGAGGTTCAGTGCTCACCTGGCTCTAAACAGAAGAAGCTCATGATGACTCTGGAGCCAAAACAGGGATATGTCATATAGTACAAAAACCTCCAGTTCCTGATGAAACATGGTGTTCAAGTGACCAAACTTGGCAAAGTCTTAAGGTTCAGGCACTCAAAATGGTTGGAGCCATATATTAATACAAACACAGAGCTTCGAACATCTGCAAAGAGCCAATTTGATAAGACCCTGTTTAAATTGATGGTCAATTCAGTGTATGGCAAAACTATTGAAAATGTCAGAAAACATACCGATGTTAAAATAATTACTGACCCCAGCCTGAGCAAAAAATTGGTTGCAAAGCCCAACTTCAATTATAGAAGAATTTATGATGAAAATATGGCACTTTTCAACATGAAAAAAACAAAAATTAAGTTTGATAAACCTATTTATGTAGGGGCTGCAATATTGGAATTGGCCAAATTACATATGTTAAAATTGTATTATGATGTGCTGAAACCTTTTTATAAGGATCGTGTAAAATTGATGTACATGGACACGGATAGTTTTGTTCTTGATATTCAAACAGAAGATGTTTATCAAGATATTTCCCAGCCTGAATTGTTTAAATATTTTGATACCAGTGAACATAAAGAGATTCAACACCACCACAACAAAAAGGTGCCTGGCAAGTTAAAAGATGAAACACTTGGTGATGTTATTGTGGTATTTGCTGGGCTAAGTGCCAAGATGTACAGTTTTAAAACATGTAGTGCTGTTGTCAAAAAAGCCAAGGGCATTGGCAGAGTGACTGTGGACAAAGAGCTTGAATTTGAAGATTATGAAAATTGCATCAAATCCCAGAATTTAATCAAAACATCAGAATCCAGAATTCAGAGTGTGGATCACTTATTGACTTCAAATGTTGTAAGAAAAGTGGCTCTGGACCCACATGATGATAAGAGATGCATTTTATCATGAGGCATACATACTCTACCATGGGGGCATTGTGATTTGAAAAGTGGGAATCAATGCCCAATTACAGAGCATGATTTGAAATAAATAAACATGCCTATGAACTTATTTGGGTTTAAAAAACAAGGTATTATGGACCTGCCAACCCCACAATCCTCTTCTGATATGCAGTCTATACTGTCTAAACTGAGTGGCTTGTTAATTATTCATCTGAACAGCATACTTACAGATGTTGATGATGAAACAGGTAAAATATTGTACATATTTAACAATAATTTAAATCATTACCAATTACCTGTAGGTGGGCAATTGCAATTTATTACAACCCCTGAGGGTGATGTTAAAATTTCAGTAGGGAGAAATATTTATAGAATTAAGCACTCAAACATGATTTCTGGCACTGTTTATACTGTTTCTGCTGGTGACTGCTTATATATTGAAGTCCCGGGATCATATGACAAGCTTATACCCTTTTTTATAGAATTAAGAATCAGATACTCTATAATAAATAACCACTAAATCAAAAATGCCTAATGATATTTTTGGCCACACAAGGCATGAAGATCACAGTGATGAGATTCTTATGCTTGATGTCAGAGTCAAGAAATTAAGAAGTGATTTACAAGCTTTACAAACCACACTCAATGCCAGTCTTCAATTAGAAATTACAAATTTACAATCACAATGCATGGACCCTCTTCTTAAAATTGATTCTGAACTCAAATTGTTGCTTCAAAAATATACTGATCTGGCAACATTAGATAATTTTCAAAGTTTAGAAGAAGCTGTAGCAGCTCTTCAAGCCAAATTTAAGACCCAGGCCACCAACTCTGAGCAATTGAAATAGCAATTGGAAGAGCAGATAAATAATGTCCAGGCACAGCTCCAAACAATTGTCAAAAGCATAAAATCACAAGAAGATTTTGATCTAGTGATTTCCACTCTAAAGGAACAGATTCAGTCACTCCAAATACCTAATCTGGATCCTCTGAACAATGCCATAGCCGAGGTTAAAGAAAAAATTGAGACACTTGAAAATTTTATGAACAACTTGCCATCTTCTGATGCTTTGAGTGTTGCAAACATCAAGCTGCAACTTGAAACATATGAAGATTTTGGAAAAATTCAAAGTACCATAACCCATCTTGAAGGTACAATAGCAGCAGTGCAAAGTGATTTGGCAAATGTACAAGAAACTCTAGAATCTCGCCTCCCCGGTATTGTAGACACACTTGTAAGTGTCCAGCAACAGATCACAAAGCTTGAAAACCTCAACACTGAATCTGAACTATCTCATTTTCATCACTTGATCGATGATATCCAAACAAAACTTGAAATTTTACAACAATCAACACCCACTCAGGCAGATATAGCCCTGCTCCAAAATGCTATGCAAAATGTGGCTGATGCTTCTGAATTAAATAATGTGAAATTGGCACTTGAAATTTTGCAAAATACAGTATCAAATCTGCCTACATCACAGGAACTTAAAAATATTAAGAGAGCAGTGAATAGGATATTGAAATCAGAAGATATCAAGAATATCCAGGCAGAGATCAAACATCTCACTCAGACAGTGGCCACTCTTCCAACCAATCAACATATTAATGAACTGCATGCCCTGTTTGAGGATATCAGAAGGCAGGTCCATGATCTTACTGCTCAAAATTCAAAATTGGCAGTTGTTGAAAATTTACAGCAAATTGTAGCTAATATCAAGCAACAGCTAGGGACCATGGAATCCAATCAAGCAAATGCTCTGTCTGTTTTTGCCACCCAGCTTCAAGAGATTGTGCAACAATACAAGAAACTTATTGTGGACATAAAAATCAAGCCAGGCCATGATGATGTTGTTAGGACCATCAATGAGCACCTTGAATCTGTAACAAGTAGATTGCTTACAGCAGAAAAGGAAATAACAGGCATAATCGAGAATCCAAAACATACAGTAATTCTTGAATTGTACAGCATCCCCAAGAAAGAATATGATTCTCCATTTACACCAGGTGGCAAAATATATATGCTGTCCCCTGCACAATTTTATTACCAGTTTTTTGTTGGGGGCACACTTAGACCAATCAAGATCAAATATTGGCTTCAACCACAGGCACACCACTACCCCACCTTATCAATAACAAATGCTGACAACAAACCAAAAATCACCAGTGTAGAGTTAGAGGATTTTACAGATCCCAATACATTAGAAACAGCATATGTTGAAGATGATGGCTCTCTGGAATTTAAAATACAAATAGGGGACAAATTATATTTAGAAAATCCTGCAGTATCAGCTGCTGAACACCCCATAGTTGCAATATTCTTGTTTTCATATTATGTCTAGAGAAATTATTGTTGATGAATTACACAGACAAGCCAGGCATAATTTTAAGAGACTGCCAGTAGTCACAAAGGGCATAGATGATTTATGGCAGAGCGACTTGATTGAAATGGCAAGTGGGCAGTTGAAAAACTTAGACAAAATCAACAAGGGCTACAAGTATCTACTCACTGTCATAGATACATTTTCAAAATTTGCCTGGGCTGTGCCACTCAAATCCAAGACTGGGGCATGTGTTACAGAAGCCATCAGGACAATCATCAATCAGAGTGGAAGATCACCGCGCTATTTGCAAACAGATAATGGCAAAGAATTTTATAATTCTGTGTTCCAACAATTTATTAAAAGCCAGTCAATAGAACATTACTCGAGTTACAGTGATCTCAAAGCCTCAATTGTAGAGAGATTCAACAAAACCCTAAAAAATCTTATGTATAAACAATTTACCCTCCAAGGTAATTATAAATGGCTTAATATTCTTCCAGAACTTCTACATAAATATAACAACTCGGTCCATTCCACAATCAACATGAAACCCTCTGAAGTAACTTCATCTGATGAGCAAAAATTGATCAGCACTGTTTATTATCCTAAATACCAGCCAACAACAAGAAAGGCCAAATACAGGGTGGGGGATCAAGTAAGAATCAGCAAATATAAGCACTTATTCAAAAGAGGCTTTACAAGAAACTGGAGCACTGAATTATTTACAGTAGTTCAAATTAAACCTGGGACCCTTAACACATATATAATAAAAGATCACCGAGGAGAAATTCTCAAAGGCAGGTTCTATGAACAAGAGCTCAGCAAAACTAAACAGCCTGACACATATCTCATAGAAAAAATCATCCGCAGAAAAGGCAACAAGTTATTTGTCAAATGGCTGGGACTCCCAGAACACAACTGGATCGATGCAAACAAAGTGATAATATGAGCACCTGGGATGTTATAAAAAGGCTGCCAGAACCTGATCAGCAGAATAAGAGAAATGGCAACTTGCTACCTGATAATATTAGGTGTCTTATTGTTGGGCCATCTGCTTGTGGTAAAACTACACTAATGGTTGATAATTTTTTATTGGCACCCAACTGGTTAGACTGGAAAAACAGGCACTTGTATGTTTTTTCTAAGAGCTTGGAACAATTAAAATATCAGCAGCTGATGAAGCTATATGATGGATTGGATATTGCTACTTTTGAACCGGATGTTAAGCCACTTCATGACTGTCTCGATAATTCTGTTGTTGTGTTTGATGACATTATACTGGATAATCAAAACAAGGTTAGAAATTTCTTTACACAGGGCCGACACAAAAACATTGATTGTTTCTACCTGGCACAGACTTTTTCTAAAATACCGAAGCAGCTGATCCGAGACAACAGCAATTTTATATGTGTGTTTCATCAAGATCATACCAACCTCAAACACATACATGATGAATATGTAGGTGGGGACTTGAGCTACAATGATTTTTCCAAGTTTTGCAGTAGGTGCTGGAACCAGGACAGTTATGGGTTTGTCACAATTGATATGACAAGAAAACCCAATAGTGGCAAATACAGAAATAAAATCAACAATTTTCTAGACATTGAAACATATATAAATAACCATGAAAAGGCCAATCATTGATGATCTTAAATTAAGAGATTATCTTGTAAAAAGATTTAAGGGATGGAAATCACAGAACCGAGGAATTTATGAACAACACAAACAAACAGAACAGCCAATTATTGATGCTATTAATAATTTAGGTAAGAATATCAAAACTGTTACAGAGCAAAATCAAAATTTGATCACAGAGCTTGTACCTGTAGCTGCAAGGAACATATTAGATTATCCAATCACCCCACTTTCCAGTATTCATACACCTAGTCCTATTGCTCCTAGAAGAATTGAGGCTAGTCAGGATCCTATTGAATTGGGTCTTCTTGCTCAAAAAATATTTAAGCACACCTAAAGACAATAAAGATGAGGTCTTTGGCTTATATGCTGACACAGAGCTTGATGGCAGCATCATACATAGAATTGGCAATTTCAGAGTAACATTTATGGGAGATGATATAATTGTATATTCAGAATCTCATCTTGGACAAAGAGGTGGTTTTGTTAAGTACACCGGCACACCTGGATTATGGGAACTGATGACTAGGAAAAGGCCTGGCAGCTATACAGATCAAGACTATGAGCATCACAAAAATATTAATAAAATCAGATGCTCTATACCAGAACAATGATCCCACACAAAAAAGAGTCAAGTCTAGCAGTGGAGCAAAATACAACAATTTAATCAAGCCCATATGGTCACAGATCAAGACTGGCAGTGGAATCAAACAATACAACACCCTGCCTAAAGAATTTGTCTGGGTTGATGATGTCAGGAAACTTGTAGATAGGTTATTGGTGATAGCTGGGGAGGAAAATGCTGGGAACCACAATTTTTACAATGAAAAGGTTGGAATTATGGACATGATAAGCACCAAATTGTCTAATTTTATAGTGAATGACACTAAGGGCATTGGATATCTTATAAAAATTATTAATACTCTACCACCTAAATTTTGGAATATTTCTGAGGGTCGGGGCCTGGTTAATGACATTATAAACAAGCTGCCATTTGAACTACATATTCCAGGCTATCAGTATTGTGGTCCAGGCACAAAACTGGACCATAGATTAAACAGAGGGGATCCTGGTGTAAATCCCCTAGATGCTGCTTGTAGAGACCATGACATAGCATACAACACACATTCTGATCTTGACAAGAGACATGTTGCAGACAAAAAATTAGAAGAGGCTGCATTTGGCAGATTTGTAAGCAAAGATGCTTCTTTAAGTGAAAAAATAGCAGCATTGGGAACCACCATAGCTATGAGCACCAAACAAAAACTGGGGTGGGGGTTGTAAATATGTATATAATAAATCTAGAATGAAGGCCAAGGGTGTTATGTATCAAATACCTTATGCAGGTCTCAAATCTCTTAAAACTATTGACAGTCTTTTGACCAAAAAGCAGCGCAAGAAAAAAAATTCTTGTCTTGCCAAGGGCCATGGTATGAAATTATTACTTAGTACCCCCCAATTAAAAAAATTACAACAATCTAGAAAAAAATCACATGTGGGGGGTTTCATATTTACTATCCCGGCCATCTTAGCTGCTCTCGGGGCTGTTGGGAGCTTGGCCGGGGGATCAGCTGCCATAGCAAAAACAGTAATAGATGCCAAGAAAAATAGGGCAGAATTAGATGAGCAGAGGCGCCATAACCTGGGCATGGAGAAAAAAGGCAAAGGTGTTAAGAGAGCCATGAATAAGTTTAAAAAAAACAAGAGCCGCTTACAAACCAAGATATTGAAGCTTTAATCAAGCCACTGGGTATCAAAAATTTTAGAGGTGTGTACATGTCTGATTCTTTGCCAGAACAACCACTCAACAAAGAGTGTGGCATTGTTAATTTGGATAAGTACAAAAATCAGGGCACTCACTGGATCTGTTATCTTAAATATTTAAAAGATGAGGCATTTGTGTTTGATTCATTTGGAGGTGTTCCACCTGAAAATTTAATAAAATATCTAAAATCACCTAATCTTTATTACAATAATGCCCGTGTTCAAAACTTCAAAGATGTTAATTGTGGACATTTGTGTTTATCTGTTCTTAGATATATGTCTCAAATAAATAAACCATCAATTGAAAATTTTCAAAAGGCCCTGTGGTATCTGAAACATCATGGGGGTATTCCATCTCACCAGCCAAAATTCAATATTGAAACTCAAATTACATGATGATATAGTGTATCCCAAAACAATAGCTCTCAGAGCATTTTATGGCATGTACTTGATCCCTAATATTACACACCACAACACAATTGCAGTAGGGGATCAAAAAATTGTCATCACTCCAGGGCAATATAATCTATCCACTCTAAATGCTCAATTACCCAGAGGTATAGTATTAAGTCAAAATTCTGTCACTCACAGAGTAGAGATTGTATCTGCTACAGAAACAGTGGATCTGGGTACTATAGGAGAGCTGCTAGGCTTTGAGAACAACACAAAACTTGAAGCGGCCATCAAACACACTACTATTAATATACCTAAATTCTTAGCCATAGAGACTCTGAATATTCACTGTAATGTGGCTGAGGGTATGATCACCAAATCAAATGGCATAGGCACTCACAAACAAACTGGCATCATTGCAACATTAAAACCTAATTCTGAATTTATGGAGCCCGTCATCTACACTCCATCCCCAACATTATATTTTCCTGTGTGCCATAATAGAATAGATAATATTGAATTGATGGTCACTAATGAAAAAGAAGAATTAGTTGATTTTGCTGGAGCCACAACAACTGCAATCATAGAGATTAATATTTAAATAAAAATACATACAATGGAAAATATTGAGAGTTATGAGCTACAATCATTCCCCCCAAACAGGAGGACATTTGCAAATTTAAATCAACCCAACACAGAGATTGAGGTTGATCTTGATGTAGGGGATGGATTTATACACCCCCACAGAGCAGATCTATACATCAAATTTGATGTTGTAAAGCTCGATGGAACAGATTATCCGGCAAATTCAAATATAAGATTGGTAGATAATTTTGTGCCACATCTATTCTCTGAAATTGAGGTCAGAAAGCATGGTGTTGTTATAAACAGAGTGGATTATCCCGGCATTACCTCCACAGCTTTGGCTACATTAAAATTATCCAAAACAGAGGCTTCATACTACAAAATCGGTGGATTTGAGGCTGGTGATAAGATATTATCTAAGAACCACACAGTGCTGTTCCCTATGCGCCTGTTGCCAGGATTCTTCTCAGATTACAAAGATATTATGTGGAAGGGTGGGTTAAGAATTACATTTAGAAGAGCTGCAAATGATAATAATGCTTTGATGAGGTACAGTGCAATAAACTCTACAGGGGAAGCTCTGCCCAATACCCTACCAGATGCAGGCAAATGCATTATTCAGACTATGGAGTTAAGAATCCCTGTTGTTGAGTATGAGGCCAGTTATGCTCTTAAATACAAAGCTGATATAATAAAAAATCCACAGGTTCCTCTGCAATTTTATACATATCAATGTGTACAGAAGCCCGCATCTGGTACATATTATGAATTTGATGCCACAAATTCATTCTCCAGTATTCAATATGACATGCCTGATTTTGTGGTGGTATTGTTTCAGACTGGAAGACACAATAATCAGGAAAAAAATTCAAGCAAATTTGATAACTGCAACATCAAGAACATATATCTTAAAAATGGCAGAAATGAGGTCTTTCCTAGAGAAAATTATAATTTAGACATGTCCAAGAATGATTTCCTCAAATTATATGAGGCATTTTCTTCCTTCAAACGTGTCACTACAGGCAATACTGATATGTATTACACTCCAGATGAATTCAAAGCACAGAGACCCATGTTTGTAATCAACACTTCAAAAAGGAAACAAGTTGTGGTGAATGACAGGACAAATATTAAAATTATCTGTGAATTCCATGAGGCATTACCTGATGACACCATATGTAGTGTTATTCTCATAGGTGAAAAATCATATGTTTATGATGTAAGAAATGAGAGAGTCACGGAGCAATTCTAGAGGTCCGATTCAAACATAAAAGCCCTTTGATTATGAAACAATAATACCAACATTTTGCCGTCAGAAAATATATTACTTACCCAAATTTTATAGCACCTCTGCTCGTGGCAGAAAAGCTTTTATATATATTACCTACCCAAATAACACAGCCAAAAGCTTAAATACAGAAATATTGCAATAATTATTCTGTAAGTTACAGACTTGTGTGCGACAAGACCAAACCTAAATGCAATTCAGTTTGCATGACAATATCCAGGAATTTCCTCAATATGATGGATGGTCCCTGAAAAAGGCACAGTGTAGATAAGAATTTTCTCTTTGAGTCCCATGATAAATGACATGTAATTTCCCTTTGAAAAAACATAGTGCAGGTTAAGCCAACAGATAAAATCTCCCAGGCATACAGAAAGAAGGCAATTACTCTTTGATGATGAATAATATGTTATTTCTCTCTGAAAAGACACAATATAGATTATATCTGTTGGCATGCAATAATTTATTGCTGGCCGAAACATGGGACTGATCAAAAGATTATAAAGAACATGGAAACAATTAATTATGTTTGTTCGCCTCTCTCCCATTGTATTGATCAGGCAATTTTGCCTGCATAGCTGAGCTGATATTTTACCCAGATAACAGCAATAACAAAACTCTGGTGATTCTTAATAGAGAATAATTTTGCTCTGTTGTACAACATTTTTTACTAGGTTTAAGATCTGGGGGCTATCAACTAGCAATAATTATTCTCAAAATCTCACATATGGAAATATTATTTTGCCACATATATTTCAATCTCTCAGAACTCAAACCCAAAAGCCTCCTGATTACAAGACAACAATATTAACATTTTGCCATCAGGGGGGCTTCATATTTTATGAGGACTTAAACCCGAACCTTTTGATTACAAGGCAATAAAAACCATGCACCACACTCTACTGGCTCTCAGAACCCAATAAATATCACTTCAAGATTCCTGGGATTTTGACAGAAAAACATACTATAAACAATAAGATGATAAGAGAACTTGGCATAGTTTTAAGTATAGGCAAATCAATCTGAGGGGCTCATCATTTCTCAGAAAATTCCTGAGGGCATTTTTACAAAAATCTTGGATTAGACAGGGTTCCACACTTGAGCAAAAAGCTCATATGCTCATGTTGAGCTTGTTTTAAGTATAAGCAAATCTACTGGAGGGGGGCTCATCCTTTCTCGAGCTGGTAATATCATCAATACAACTACTCATAACTCCTGTCGCCAGCCGTTGCTCTCTCAGGCATTCAAAGAATGTCACATCAGTAATTAAAAATCCTTCCTGGTCTATTGGAGTTAAGGTGCTGATCAGCTGGTATTTCAGGGCAACGACCAGGGAAGGAGGAAAGAGAACAAAATAGAGAGCACGTGTGGTGTGGGGTCTTTTGCCTTGAATCGCCGAAGAAGAAGGAACTGAGGAGATTGAGCGATCGAACACGTTTCGATATGAACAGCTATCAGCGGGGAATTGTATCATCAGAGACAGACAGGTATTGTTACTTCCAACCATGTTGATCTAGACTTGAAGGAATAAATCCGAAAGCTTGAGTTTTGCCATTTCCAAGTGTGTAGTTAGTACCTCTCGCCCATTACCATTAGGTTTACCTTGAAGGGCGAGTGCTCAAATGAGGATGAATAATTAAGCGAGCTACATCACCCCCCTCAATGGTTAAGGTTCTTGGTTTGATCCCACGTACTCAGGGTAGGGTGAAGGAGGTCAAGAGTACGCACCTAACGTTTGAGGCCGTGTAAATAGTAAGGTAAATCACAGATACACATGAAAGTTTGTCACAATGTTTATTAACCCTTTAGTAATCATTGCTCAGAAATCAAAGAAAGTAACTGTAAAAGGAAAAACTACAGAAAAGATTTTATGAAAAGATAGCACATGCGTACTCTTGGACACATAGGCGGCTAAGAGTACTAAACAGGTCGTTCAAGAGTACGCATTAGCAATTATCACACACATATGGTCCATGTCCAATGTAATCAGAACACTGTTCATGCCACCACTCATGACACACCCCACACTGAACCCAGTCGTCAGCAAAGGACTCTCCTCACCCAGCGCAGATAGTTTCGGTTTCACCTGCAGCCGCCTGTGTGTTATCTTGTTGACGTTGCACAATCTTTAATGGCTTTTTTGTTAGTTTCTGAAGGGGTTGCTGTTTCTTGGTGCTCTGCCTATCCACTAACTTATTTTTAAAAGGTGATCCCGAGAGAATTTCAGATGACCCCCCTTTCCTAGATCCGGAAGGAGTCTTCTGTGCAGGGTTTTCTATTGGTGACAGACCCACTTCCCCTGGTTGAGACACACTGGCATTCGCCGATGGAGTAGGACAAGGTTTAGTAGACGTTGACGTTGATGGTTCGTTATCTGGGGTTCTGCCAAGCCTCCCTGGAATCAAATCTGCACCACCCCCTACGATTGGCGTAAGTGCGGTGTGAACATTAGCAGAAACATAGTCTTCTTCCGTAAAAATGTCCGGATTAAAGGGATAAATCCTCGCTCGTTCAGCTTTTTCCACGGTCATAACCCTACTGTAAGCTGCTCGAAATAATCCAGCAATGTCATATTGAGAAACAATCTCTCCTGGGTGATTCACCATCCACTTTTCGACTTCTGCTGCATAGGCAGTTTTAAGGGGGCCAAAGATTGCTACGTCCAACGGCTGGAGCTTGTGACTTGTATGAGGGGGTAGAGAAAGTAACGTGATAAAATTTTCTCGGTAATATAGAACTGCAGGTAGTGAACAGTGAGATGAATGGTTGTCAACTATCAGAAGCACAGGATTTTGAGCAGTGGGTTTCACATGATAGGTGAAATGTTTGAGCCACTCAGGGAACAGATCTGCAGTCAAGTAACCACTGTCTGAAATCATTGAAAGTGTTCCCGTAGGAGCATTTTTAAAGAGGGCAGGGTTCAGTCTTTTCCTTGCAAATATCATGGCAGGCGGAACAGGAAAACCAGTAGCACTGACGCAACCAACGATGGTGACCAATTGGCCACGCTCCCCTGCGGACACTTTGCAGACCGCTCGTTGTCCTTTTGGGCTGACGACTTTTGGCGACTTGGGGGCACAGTGGATATTCCTGTTTCGTCCATATTGAAGATTCTGGGAGGAGGCAGGGGCCGTTCTTCAAAACACCTGCGCAAATTGCCAAAAAAATGGTTCACATCAGTCTTGTTGAATCCCATTGCCCGACGTAAACTGCACTGTTCTGGTGTACATAGAGATAAACCTTGTCTCTTGCAGAAATTGGTTACCCAGTCTTTACCTGCTACCTTTTTTTCTTCATTAAATCCTGTGTGAACCAGATGACTTTCAGCAAACTGGTAAGCGACTTGCATCAGTTTCTGCGCGTTAAGCCATAGAATCTTGCGTTGAGGTTTGTGCAATGGGCAGCTAACTCCTTTTCCGGGGTAGTGTTGAAGACCGTTCTAAATCGACCAAGGGATGATGGAACTGTTCCCTGAAATGACAAAACAAGAAAAACTCATGCACAAATGCACTTAGCACATAGGGCTAAAGTACTCTCTCCACCACACTCCAATGAATTTTAAGTGGAAAGAAACGTGTCTTGAAGACACCTCATGCAATTTGAAGTGAGCTAGCTTGTTACATTTTCGAGACATTATGCCTGATATGTTGTCCCTACAAGGTTAAGTCATGAATTACTCAAAACTACTAGGGCTAGGTAAATAATAATCTCATTTGCACTTCTGGGAATAAGAAAGTAGTAAAATGAATACTCAATTCTAAAGCATAACGTTGGCTTGCAAAGTAACTCTGCAATTCAAGGAGCCACAAAAAGTGTTCAGGCTATTGCATCATCAACCTAATAGGTTACAGAAAAAAATGTGTGTGGCGTTGACGATGTGGGCATGCTTAAAACATTTTTCAATTCTGAATATCAGTAGGCTTTCAGTGGAATTTGAAGGAGGTAATC
The DNA here is from genome assembly GCF_977018435.1 of Lepisma saccharinum. Lineage (NCBI taxonomy): Eukaryota > Metazoa > Arthropoda > Insecta > Zygentoma > Lepismatidae > Lepisma > Lepisma saccharinum. The sequence goes on from NC_139243.1 coordinate 68,678,094, forward strand.
GGGTTCAATGAGAGAAAAATTTACTCCATCATAAAATACAGGGTGTGTACACCGAAATACCCTATTTTTTGAGGCAGTTTAAAAATAGTAAATCTTTCTTGTATCAGGTCTGACTTGTCCGTTGGGAGCAGAAGGACTTAAAGTTTCTGCCTAATTTTTTTCAATCTGTGGTGTGCATTGGTGTTGGTGTAGTTGTCCATCGAAACCAAAATGGCATCAGTGCAGGAGAAGGCACAAACTGTGCTTTGATACGCGGAGTTTAAATCTATTGTGATGGTGCAAAGGCAGTTTCATTGTGTTTACAATAAAGCAGCACCAGACGCCAAGAGGATACAATCATGGCACAGACAGTTTCTGGACACTGGCAGCATTCTGAAGCGGCATGGAGGGGGTCGACGTGTCTCCGAAGAACAAGTTGAGAATGTCCGCCAAGCTTTCCAGCGAAGTCCACGCAAATCAATTCGTCAGGTTTCATGGGAACTTCAGATGCCACGTGCAACTGTTCATAAGGTCCTAGAAAGCGGTTGCATCTGTATGCATACAAGGTGTAGATTCTGCAGGCCATCAAGCCTGATGACAAGCAACGACGATATGTCTTTGCATGTGACATGCTTAACCGAATCGACCGGAATCCTGCCTTCTTGTCAAGTGTAATGTTTTCTGATGAGGCCACATTCCATGTCTCTGGTACTGTGAATAAGCATAACGTTAGAATTTTGGGGGTCAGAGAATCCACACAGTATCAGGAAAAAGGTTCGAGATAGCCTGAAAGTGAACGTTTGGTGTGGCCTCATGTGCGACAAGATCATTGGACCATTCTTCTTTGCTGAGGAGACTGTCACAGGAACGACGTACCTAGACATGCTGCAATTGTTTTGTTTTCCTCAGGTTGAAGACCTGCAACCAAACCTTTTGTTTCAGCAAGATGGTGCTCCACTTCACTGGTCGCTGGATGTTCAGAAAACTCTGAATGAAACACTTCCACGACGCTGGATTGGACGAGATGGACCCGTGCATTGGCCTCCACCTTCTCCGGACATCACACCATTAGATTTGTTTCTCTGGGGCTACGTGAAGGACAGGGAGTTCGCCACCGCCGTGCGGGACCTTGAAGATCTGCATACTTGGATTGTGGAAGTGATAGGTACCATCCCTCCGGATATGTTGCAGCGGACCTGGATGGAAGTTGAATATAAACTAGACATTCTTCGTGTCACCGCAGGGGCTCACGTGGAAGTGTTTTGATTTGTTGTTGTAATTTTTTTTGAAAACTTAACTTGACATACAACTTATTTTTGTGAAAAAAAATAATTAATATCATTTCATTTTGTATATGGAGCAAATTTAAAATAGGGCATTTCGGTGTAGACACCCTGTAATCATATTTCGTTGTGAACATTCTAGGAAATAAATAAGTAGCCTATTTAATTATAAAACGATCATTTCATTATCACACAACGAAAGTTACATTTATCGTATAGGCCTTGAGAGGACTCCATAACTGACTCTTGTTATAATTGAAATTCTTATTATTGGCTGTTATTTAAGTGATGTTTAGCCTCATTAAAAATATAATTGACCGGACTCTGCAGTAAGAGCATGTGAAGGAACTGATGTCGTAAAAAGGGCTTAGATACCTGCTTCAATCTTTTCCTCAATGTGCACTCATTCACTCCCATGGTACGCGCGACTTGCCGCTTGCTTTCACCTTGGGCCACTCTTCTCTTTGCCTCCTGGAGATTTTCCTCCGTAAACTGCAATTTCCTCTCTGTCTTCTTTTTATACTTTCCCATCTTTGTTCTCTGCAATAAAAACCTTCCTTAGCCGTACATGGTATGACACGTAGACATCTTTCATACAATTTACATTTAATTTTACTCACAATTATATGTAACGATTCCATATGCACGTGTACATTAACAGGATGGCGACAGACCTGGAACACCGGGAAAAGCCAGGGAATTTCCTTTCTGCTTCTCTGTAGCCACCCTGATTAAACATTTCATACTCGTTTACCTGCAAGGTATGTACAATGCTCACCTTAGACAACCTACGTACATCTTTCATTACAAACTGTTGCCCAAGAGTATGCACGCACGGAAATGCGAACTCTTGCCCTCCACCTACACTACTTCTCATTTCAATCACCAGAGGGGTGCACTGCTTAGACAGAAACAGGTCTGCCTCACCTGTGCATTGTCTAATAAGGCATGTTCTTCGTATTACATGCACTTCGTGAATTTGCCATACTTGCATGGTCATATTCCGTACGTTTAACATGCGGAATTTTATAACGAAAAGCAAAAAAATGTTCACTTACCTATCATACGTAGACAAAATGCGGGAGCAAGAATATCTGTGGTGCTGCTGCACTAGACTTTCCCAGCGACTGGCGTGGTGGAAGAATTATCTCGAACAGTGCTACCAACCTTTGGGAAAAGCCAATAGTACTCTTAGCCGCCCGCGTACCCTTACCCTCCTTTACCTACGTTACGTGGATGGAGGTGCTGGAATTTTCATTCATTTCAGTTTGAAATAAAATAAAACTAAGAACATAGAACCGTCATGCCATTTTTGTGCCCGATTTCGTTCATCTCAGACGGAAAAGCAAAGAAAAATAAGATTTTATTTTAAATTAGGCTTCCTCACCCTCCAGATAGGTTTTCTCATTTCTAGGCAGAGAAAAGAAAGGATGAAAGTTATAATGAAAACATTAAATGAATAACAGGCTGCGCACGTATTTAAAAGTAGAGAATTTATAGAGTTACACGTGTTTTAATGCTAATATCAGCGGGGGAAAACCATTAAGCTATGATAAATGTCGAGTTCTAACTTGAGGATGAATCAGATGAAACCTATCGACCTCAAGTCAGAGTCGGTCACCCGTAAAATGTAAAGATGCGGAGGAACCTGCTGCCCAGCTCCGTCGCGGTTATCCGCGTCGGGCTGGCGATTTGGTATCAGGAGCGTCCGGCATTCCGCGTGGCGGAAGGTTCGATGTCGGGTTTTAGGCAGCCACATTTTGCCAAAAATGCGGTCGGCCCAGGGACGTCCGTGGACGATTCCCTATCACTTTGCTCCTGGTAGCGCTGTGGTTCGCTCGCGAATCCGGTACCCTGGCTACGTCAGAATTCCCACCTGGGAAATTTTTACCATTCCCAGAATTTTAAATAAGGTAGAAGAATAAGGCATTTCGATTCGATGGTTTCTTGCATTTACAGTGATTTTAGAACGTAAGAGGTAGGAAATTTTTTTACATGATCTTGGATATGAAAATTATCACAGCGTTGTTTATAAGGATTAAAATAATGCAGTAAGCTACAGTAATTGTAAACGAATTTTTTTTATATATTTAACGTTCCTGTGCATTTTGCCCAGATGGTGATTAGGCTTACCCTTAATATATTAATTAATAAAAAACGTGGATTAAAAGTGGATGTTAAAGTTATTCATGTATGAGGAAAATAAATTACAGTTTATTGGCTCTGACTCGGTGGCACTATGGTGCATTTTAACGAGTCATGGCACAGAGTATGCTTGTTTGAGTCAATATTTTGTTTTTGTTATTATTATTAATTGAAATTTATTAAAAGTTTAATTTAAATTTTGTTTAAAACTGACCGTAACTTGTAAATGATTTAGAATGCTTGAACTATAACTGCTAAGATTATTGCAACGAGGATATTACATTTTAATACATATATAGTTTTGGAAACGAATAAGGCCCCGAGGACCACTCATTTATATTCTTAATGACTGAAGTCTCCTAGCACCTCATGAAGGGAGCTTAGATTAAGGAGATAGTCAAGTTTATACGAGCTAGTCACTTGCCTTATGTTACCTTAACTTACGAATACAGTAGTTATGTACCCCGGTTGTAGTCGATAAATCAATTGATTGGAAAAGATCGATGAAAGATCAATTGATGGTGTAGGTGTGGGGGCAAGCAAGGGTATTGTTTTGAGTGATGACGTCATGAAATGGGTGGGGTGTAATTTGTGAGGCTGATTTTGATTGGTGTGAAGTCATAAAATGGGCGGGGTTTAATTTTGTGAGGAGCGTTTTGATTGGTTGTTGGGGAGGAGAAAAAGTATTCGGGGTTTTCCCGGTGACGGTTGGTCGGAATTGGAGTTTCCTGCGTTTGAAAACAGATGGCGGTGATGATTCTGAAATTCTGGGAATTTGGGTACGTGTTTTTGTTCTTTGAAGAGAGATGGCGTTGATGAGTCATTCCGGGGAAGGAGGTGTTTTTCTCGGGCGGCCGTTGATGAGTTTGAAATTCCAGGAATTCGGTTTGGTCTGAAAAAAACATGTCCTAACATGTTTTAGGTTTAACCTTCCAGGGTGACTGTTTGAAGTATGTTTAACGGAAATCGTGACGTAGAAAAAAGAAGGTATAAATAGAAGGGATACAGGATAATAGTATCATGTGAGGATGGATGTGTGCGGTACAAGGCTGTCTGATAATGGTGTGAATTATCTACGAGGAGATCTGGGAACTTGTTCGATCTTGCGGCGACCTGGACAACGATCGAACAGCCCTGCGTCGGGTGCTGAGTTATTTCCCGTTTATGTATGTAGCGATACCTGAATCTCCCTGGTGTGGATGTTACCTGTTCAACGGATTAGGAAAAGGAGTCCATCATCACTGCGAGACGTTGAAGGAGATAGAAGAGAGGAAAAGAAGAGCGGACGAGAGAGAACAGGATTTCCAAGTCACTGGTGTATGTGCGAACTACGTCGCAGCAAGGAAGAGGACAAGATCGGTGAAGCTTTGAAGCAGAGAGTGAAAGAGTGGCTTTCATTGCTGGCAGACAGAAATTCCTTGTGGTGTTCTGGCTGTGATCGTCCTTTGTTACGTAAATTAGAAGGACATCCCTGTTTCCCTGTGGTTCCTGCAGAAGATTTCGGGGTCCGCAGACGTCTGTTCCCCGACGATCTTCAGGCTGTTCCTTTATCGCCGATACCTGGGACGCCGTCACCTACATTATCCGATTACTTTACCTTTTATGACGTATGAGAGTGTTTACTTACCACGTCTGCTGGACTCACGCCGAGCCGTATGTTATCAATTACTTATCAGTGAATTCGAGATACAGAACATACAGAAAGTGGCCTATAGAATTACGTCAGACTCCGGAAGAATTAGTGACTGCAGGATTTTACTATTCAGGCTTTAGCGACAGAGTATTATGTTTTCATTGTTTGTACGGACTTTGCGATTGGACATCCAAAGATTGTCCGATTCTAGGACATTACATGTTGGTACCCCAGTGTCCTTTTATACAGAGTGTTTGTTGCGGCGTTACATCGTAACTCCAAGAGCTGCAAGTATTGCGACAGTATAGAGACTCCTGAGAAAACGTCCGATAAACTTAGTGTGGATTCTGTGTGCAAAATATGTTTTGAGAATCCTAGCAGTGTTTTAATTCTCCTGTGTCGACATTTTGTTTCCTGCGGATCCTGTGCTTCCCAATTGGACAAGTACGCCGTATGCCGGGGTAGCATTGAAGAAACGTTGACAGTTTTCACCTGATGACCAAAATGGATTTCTGTTTTTTGGACGTTCCAGGTCTTCGAGGAGCAGGACGAGAATTTGTGTGGAAAGAAGTCGGAATTTTAAAATTTCCTTTTGACAATGCATTTGACTGTTTAGTGAAATCTCCATATGGTTTACGCCTTTTGAGTGAAAAGTATCGCCGAGTGAATTACTGGCTCCGTACCAACAAACACGGTCTCAACTGGGGAGATGGATGGCTACCGTATGAGAAATTAGGAGATTTGTTATATGTTGTGCTTGTGAATCAAATAGTGTACGTCAAAGGTACGGAGAAAGTGAAATGGTTTGAAAAATTACTTGAAGAAAAAAGTATGGGTAAAATATCCGTACGTAACATCGAAGAACTTGAATGTCCAAAATTGAATAGTGTGAAAAACACTTCATGAAGACGCAGAGAACATAGCAAATGTGAAAATGTAAAAAAAAAAACCTGTGCAGTTGAAAATGTCTGGAAGATGTACAGTTTCCATTGTAATAAGTACAAGAAATAAAAGAGTTTTTTTTTAAATATACAAATGTTTTATTTACAATCGATAATATGGATATAGGTTTACAATACATAGAATAACACAAATGTTGTATTTACAATTGAATATGAAAGGTTTACAATACCTGAAGGGTTATATTACAATACATAAAACAACAATACACAAAAAGAAGAATGGTTAATTTACAATGGCTATTTACAACATCAGATACATGAAAGTAACAGAACTTATTTACAATAGTAGTGTAAAAGTATATAGGACTGGAGCGAGAAAGTATGAGGTTTTGCCTGTGTTAAAATTAGGCTAAGTTGCCTATAAAAGCTTATTGCTCAAGTGTTCTCTTCTATCAAATTTAAGATTTTTGTACAAGAAAACTTTTTGAGAAAGTATGACCCCCGTCTCAGATTGATTTGACTATACCTGAATCTGCCACCTACCTACCTACACCCACCCACCTACACCCACATATATATTTACTTCCGGTCCATTTCTGGTTTATTTTTGGTTTAAATTTAGAATATTAATATGTTAACTCAAATATTTTAATTCAGGACCAGGCTCAACTTGTTTATCTAATACTAAGAAAATATAATATGCAGAGGTTTTTCTCGAATTGCTCTGTGACTCTTTCATTTCTTACATCATAAACATATGATTTTTCACCTATAAGAATAATACTACATATGGTATCATCAGGGAGTGTATCATGGAATTCACAGATAATTTTAATGTTTGTTATGTCATTAACCACAACCTGTTTCCTTTTTGAGGTGTTGATGACAAACATGGGCAAAATGTTAATATAATTTTATTTTTACTATATATAACCTATGATTTTTATAAAAAAAGCTTTTGAGAAAGTATGACCCCCCCCTCAGATTAATGTGGCGACACCTGAATTTGCCAGATTGTTGTCTATAAGTTTGTTAAAAATATGTCTCTCCCGACACTGTTTTTGGCCTAAGCTAAGATGATAATATAAGCGACAACAACAGAGCCATCTATGTACAAATGTCCGAACTCGGTGAACACTTGGGAACAAGTTTCAATACTACATCATTTTCAACTCTCTCTGCCAGCAATAGGGATTGGTAGTAAGCGTTAGACAAAGTACTTTGGAGCTGAATATACCTTTCTTAAGACGTCGTATACTGCTAAAATATCTTTAATTTACATATTTCTCATACCGCCGTATCTTGTTCTATTAGACCTCTTCAAGAAAATCGCCAATTAGTGAAAACTAATTGAGCACAACAGCGAAAGAGGCTAATAGGCAAGCATACAGTGATATGGGAAAATGTGAATTGTCGGTTTCTTCGATTCAGATAAATGGATCGAATTGAAACTGGGATATTTTGCATTTTTTTAATATGATAGCTAAAAAAACAGGTCTGTTTGGATTAATATATAAAATTTCTTATTATTCATATTAAACATATTTCTAGTATATTGAACAAAAGATTTATATTTTGTATAAAGAAGTCTGATATTTGATACATCCATCTTGTATTTGTTGTAATCTATTCATATTTAGAATCTGGTTTATATCTGTCCCAGCTTGTTATACAAAAATCAATACGCATTAGGTCATCGCCACATCACGACATGGTGGGGTAGGTTAGTGACTGTAGGTCACTGCTTCTGGGGATCAATACTTATTCTACCTTCGCGCATGTGACTTTAGTTAGACAATCCGTCAGAGTTTTATTATGTACAGAATTTTGATTTGAATCCCGAGAAATATGATATATAAAACAACTTCAAAAATTAAAAATATTAACACATTAAATATATACAATATATATAACAAATACACTGCTAAACCTAATTAATATTTTATATCAAATATAGAGGTTTAATTTAAACCCAAGAAATCTTATAAAATAAACCAATAATAAAAATATATTAACATATTAAGTTTACAAGGCATTTAAAGTTAAATTTTGGGGGTGGGCCAACATGGTCCCCAGACGACAACTATTGAAAACATCATATACAGGTAGTTTATACCACGTGCTTTTCGTTAACCTTTTACGATTTTTGATCGTTTTTGCTGTATCTCTAACCGTTCTCGAGATATGGTCCACTGACGAAATTTCGGGGTTCCGGTAAACGTTTCAATATTCCGGTAAAAGTTTCAACGTTCCGGTAAACGTTTCAACGTTCCAGTAAACACGATTTTGGACGAAAACGACAAGGAGAAGAAGAAACGTAAGAAGATTAATCGACGCAAACAAAATAAAAGATGACCTGATGTAATAATACTACGGCCATGCCTTCCTTCTTCGTTCGTAATAAAATCAACAAGTTATTCGAATTACGGAACTTGTTATTTTGACCTCCTTAGCGAAGCATGTTCTAAAAAAATAAAAATCATTGGAAGTTTCCGGTTAGATATTTCGTTTTCGCAAGCCACGATGAACTTTAGGAGGCATAGGCTTGTATACATTCCATCTTTCGTCTGGAGGGACAAGGTAAACCGAGCACCTAATTAATCATTCAATAATGATAATATTCATGAATTTTTGTTTGAATTCAGAAAAACAAAAATTATCATGGAAGAGCCACCTCCGTTAAATATCACATCTACTCTAAAGCATTCATTCGCTGTTCATATTTTCCGTCCTTGAATTCTAATGTGTGTTTTGTCTAACAATTGATTAAATTAAGTACCGAACATTATCGAAAAGCAATTCTGAAAACATTATACTGAAATATTAACATTATAATAAGTGTCTTTGCATAGCCGTTTCTGTCTTCAAATTGCTTCCAACACTGCTTCTGCATACTTTTCAATAAAATCAATTTACGGTGCTAGTGTGTCTTACTGTCACATGGCCTGCCCACCTAAGTCTTCTTGATTTAATTATTCTAATAATATCTGGACATGAATACAAAATATGTAATTCTAAATTATGAAACATTCCCCACTAACCTATTTTCTCATCCCTTTTAGATCCAAATATTTTTCCTAACAATTTTATTTTCAAATACTCTCAATTTATGTTCCTCTTTTAATATAATAGACCAAGTTTCACATCCATATAATACTACAGGTAAAATTACTGTTTTGTATATTTTAACTTTTAGTTTCTTAGAGAGAAGTAACATACATTTCCTGAATTAAGCCTACTTTTTATTTTATTTCCTGTTTAATATAATTTTCATTTGTTAATATTTTTTATCAATATTTCAAAAGATTTGGTTGCCTGCAAAAATTAATCCAGTTATCTCCTTGTTAGTAATAGTATTTTATTTATATATTATGTCAGGTTATAAAAAAAGTTCGCGCCTCAGTCAATGCAATGAGTTGTGTGATAATGCTGTCTGTTTCCGCGTTTGATTCATACCAATCATCCGTATATCGTCTTCTTCCTTGCCTCGCTATATGAAACTCGTCCATCCTATCAACCAACTTTTTGCTTGCAGCCCGAAAAAGAAACTCGGGATTCTGCAAATTTTTAATACCACTTATTTTGCGAAGATTGTCCATAAAAATCATCTCGCACGGTGGATAAAATTCAGGCGCTATTTTGCTTAACTCAACGAGCCTTGCAACATCCTTACCTCCATCGACTCTATACTCAAAAATCTTGTACAGCAGTTCAAGTGGTAAGTCGGTTATACAAATTGTCATTTTTACAAAATGTTATTTAAATAAAAGTTTCTCGGTATTTATTCTCAAAATTCATTACAAATACAAATTCATACAAATATCAGAATTCTTGGGGTTTAAATCAAAATTTTATATTTAATATAAAATATTAATTGTGTTTAATAAAATGCCTTGCATACTTAATATGTTAATATATTTTTATTATTGGTTTATTTTATAAGATTTCTTGGGTTTAAATTAAACCTCTATATTTGATATAAAATATTAATTAGGTTTAGCAGTGTATTTTTTATATATATTGTATATATTTAATGTGTTAATATTTTTAATTTTTGAAGTTGGTTTTATATATATCAGATTTCTCGGGATTCAAATCAAAATTCTGTACTTAATAAAACTCTGACGGATTGTCTAACTAAAGTCACATGCGCGAAGGTAGAATAAGTATTGATCCCCAGAAGCAGTGACCTACAGTCACTAACCTACCCCACCATGTCGTGATGTGGCGATGACCTAATGCGTATTGATTTTTGTATAACAAGCTGGGACAGATATAAACCAGATTCTAAATATGAATAGATTACAACAAATACAAGATGGATGTATCAAATATCAGACTTCTTTATACAAAATATAAATCTTTTGTTCAATATACTAGAAATATGTTTAATATGAATAATAAGAAATTTTATATATTAATCCAAACAGACCTGTTTTTTTTAGCTATCATATTAAAAAAATGCAAAATATCCCAGTTTCAATTCGATCCATTTATCTGAATCGAAGAAACCGACAATTCACATTTTCCCATATCACTGTATGCTTGCCTATTAGCCTCTTTCGCTGTTGTGCTCAATTAGTTTTCACTAATTGGCGATTTTCTTGAAGAGGTCTAATAGAACAAGATACGGCGGTATGAGAAATATGTAAATTAAAGATATTTTAGCAGTATACGACGTCTTAAGAAAGGTATATTCAGCTCCAAAGTACTTTGTCTAACGCTTACCACCAATCCCTATTGCTGGCAGAGAGAGTTGAAAATGATGTAGTATTGAAACTTGTTCCCAAGTGTTCACCGAGTTCGGACATTTGTACATAGATGGCTCTGTTGTTGTCGCTTATATGATCATCTTAGCTTAGGCCAAAAACAGTGTCGGGAGAGACATATTTTTAACAAACTTATAGACAACAATCTGGCAAATTCAGGTGTCGCCACATTAATCTGAGGGGGGGGGGGTCATACTTTCTCAAAAGCTTTTTTTATAAAAATCATAGGTTATATATAGTAAAAATAAAATTATATTAACAGTAGTGTTATTGACTGTACTATAAACCCGAGAAAGGAAGAGCTCCCCTCAAGCAGGTTTGGCTATACTTAAAACAAGCTCAACATGCCCATATGAGCTTTTTGCTCTAGTGTGGAACCCTGCCTAATCCAAGATTTTTGTAAAAAGGCCCTCGGGAATTTTCTGTGAAAGGAAGAGCCTCCTCAGATTGATTTGTTTATACTTACAAAAGTTGCATCAGCCAGATTTTTGTCCATAAACTTGTCAAAAATTGATATTTTTTTGGCTATACCTGAAATTAAGCCAAAAACCCATACCCACACACACATATTTACTTCCAGTTTAAGTTTAATTGGACCCCAGCCTCAACTTGCATATCCAATATTAAAACAATGCAATATGCAGAGCCCCTCTAGAATTGCTCCGTGATTTCTTATATTATATGTTTGCATGTTTCACCTCTGTGTCAGTGTGTGCAATTCCCGAGACGGTAGTATTGATTTTTTGCTTTGCATGTTTCTCCTCAGCGCCAGTACTTACAGAAATTCCCGAGTATTGCATCAGCCAGTATTTTGAGAGTGACTGAGGAGAATAGATGTGTTGCTCATACTTACAGGCCTGTTTGGTTTAAATGAACAATATAAAATCTGATATTTGTTGTAATCCACTCATATTTAGAGTCAAGCTTATATTTGTACCAGCCTGTTATACAAAAATAAATACATAACAAGATTATTACCATTCTAGACATGCATGTTCGTGCAGGTATTTGCGCTGGGTCAGTGTGAATGAATATGTATTCTCTTTTTCCACTTGTAAGCTATTGGCTTTACAACCTGTCATAATAAGCATAGAGATTAGATTTAAAACCCAGGAAATTTTATATAAATACCAAAGCCAAAAATATTAACACACATACACACATACACACATACACACACACAAAGCACAGTGCTGAACCCAACTGATATTTTTATCCAGCATAGAATTTTGATTTGAATCCCAGGAAATTGTATATAATAAACAACAACAAAAATGCCAAATAAAAATATTGCAATCAGTGCAATAAAAATATATTTAGCTCTAATTGGGCCAGACACCAAAAGATTTGTAACCCAGACAAATACAGAACTCCCACAAAAATTTGCCCCAAATGCAATAGAAAATATAGCATGGAATATTTCACATATAAACATAGAGATACTTGCTCTGCACAATCATCAACACAACCATCCACATCTGGTCTGAAAAGAAAGCATGAAGCACCTGTTAATGCTGGACCTGCAAAGCAGCCACGCCATGCACCCATCCATAGCAGTTTTAATGCCCAACTTAGAGATTATCGGTTTGTATCAGAGCCAAGATGTGGTATTCAGAATTTTTTGAACAGTGTAAATCCTGATGTGCAGGCAATTCTAAATGCACAAAATGGCTCTTATAAGCTCTCCCTCAAATTGTTTACACAATATAAGAAACCAAATGGCACAAAATTTACACAGCCCCACTTAACAGAAACTGTACCGGTATATTCAAATGCAAATTCAGACAGAATAATAAGCAGATTGATAGATCAATTAAATATTAAACACTCTGAATTTGCAGCAAAAGAGTCTGGATGGAGCCTATGTGGCTCTCCACACAAGTTATATGTTAATATTTCTGAATTCACTCCATTACAAGGATCTACATATCTGCCATTACCTGCCAATATCAAAAACAGAAGAGCCGTGGTTAATATAGAAAATACCGACCAGAAATGCTTTTTGTGGTGTATATTAGCTGCTTTGTTTCCAGTTTCAAGGCATCCTGAGAGAATAACTTATTACAAACAACATGAACACAATTTTGATGAAGCAATGGAGGGTTTAGAATATCCAATGTTTGTTCAGAATATTGATAAATTTGAAAAAAAGGCCAGGCACATCAATGGCAAACAATTATCTATTAATGTATTTATTTGTTCCACTGGCAATTGCCCGATAGAACCTCTCAGAATCAGTACAATTGATGATGAATCTGCTATTCCAATTGATCTGCTCTTAATTGAAGGGGATGACATTTATCATTACACTCTGATACATAATCTTCAAGCTTTAGTGAGAACACAACTAGACAAAACTCATACAATATTCAAGTTGTGCAGAAGATGCTTAACTGTATTTTATGGTCAAAAAATGGTAAAAGGGGTTCGTGAAGAGAGTGCAGAAATTGCAAAAAACAAGTTAATTGAGCATCTGAAATACTGTGGCAATCATAAACCTGTTCATATGGTGATGCCCAATCCAAGTGAAAATTGCAAATTCAAAAAATTTGAAGCCTTGTTGGAACACCCAGCATATATTGTCTGTGATTTTGAATCAAATCTCAAATCTCTTGCATTCTGCAATCCAGATCCTGAAGAATCTTCAATTACACCATACCAGCTACATGAACCTTCCAGTTTTTGTTATATAGTTACACGGGATGGTGTTGTTAGTAAAGAATATTCATACATGGGAGCAGATGCCATCAAAATATTTGCACATAGAATAGAAAATGAGTGCCGTGACATAGCATCTAACATCTTATTAAAATCAAAACCCATGTTGCCTTTAACAGAGAAACAGATTGAAGATTTCAACAATGCAGAAAAATGCCCGGTATGTGATTGTGAATTTTCAGATACAAATATCAAGGTGAAACACCATTCTCATACAGATGGTCGATATAAACAGGCCCTGTGTAATAGCTGTAATATTCAGATCAAGAGACCAAGATTTGTCCCCATATTTTGCCATGGAGCATCCAATTATGATTTCCATCATCTGATCAGGTACGAGGGGTTTGAGAAGCAGAATTTAAATATTTTAGCTGAAAATGATGAAAAATATATATCTATTAGCAAGATAATTAAAGTTAATGGTGTTTCTATTCACATAAGATTTCTTGATTCTTACAGAATTTTATCGGCTAGCCTGGCTACACTGGCCACTCAATTACCTGATGATCAATTCAAAATCACACGTGCCTCGTTTCCAAATCAGGACCTGAAATTAATTAGGCGGAAGGGTGTATATCCATATGACTATGTTACAGATTTTTCTAAATTTGATGAGTGTTCCCTGCCACCACAACAAGAGTTTTACAGCAAAATCAGAGGATCTGGAATCACTGATGATGATTATCACCATGCCCAATTGATGTGGAACAATTTAAATTGCAAGACATTTGGTGATTATCACATGGCATATTTAAAACTTGATGTCACCCTCTTAGCTGATATATTGCAGGCATTCAGAAAATCTTCCATGCAAAATGACAGTAATTATGGCCTCTTCTTAGAGGTTGATCTGACAATTCCTGATGATTTGCACAATAAATTTTCTGATCTGCCCCCAATTCCCGAGGTTCAGTGCTCACCTGGCTCTAAACAGAAGAAGCTCATGATGACATTGGAGCCAAAACAGGGATATGTCATATATTACAAAAACCTCCAGTTCCTGATGAAACATGGTGTTCAAGTGACCAAACTTGGCAAAGTCTTAAGGTTCAGGCACTCAAGATGGTTGAAACCATACATTGATACAAACACAGAGCTTCGAACATCTGCAAAAAGCCAATTTGATAAGGGCTTGTTTAAATTGATGGTGAATTCAGTGTATGGCAAAACTATTGAAAATGTCAGAAAACATACCGATGTTAAAATAATTACTGACCCCAGCCTGAGCAAAAAATTGGTTGCAAAGCCTAATTTCAATTACAGAAGAATTTATGATGAGCACATGGCACTTTTCAACATGAAAAAAAACAAAGATTAAGTTTGATAAACCTATTTATGTAGGGGCTGCGATATTGGAATTGTCCAAATTACATATGTTAACATTGTATTATGATGTGCTGAAACCTTTTTATAAGGATCGTGTAAAACTGATGTACATGGACACGGATAGTTTTATTCTTGATATTAAAACAGAAGATGTTTATCAAGATATATCACAGCCTGCATTGCTTGAATACTTTGATACCAGTGAATTGCCTGGCCATCTGAATATTCAACACCACAACAAAAAGGTGCCTGGCAAGTTAAAAGATGAGACACTTGGTGATGTTATTGTGGCATTTGCTGGGTTAAGGGCCAAGATGTACAGTTTTGAGACATGTAGTGACGCTGTTGCCAAAAAGGCCAAGGGCATTGGCAGAGTTACTGTTGAAAAAGAGCTCGAATTTGAAGATTATAAAAATTGTCTCAAATCATGTACCACAATCAAAACATCAGAAAATAGAATTCAGAGTGAGGATCACTTCTTGACTACAAATATTGTAAGAAAAGTGGCTCTGGACCCACATGATGATAAGAGATGCATTTTATCATGTGGCATACATACTTTACCATGGGGTCATTGTGATTTGAAAAGTGGGAAACAATGCCCAAACACAGAGCATGATTTGAAATAAATAAACATGCCTATGAACTTATTTGGGTTCAAAAAACAGGCTATTATGGAGCTGCCAACACCACAACCCTCTTCTGATATGCTGTCTAAACTGAGTGGCTTGTTAATTATTCATCTGAACAGCATACTTACAGATATTGATGATGAAACAGGCAAAACATTGTACATATTTAACAATAATTTAAATCATTACCAATTACCTGTAGGTGGGCAATTGCAATTTATTACAACCCCTGAGGGCAATGTCAAGATTTCAATAGGGAGAAATATTTATAGAATTAAGCACTCAAACATGATTTCTGGCACTGTATATACTGTTTCTGCTGGTGACTGCTTATATATTGAGGTCCCTGGATCTTATGACAAGCTTATACCTTTTTTTATAGAATTAAGAATTAGATATTCAATAATAAATAACCACTAAAACAAAAATGCCTAATGATATATTTGGCCATACAAGGCATGAAGATCACAGTGACGAGATTTTGATGCTTGATGTCAGAGTCAAGAAATTAAGAAGTGATTTACAAGCTTTACAAACCACACTCAATGCCAGTCTTCAATTAGAAATTACAAATTTGCAATCACAATGCATGGACCCTCTTCTTAAAATTGATTCTGAACTTAAATTATTGCTTCAGAAATATACTGATTTGGCCACATTAGATAATTTTCAAAGTTTGGAAGAAGCTGTTGCAGCTCTTCAAGCCAAATTTAAGACCCAGGCCACCAACTCTGAGCAATTGAAACAACAATTGGAAGAGCAGATTAATAATGTCCAGACACAGCTCCAAACAATTGTCAAAAGCATAAAATCACAAGAAGATTTTGATCTAGTGATTTCCACTCTAAAGGAACAGATTCAGTCACTCCAAATACCTAATCTGGACCCTCTGAACAATGCCATAGCCGAGGTTAAAGAAAAAATTGAGACACTTGAAAATTTTATGAACAATTTGCCATCTTCTGATGCTTTGAATGCAATAACTCGGAGTGTTGCAAATATTAAGCTGCAACTTGAAACATATGAAGATTTTGGAAAAATTCAAAGTACCATAACCCATCTTGAGGGTACAATGGCAGCAGTGCAAAGTGATTTGGCAAATGTACTAGAATCCAGATTGCCTGGGATTGTAGATACACTTGTAAGTGTCCAGCAACAAATCACAAAGCTTGAAAACCTCAACACTGAATCTGAACTATCTCATTTTCATCACTTGATAGATGATATCCAAACAAAACTTGAAATTTTACAACAATCCACACCCTCTCAGGCAGATATAGCCCTGCTCCAAAATGCTATGCAAAATGTGGCTGATGCTTCTGAATTAAATAATGTGAAATTGGCACTTGAATCTTTGCAGAATACTGTATCAAATCTTCCTACATCACAGGAACTTAAAAATATAAAGAGAGCTGTGAATAGGATATTGAAATCAGAAGATATCAAGAATATCCAGGCAGAGATCAAACAACTCACACAGACAGTGGCCACTCTTCCAACCAATCAACATATTAATGAACTGCATGCCCTGTTTGAGGATATCAGAAGACAGGTCCATGATCTTACTGCTCAAAATTCAAAATTGGCAGTTGTTGAAAATTTGCAACAAATTGTAGCTAATATCAAGCAACAGCTAGGAACCATGGAATCCAATCAAGCAAATGCTCTGTCTGTTTTTGCCACCCAGCTACAAGAAATTGTGCAACAATACAAAAAACTTGTTGTGGACATAAAGATCAAGCCAGGCCATGATGATGTTGTTAGGACCATCAATGAGCACCTTGAATCTGTAACAAGCAGATTGCTTACAGCAGAAAAAGAAATAACCGGCATAATCGAGAATCCAAAACATACAGTAATTCTTGAATTGTACAGCATCCCCAACAAAGAATATGATTCACCATTTACACCGGGTGGCAAAATATATATGCTGTCCCCTGCACAATTTTATTACCAGTTTTTTGTTGGGGGCACATTGAGACCAATCAAGATCAAATATTGGCTTCAACCACAGGCACACCACTACCCTACATTATCAATAACAAATGCTGATAACAAAGTGAAAATCACCAGTGTAGAGTTAGAGGATTTTACAGATCCCAATACATTAGAAACATCTTATGCTGAAGATGATGGCTCTCTGGAATTTAAAATACAAATAGGGGATAAATTATATTTAGAAAATCCTGCAGTATCAGCTGCTGAACACCCTATAGTTGCAATATTCTTGTTTTCATATTATGTCTAGACAAATTATTGTTGATGAATTACACAGACAAGCCAGACATAATTTTAAGAGACTCCCAGTAGTCACAAAGGGCATAGATGATTTATGGCAAAGCGACTTGATTGAGTTGTCAAGTGGGCAGTTGAAAAACTTAGACAAAATCAACAAGGGCTACAAGTATCTACTCACTGTAATAGACACATTTTCAAAATTTGCCTGGGCTGTGCCACTCAAATCCAAGACTGGAAAATGTGTTACAGAAGCCCTCAGGACAATCATCAATCAGAGTGGAAGATCACCGCGCTATTGGCAAACAGATAATGGCAAAGAATTTTATAATTCAGTGTTTCAACAATTTATTAAAAGCCAGGCAATAAAACATTACTCGAGTTACAGTGACCTCAAGGCCTCAATTGTAGAGAGATTCAACAGAACCTTAAAAAATCTTATGTATAAACAATTTACACTTCAAGGTAATTATAAATGGATTAATATTCTTCCAGAACTTCTACATAAATATAACAACTCGGTCCATTCCACAATCAACATGAAACCCTCTGAGGTAACTTCATCTGATGAGCAAAAATTGATCAGGACTGTTTATTATCCTAGATACCAGCCAACAACAAGAAGGGCCAAATACAGGGTGGGTGATCAAGTAAGAATCAGCAAATATAAGCACTTATTCAAGAGAGGCTTTACAAGAAACTGGAGTACAGAATTATTTACAGTGGTTCAAGTTAAACCCGGGACCCTTAACACATATATAATAAAAGATCACCGAGGAGAAATTCTCAAAGGCAGGTTCTATGAACAAGAGCTCAGCAAAACTAAACAGCCTGACACATATCTCATAGAAAAAATCATCCGCAGAAAAAGCAACAAGTTACTTGTCAAATGGCTAGGTCATCCGGAAAACAGCTGGATCGATGCAGACAAAGTGATAATATGAGCACCTGGGATGTTATAAAAAGGCTGCCAGAACCTGAACAGCAGAATAAAAGAAATGGCAAGTTGCTGCCTGAAAATATTAGGTGTCTTATTGTTGGGCCATCTGCTTGTGGTAAAACTACACTAATGGTTGATAATTTTTTATTGGCACCCAACTGGTTAGACTGGAAAAACAGGCACTTTTATATCTTCTCTAAGAGCTTGGAACAATTAAAATATCAGCAGCTGATGAAGCTATATGATGGATTGGATATTGCCACTTTTGAATCAGATGTTAAGCCACTTCATGAATGTCTCGATAATTCTGTTGTTGTGTTTGATGACATTATACTGGATAATCAAAACAAGGTTAGGAATTTCTTTACACAGGGCCGACATAAAAACATTGATTGTTTCTACCTGGCACAGACTTTTTCAAAAATACCCAAGCAGCTGATCCGAGACAATAGCAATTTTATATGTGTCTTTCATCAAGACCATACCAACCTCAAACACATACATGATGAATATGTAGGTGGGGACTTGAGCTACAATGATTTTTCCAAGTTTTGCAGTAGGTGCTGGAGCCAGGACAGCTATGGGTTTGTCACAATTGATATGACAAGAACACCTAATAGTGGCAAATATAGAAATAAAATCAACAATTTTCTAGACATTGAAATATAAATAAATAAACATGAAAAGGCCAATTATTGATGATCTTAAATTAAGAGATTATCTTGTAAAAAGATTTAAGGGATGGAAATCAGAGAACCGTGGAATTTATGAAAAACACAAACAAGCAGAACAGCCTGTAATTGATGCTATTAATAATTTAGGTAAGAATATCAAAACTGTTACAGAGCAGAATCAAAATTTGCTCACAGAGCTTGTACCTGTAGCTGCAAGGAACATATTAGATTATCCAATCACCCCACTTTCCAGTATGCATACACCTAGTCCTGTTGCTCCTAGAAGAATTGAAGCTACTCAGGATCCTATTGAATTGGGTCTTCTTGCTCAAAAATATTTAACAACACCTAAAGACAATAAAGATGAGGTCTTTGGCTTATATGCTGACACAGAGCTTGATGGTAGCATCATACATAGAATTGGCAATTTCAGAGTAACATTCATGGGAGATGATCTGATTGTATATTCAGAATCTCGTCTCGGAGAAAAAGGTGCTTTTGTTAAGTACCCCGGCACACCTGGATTATGGGAACTGATGACTAGGAAAAGGCCTGGCAGCTATACAGATCAGGATTATGAGGATTACAAAGAAATATTAATAAAATCAGATGCTCTATACCAGAACAATGATCCCACACAAAAAAGAGTCAAGTCGAGCAGTGGGGCAAAATACAATAATTTAATCAAGCCCATATGGTCACAGATCAAGACAGGTAGTGGAATCAAACAATACAACACCCTGCCTAAAGAATTTGTCTGGGTTGATGATGTCAGGAAATTTGTAGATAGGTTATTGGTGATAGCTGGGGAGGAAAATGCTGGGAACCACAATTTTTACAATGAAAAGGTTGGAATTATGGACATGATAAGCACCAAATTGTCTAATTTTATAGTGAATGACACTAAGGGGATTGGATATCTCATAAAAATTATTAATACTCTACCACCTAAATTTTGGAATATTTCTGAGGGTCGGGGGTTGGTTAATGACATTATAAACAAGATGCCATTTGAACTACATATTCCAGGTTATCAGTATTGTGGTCCAGGCACAAAATTGGATCATAGACTAAACAGAGGGGATCCTGGTGTTAATCCCTTAGATGCTGCTTGTAGAGACCATGATATTGCATACAACACACATTCTGATCTTGACAAGAGACATGTTGCAGACAAGAAATTAGAAGAGGCTGCATTTGGTAGATTTGTAAGCAAAGATGCTTCTTTAAGTGAGAGAATATCAGCATTGGGGACCACCATAGCTATGAGCACCAAACAAAAACTGGGGTGGGGGTTGTGAATATGTATATAATAAACCTACAATGAAGGCCAAGGGTGTTATGTATCAAGTACCTTATGCAGGTCTCAAATCTCTTAAAACTATTGACAGTCTTTTAACCAAAAAGCAGCGCAAGAAAAAAAGCTCTTGTCTTGCAAAGGGGCATGGTATGAAATTGTTGCTTAGCACCCCCCAATTAAAAAAATTACAGCAATCAAGAAAAAAATCACATGTGGGGGGTTTCATATTTACCATCCCTGCCATCTTAGCTGCTCTCGGGGCTGTTGGGAGCTTGGCTGGGGGATCAGCTGCCATAGCAAAAACAGTAATAGATGCCAAGAAAAATAGGGCAGAATTAGATGAGCAGAAGCGCCATAACCTTGCCATGGAGAAAAAAGGCAAAGGTGTTAAGAGAGCCATGAATAAGTTAAAAAAAAACAAGAGCCGCTTACAAACCAAGATATTGAAGCTTTAATCAAGCCACTGGGCATCAAACATTTTAGAGGTGTGTACATGTCTGATTCTCTACCAGAACAACCACTCAACAAGGAGTGTGGCATTGTTAATTTGGATAAGTACAAAAATCAGGGCACTCACTGGATTTGTTATCTTAAATATTTAAACAATGAGGCATTTGTGTTTGATTCATTTGGAGGTGTTCCACCTGAAAATTTAGTAAAATATCTAAAATCAGCTAATCTTTATTACAATAATGCCCGTGTTCAAAACTTCAAAGATGTTAATTGCGGACATTTGTGTTTATCAGTTCTTAGATATATGTCTCAAATAAATAAACCATCAATTGAAAATTTTCAAAAAGCCCTGTGGTATCTGAAACATCATGGGGGTATTCCATCTCACCAGCCAAAATTCAATATTGAAACTCAAATTACATGATGACATAGTGTATCCCAAAACAATAGCTCTCAGAGCATTTTACGGCATGTACTTGATCCCTAATATTACACACCACAACAACAAAATTGCAGTTGGGGATCAAAAAATTGTCATCACTCCAGGGCAATATAATCTGTCCACTCTAAATGCTCAATTACCCAGAGGTATAGTGTTAACTCAAAATTCTGTCACTCACAGAGTAGAGATTGTATCTGCTACAGAAACAGTGAATCTGGGTACTATAGGAGAGCTGTTAGGCTTTGATAACAACACAAAACTTGAACCAGGCATCAAACACACTGCTATGAATATACCCAAATTCTTAGCCATAGAGACTCTGAATATTCACTGTAATGTGGCCGAGGGTATGATCACCAAATCAAATGGCATAGGCACTCACAAACAAACCGGCATCATTGCAACATTCAAACCTAATTCAGAATTCATGGAGCCCTTCATCTACAATCCATCCCCAACATTATATTTTCCTGTGTGCCATAACAGAATAGATAATATTGAATTGATGGTTACTAATGAAAAAGAAGAATTAGTTGATTTTGCTGGAGCCACAACAACTGCTATCATAGAGATTAATATTTAAATAAAAATACATACAATGGAAAATATTGAGAGTTATGAGCTACAATCATTCCCCCCAAACAGGAGGACATTTGCAAATTTAAATCAACCCAACACAGAAATTGAGGTTGATCTTGATGTAGGGGACGGCTTTATACACCCCCACAGAGCAGATCTATACATCAAATTTGATGTTGTAAAGCTCGATGGTACCGATTATCCGGCAAATACAAATATAAGACTTGTAGACAATTTTGTGCCGCATCTGTTCTCTGAAATTGAGATCAGAAAGCATGGTGTTGTTATAAACAGAATAGATTATCCCGGCATTACCTCCACAGCTTTGGCCACACTAAAATTATCCAAAACCGAGGCTTCTTACTACAGAATCGGTGGATTTGAAGCTGGTGAGAAAATATTATCTAAAACCCACACTGTGCTGTTCCCCATGCGCCTGTTGCCAGGATTCTTCTCAGATTACAAAGATATTATGTGGAAGGGTGGGTTAAGAATCACATTTAGAAGAGCTGCAAATGATAATAATGCCTTGATGAGGTACAGCACATTAAACTCTACAGGGGAAGCTCTGCCTAATACCCTACCTGATGCAGGCAAGTGCATTATTCAGACTATGGAGTTAAGAATCCCAGTTGTTGAATATGAAGCCAGTTATGCTCTTAAATACAAAGCAGATATAATAAAAAATCCACAGATTCCTCTGCAATTTTACACATATCAATCTGTACAGAAGCCCGCATCTGGTACATATTATGAGTTTGATGCCACAAATTCATTCTCCAGTATTCAATACGACATGCCTGATTTTGTGGTGGTACTGTTTCAGACTGGGAGACACAATAATCAGGAAAAAAATTCAAGCAAATTTGATAACTGCAACATCAAGAACATATATCTTAAAAATGGCAGAAATGAGGTCTTTCCTAGAGAAAATTATAATTTAGACATGTCCAAGGATGATTTCCTCAAATTATATGAGGCATTTTCGGCTTTCAAAAGGGTCACTACTGGCAATACGGATATGTATTACACACCAGATGAATTCAAAACACAGAGACCCATGTTTGTAATCAACACTTCAAAAAGAAAACAAGTTGTGGTTAATGACAGGACAAACATTAAAATTATCTGTGAATTCCATGAGGCATTACCTGATGACACCATATGTAGTGTTATTCTCATAGGAGAAAAATCATATGTTTATGATGTAAGAAATGAGAGGGTCACAGAGCAATTCTAGAAGATATTTGTTCTATTATCCTGTTGTACAACAACACACAAACCTCAACTGTATATCAGCTAGCAGTTAATATCTTATGTGTGGGCAGTTGTATATATTTCAATCTTATATATTTTATCAAGACTCAAACCCAAAGCCCCTGATTACAATGCCACAATATTAACACGTCTCCAAATGGAATATGCCCACATTTTACTGGGTTCTGAGACCCTTATACAGACAAAATTGGATTTTGAACTGTGATAAGTCTTGCCTATGTTCATATTATCAGAATAGAATTGCTTTCAGCATAAAGAGGGGCAGTTTATTGCCACTATGTCAGAAAATATGTATCTTTATCTCAATAATCTTTGTTACACTTTTACATGTTGCAGACATGTTACACTTTTTCCCCTGTCGCACAGAAAGATTAATGGCCCCTTCAGTGAATCGTACAGAAAAATCATTAATGCTCCCTTCTAGCGTGTAGATTTTATCTCTTGCGTGCCGGCAAGGCATGGAGGCAAAACATTAGTCTTTTGATAGATTCATGCATTTCCGAGCTATAATTGCTTACCCCAAGCAATGGAATTGATCAGAACTATGGACAATATGCCAAAACAATTATAACAGCAGTTAGTGGCTGATCTGGTGATCCCCAATATAAAATAATTTTGTTCTTTTATGCTGTTGTATAACACTTTTACCAGGTTTTCAGATCTGGGGGCCATCAACTAGCAGTAATTATTCTCAAAATCTCACGTATGGAATGCCACACATATTTCAATCTATCAGGACTCGAACCCGGAGCCCCTTATTTACAAAACAACAATATTAACATTTTGCCATCAGGGGAGGCTTCATATTTTATGAGGACTCAAACCCAAAAACCTCCTGATTACAAGGCAATAAAAACCATGCACCACACTCTACTGGCTCTCAGAACCCAATAAATATCAATTCAAGATTCCTGGGATTTTGACAGAAAAACACACTATAAGCAATAAGATGATAAGAGAACTTGGCATAGTTTTAAGTATAAACAAATCAATCTGAGGAGGCTCTTCCTTTCACAGAAAATTCCCGAGGGCATTTTTACAAAAATCTTGGATTAGGCAGGGTTCCACACTAGAGCAAAAAGCTCATATGGGCATGTTGAGCTTGTTTTAAGTATAGCCAAACCTGCTTGGGGGGAGCTCTTCCTTTCTCGGGTTTATAGTACAGTCAATACCACTACTATTAACATTTTGCCCATGTTTGTCATCAACACCTCAAAAAGGAAACAGGTTGTGGTTAATGACAGAACAAGCATTAAAATTATATGTGAATTCCATGATACACTCCCTGATGATACCATATGTAGTATTATTCTTATAGGTGAAAAATCATATGTTTATGATGTAAGAAATGAAAGAGTCACAGAGCAATTCTAGAAAAACCTCTGCATATTATATTTTCTTAGTATTAGATAAACAAGTTGAGCCTGATCCTGAATTAAAATATTTGAATTAACATAATAATATTCTAAATTTAAACCAAAAATAAACCAGAAATGGACCGGAAGTAAATATATATGTGGGTGTAGGTGGGTGGGTGTAGGTAGGTAGGTGGCAGATTCAGGTATAGTCAAATCAATCTGAGAGGGGGGGTCATACTTTCTCAAAAAGTTTTCTTGTACAAAAATCTTAAATTTGATAGAAGAGAACACTTGAGCAATAAGCTTTTATAGGCAACTTAGCCTAATTTTAACACAGGCAAAACCTCATACTTTCTCGCTCCAGTCCTATATACTTTTACACTACTTACAATGTCAATGTCTGTCCAAGATTGTTCTCAAGATATATTTCAATCATCAGTTCGTTGTACCAAAGAATATAAAAATAGTTCACTAAATTGTGCATTCTTTTTTTTCTGAAACCATATTGTTCTTGATACAATATACAAAAGCCTCCATTTCGGGTTGCAATTTATGATAACGTTCGTTCTTTAATTTCTGCAGAGGCCAAAAAAGGTTACACAAAAATAAGTGTAGTTCAGAGGCTGTGAAAATAAAATCATCGGATGAATGATGCTGATACATCGAGATACAACGTTTCCCGAAAAAAATTACACCACTGACGGTGATATTTCCCGTAACCAAGTAATTGAATCGACGACCTGTTTCGACGTAATTCAGTAAGTCAGATTTCAAAGCACACAGTTCTCTAATCTGCTTAGAATCGATGCGTACGGGTGATATCCCCTGTTGCGAAAACTCCCACACCAAATTGAAAGGGAATTGCTTTTCGAATCCTATTGCTACGAACTTGTTTTTTTCCTTGTTCAGAAAATATGTGTTAGCAAGATAGAGATCTAAACATGCCTCTACGTTGTGTAGTCCAGGACATTCGATTGTATCTGGGGAAAAACCGATCTCCCTACGCCGTTTTATGAAATCACAGTCTGTAGTCACAGCTATTCCCTCGTCCATCGGTTCGTTCTTGATAGGGACAGTTTCGATTTTGAGGGGTTGCACGCGTTTGCGAGTTGTACGTTTGGAAGCATCATCCTGATGGGTCATGATTTTCACTAGTTTGTCGTGTTTTTCCATTGTAGAATCCCTAACAGGCTCCATGATGTTCTCACTAGAGCTGTCTCGACGGCACTGAGATAAAGATACAGCAGCACACATTTATATAGCTTTTTTCATAACACGACACCGGATCGCGTGGATAGAGCAACACGATTGATCCCCTCTCGGGCACTTGGAATGGGGTAAACATTTGAAGATCTGACGAAAACGGTGTAGGATATATCCATCTTTACTGACACCGGGCGGAAATGCTTGAATGAAATCCTTGGTCGTAACATGGCGTGCTTTGTAATAAGCATACACGCAACAGTAATGTCCGCACGTCGTGGCCGGTACCCCCTGTAAGGGAATGTTGTTGTAAGTCCAAACCGAGGAATGTAGGTTCAGGAAAGTTACGAATTCTGGATAGAAAGGATGAAATCCGTATGAATCGAAATATTCAGCCATATTGTTTTTGCCAAAATAGAAGGCCACCCAGTGTGTACCTTGGAAGTTGGAAGTGTCGGTGTTTGCGATTATCAAGGCAGGGGTAGGAAACGTCCGAGGTAAAAGATCTCTCGAGTAAACACCGTAGAAAATGTTCTTGGTGGAACAGTTTCGAGATAGAATCTCCCTGATCTGCGACGTTTTCATGCTGCCTATGTAAAATGAGAGTACAGTGTTCTGTTATTTTTATACTCTCAAGATGATATTCTTCTAATATTTGGGGGGACGGTTGCATGTCAACAGGTTTGGCAGACAGTACATCCAAAGAATCACTATTATAAATATCATCACAGGTTATCAGTTCGATGAGTTTTATCATTCAGCATACAGAAGGCATGTTATATTTTCCGACAGCTGGGGAGAAAATTGCATCTTGGCTCCGATGATACCTTGTTCCTGGAGACTGGTGTGCGTGTCGTTTCCTGAAGAGTCAGGCGTTATGTCGAAAATCAGGAAAAAGGATCCGTTCTCGAACATTTTCCTTGTGATCTGGTATCCGTAATTGGCGTGGTGAATGCCTGTACCGGAAAATAGAGTTTGATAGGCACGTGTTATCAATCCGCCGTTTCCTCCTGTGGTGACCCGCAAGGGTTCGTAAGGTACGAGTTCTCCATTTTTCACAAGATGGAAAGAAGATAGATTAAAACTTCTAAAGTCGAACGGATTTTTCTTACAGTCTCCGAGAAAGCTTGCGGTGGATACCATAGCAAAAAGAACAACATTCGGAAAAGGACCTTGAAAAGCATTATCGATCGAAATCTGCTGCGTTCCGGCAACGTAAGAATAAGCTTTTATGACGCTTCTGGTGAACGGAAGATTAGAAGAATATCATCTTGAGAGTATAAAAATAACAGAACACTGTACTCTCATTTTACATAGGCAGCATGAAAACGTCGCAGATCAGGGAGATTCTATC
Source organism: Lepisma saccharinum (assembly GCF_977018435.1). Classification (NCBI taxonomy): domain Eukaryota; kingdom Metazoa; phylum Arthropoda; class Insecta; order Zygentoma; family Lepismatidae; genus Lepisma; species Lepisma saccharinum. The sequence continues at coordinate 68,705,297 of NC_139243.1, forward strand.
TCGACTACGGCAGACACTTCCGTAGGCTTTCCGGTTGTCGGAACGTGCTGGAAAAAGTCTTTTCTGGCGGTAAAACCTTTGTTGTCGGCGGTGATTTCAGGTGTGTCCAAGTACCACAAGTCATTTGTGAGATGCGTGTTCGCAGCATCGCTACCGTAATTGATTTCTGGGCAGGAGCGTAAGAGAGTGCTCTGTCTATGGCCAAACTGGTGGTAGGAGTAGGAATGATGTGATTTATTTCGAGAACAGCCTTTAAAATGTTTATTCTGGTGGTTGATGAAGTCTGATCTCCCCAGATGTAAAAAGCATCACGTGACCTGGCTAGATCGATACGTACTTCAACGCCGTTGATCAGGTATTTAGGCTGGTGGAAAAAAAATCTATGTGCAGTTTTCCCATAAGTTCGACTACGGCAGACACTTCCGTAGGCTTTCCGGTTGTCGGAACGTGCTGGAAAAAGTCTTTTCTGGCGGTAAAACCTTTGTTGTCGGCGGTGATTTCAGGTGTGTCCAAGTACCACAAGTCATTTGTGAGATGCGTGTTCGCAGCATCGCTACCGTAATTGATTTCTGCTTCGAAGATTGATTTATATGCGTAATTGTTATCGGCAACTGTTACAGCGATACCGTTGAGAGCCACTGTAACTTTTGAAAAAAGTGAATGGAGAGGATAATTTACGACCCCGCAGTTTTTTGTGAGGGCGTTGGAAGGTTCGGAAGCACTCATGGGAGACCCATCTTGATAGATCATCTGCGTTAGGAGACGAAGGTAGGCAGATGAAAGATCTAGAAAATCTGTTCCTGCCGGCGGAATGGCAGACTGAAGTATGTTCTGATTATCGATGGAAGCGATAGGCTTGTAGGCGACCGTGTAAGTTTTTTCGACATTTTGCTGAATAGGTTTCTTGCTGAAAAGATCGAACTGCGAGATCATGCAAGTGTTATTCTCCATCATTATCTAAAAATATCTTTTCCTGCCGCCTTCTGTTTAATTTTCCTTTTGCTTGTTGTCCTAGATTTTGTGGATGTTTTTCTCCGCTTTTTGGATGCGCTTTTTTTCGGATCGCAGATGTTCTAATACGGTTGGCTGAACGTTTTAACATCGACTGAGCAATTTTTGTTACAGGTTTTGTTCTTATACCGGAACCTACCAGAGAGTCGATTTTGCGTTGTGCTTTACTTTGAAGATTTTGACCCGCTTCACGTACACGTTGACGAACGATAGTTCTCGGAGTCTGTTGGCTTGTTGCAATATCGGTGATAATGTTAGCGCCTGTTTTTAAAGCTTCTTTACCGATTGCTTTTCCACCGCTCCAGAGTAGAGGTTTCACCATTCTAAAGAGTCCTGCGAAAAGTGAGCCCAATCCTCTCCCTTTTTGAATTCTAGTTGAACGGTAAATGGGTCCAATTCCCCCACGGATTTGATTACTGTAATATTCGGTCTGCGAATTCATGGTGATTCATTCGCTTTTCGGCATAGACTGAGAAAAATAAAGGCCTACTGTTTTTTAAAAGGACTTTGCATTTCTACGAAAAAGTAAAACAGCAATTGTGGGTACGGAGCCGTTCCTCAAAGGCAGGAGATCTCCTTTTCTATCGTACATCGCAATTTCTATTGTTTCGAAAGAACCTTTATCCAGAGAAACGTCATGAATCGGATTGAAAGTATGATGGGCAACGGGTACAGTACAAGATGAATCTGTTTCCGAATACAGTTTTCGGGTAAGACGTAGAAGACGTAGCACTTCTCCTCCGACCAATGACGGTTTCACTAGATCGGAGTAAATGAATATATAGGGTTTTTTTATCCACGACGTTGTTGGACACTGCGTGCGTAGAATAAATAGATTTCAATATGTCATATCGAAATTTAGCATAGTCATCAGTCTCGTCTATGGGTGTAACAGTATTTATTGGAGCATCGTTAGATTCAGGCTTTGGAACCCCTATCAAGGACAGATGTTTGTACACAGCCTCTTTAAAGAAAAACCTGAGATGAGTAGGAACAGCGACGTTAGCAGGGTTTGTTTTCAGGAAATGAATAAAATCCTCTATTGTATATGTTGCTGCAGGAAAATAGAATGGTTGTTCGTTAATATAGAGTGTATTATCTGTAGAAACAGAAGATCCCGACGAGTCCCATTGCGGTTCCAACAAAAAATGCCAGTATTTATCGAGAACGGTCCTCCGTATTTCCAGGTCGTTGGGGAGGGATTCTTCGATGGAAGAGATCAGATCCTCAGCACTTGCATACGTCCAAACAGGAAAGGTTACCGTTCCAGAATCAGTTTCCAAAACATTGTCGTATAGAGTTCTGCTAATCCGACTTCCCACAATTCTGGTGACAGATCGATCCCTTTTGCAAGTTTTACGTTGAAATGGGTCAGCGTGTTGTCCGGAAAATAATTCTCCGATGCAGATGACGGAAGGTAAACATAGAAATTATCGTCCATTCTCGCCGAACACAAAGAATTCACTGGATCGTGGTGACGATATATTTTGATATAAATATGTTTTGGAAATTATTTTTCTGATAACTGTTTTACGGAGGATGCCTTGATCCACGAATCGAAACTAGGTGGATATCCGAGCCAGCGAACCAGGTATTCCAAATTTTTACCTTTTCCCCGGCTGTTCAAAATCTTATCAATTTTATACCCTTCGTCAGGATCGGAATAAACTTTTTGCAGTTCATGTTTGTAAAATGTACCTTTTACAGGTTCTTCATTTAAATCGTCTAATATGTATACAGGTACAGGTGATCACTGAACAAGGGAATGGATTTTGAAAAGTTCTCGTGACCACGATTGTTCGTATCCCTTCTCGAAATGTCCTTTGACGACAGAGATTCGTACGATATCACCAACATTCAGATCTGAGATGGCTGCGAAATATGTTTGTCAGGTTTGTCGAGTCGTTTCCACACGATGTAAATGTTTGACTCGTTTACATCTGGAGGCGCCATTCCTATGGAAGTGTGGATTGCTGTATTGTAACCTTCGAGAAGTTGCTGTAAAATATCTACGTAACGTCTTGTCTGTTTCGACGTGAAATATTTCCACATTCGTTCTTTCAATGTTCTGTTGAAACGTTCCACTACACTCGCTTTCACAGGATAATTTGAAGCTATCGAAAAATTTACATTTTCATTTTTTAAGAACTTTTGGAATGTAGAATTCGTGAATTCCGTTCCTTGGTCTGTCTGTAGTGTGACAGGTTTTCGCCTGCTTCGTTCGAAAATAGTTTTGAAAGCTTCGGTTACCGATTTCTTTTTTTTTTTTTAGCGGTAATGCAAAGGCATATTCTGAGAATACATCGATCACTGTCAGAAGATATCTGTATCCATCGTTATGTTTTTGTATCGAAGTCATGTCGTTGAGATCAGCTTCCCAAAGCATGTCTATGTTCCACACATTGTAATGATTTCGGGGGAACCTTTTCCTCGCAGATTGTGGAGAGTGTACGTTTCCTGGTGCATCAGCCATTTTTTGACCGTATTGCGGGATATATTTTTATTCCGTACTGCGTTCCATAAACGATCTACAGATGAGAATGAAGCATGATGTCGGGGATCGTAATATATTTTGGTGAGGATTTTATCGTGTTTTAACTTAGGGACTCCCATGACTGATCTCTCTGTCTACGGCTTTTTCTCAGAGGAACCAGCTTGTATGCGTCAGGTGTTCTCAGAAGAGGTGAAGTTTTTCTGGAAACACGGACAGCCACTTTCTTCTTCTTCTTCTTCTGTTTCTGTCGATGAGACGGTCCAGGGCTTTCCGTTGACGACGATGAGAAGTTCAACGTCTTTGGATCAGGAAGTGTTTTTTCCTGACGTTCGTCTATCAAATGTTGTGCCGTAGATTGGTACTCGTCGATGATATTTTGTAACTGATGACGTGTATTACGGGGTAACGTCTCTGCCAGGTTCGGAGGAAAGAACGTCGATCCTGGCGAAATAGTAGAAGAACCGTCGTTATCTTGAACAATAGGAATTTGTAATGGTTCTTTGGATTTTTGACTCAGCCATAAATACTCGTCCAGTTCCTTTCTGTAAAGACGCCATTTTTGATCGTGTTATATTTTTCATTTTTAGAATATCATTCATTTTTTTATCCAGAACGGATAATTTTTGAGTTACAGACGAGTCGGAACCTCGAATACGTGCTAGGTGTTCCGGTGAAAGGACGATCATCTTTTTGTAGGAAGATGTCATTTCTCAATGAGGAATGAGAGTACCGAGAAGGTCCGATAACACAGAATTTAGAAGTAAGGGTAGAAATCCACCTTTCTGCACAAGTAGTTTTCTTCGTTTTTTGATGTTTACTTTCGGTTTCACGAGATTACATAAGACCGCCTTGTAAGGTGTCAGACGACGTTTTGTGGACGGTTTAATTTTCACGTTTCCTTTTAAAACGTTCAAACAGCATTCACTGATGAAACGAATTGTCTTTTTCGGAGCACTTTTCAATAATGATTTTCGGATTTTGGTAGGTGAATTTTTCAACCCGTGCAAGAAAGGTGAATCTTTCTTGAAAGACGACGTATGTATATTCCTGTTAGAACGTGATTTGGTACGTGTCTTCCTCGTTCTCCTCATCTCGATGTTTTAAACATTCCTGAGAAAGATATGCAGTTGAGTAATTCTGGTTAAAATGTCTGTCTGATAACTTAAAGGATCCGGTGTTGACTGTGAAAGATCAATATACAAATAACTGAAAGGTTGAGTGGTAGCATCTATAGATTCTTAAAAATAACGAAATGCTTTACGTTCAGTGAAATGTCTCTGCAATTTTTCCCTTGATGAAAAAGATTCTGTGTTATGAACACCACCGAAATGTTTTTGTGATGACTGCCTTTTGTAAAAAGGTCGGCGACTTTTTCTTCTTGAGCAACCATCATAAGATCGTCCAGGATTATGAGAGTAGGGGTTTTTCCGTTCCACGACTGCCAATCGACGATACCTTTACGATATTGCACATCTCGAAGATTTTGTGGAATACTGTTCTCCTGATCGTAACACCATATAATTTTCTTCACGGTTCCTTCGACGAGATGAACAATGGAGTCGACCATATTTGTCACAAAAGTAGTTTTTCCGCTTCCTGATGCTCCGCAAACCATCATGGTGAAGGGATGGGAAAGTTTAGGAATCATGCTGAAGAAACGTCTTACAGATTCTGAAGAAAAATTAAGATCCGGCAGTCTGCAAACAAGTTTTATATCCTATCATCCCGAAGACGAATTCGAACTCTGGACCGCTACAGACATATTTTAGTCAGCACAGTATCCGAAAGGATACGATAAATGTTCATCGTCGAAACGTCGTTTCAACAGTACTGGCTGAAACAGCTTTTTTTCATATGTACTGATTACTTGGAACTGTTTTGTTCTTCTGATCCTGAAAATATTTTCGACCATAACTTCAGGTTGCTCATTGTTTATCATGTCGCACATGGTATCAAAATTGACCAATTCCGATGTGGAGGTATTCAATGTGATTCCTTTCACTTTACAGATATACTGCGGTTCGGAGAACGGTTTTGTTATTTTCATGCTGTAACTTTTCGGTCCCGTTGAAACAAACTGTTCACAAACTGCATCGGGCCCGAAATCTGTCAATTCATCCGTGAGTTCTCCTAGTGCGTCACCTGTCTGGGGATGATATTCCATTTCAGGACTATGTACGTAAATTACAGAATCTGTATCACAATAACATATCCTGTCACCCAACTTTTCGACGAGTTCGTACAGTTTCAGACGAGCATGGCATGTTGTGAAGGCTGCGATAGGAACATTTACTTTCCTGTTCAGACTGACGGCCTCTTCAACATATTTCCAGTTCACTAAAACGATGTCCTGATGAACACGACTCCTCCGATCACTATATTGGGGTCCGTCATTTTATCGAGAAAATCTTTCGATTCCTTGATTATAGTTGTTTGGGAAAGATTGTCCCGTGGACAGAATTTACCCCATAGAGAATTAAGGCAGAGTTTAGCCAGAGTACGTTTTCCAGGATTAACTTCGATACTGTTTTTTTTCAACAGAATACCCTCCTTATCGAAATATTCCTGTATGTACTTCTTCTTATCCTCTTCATTCTGACACCATGAAGGCCATCTGTTAGCTTCCTGCTTTATTTTCAAGAAGGTGTTGATATATCCTGCAAAGAGTCCTCCAGTTTTTTTGACAGGGTCGTACATGGATGTTTGATATTTCCACACTTCCGACACCGCCAGCACTCTGTAGCCTAAACTGCAAACTTTACGCACCTCAGCGATGACCCAAGTCCCCGAAAGTGCGCGTTGTTCATCGGAATGGCTGCATGTACCTTCAAATTTTAATCCAATAGCACGTTCCTTACACAATGCAAACATCAGTTTTCCATGCATTTTTGTAGGTAAAACAGGATGTAAAAGGGCTTTTGGCGGCAGAATAGTACATTTTATGAGTCCCTCCATGTTCAGCACCTCATTTACCGAAGGAATAGAAGTTCCTAGAAATATGGTAGGATGTCCGACACGATAGGCACAGTATTTGTTTACATAAGGGTACAAACTTGTAAAATCGTTGTACTGTAATTTCTCATTTTCCTTGATCTTGTAATAAGTCCTGACTGTTTCAACTCTCCCTCCGTACAAGGCGTCTCGCGGATTTAAAGGAATGCACCAAACGATAGGATGTGTAGATAGATATCTATCGATTTCAGGATCGGCTTTCAATATTTTGTTGAAATTGCATTCCCACATTGTGACAACATGGTATCCTTCAGAACGTAGAGTCAAAAGTTTACGACACGTTGTCTCGTACCTGAAGGCCGCAGTGTTCAACATGTCACTATGTTTATCACTGTTACTATCCTGAACGGTTTCATCTTCTTCGTCACCTTTCGGATACATATCCCTGTTAATTGATATGCAGCGTTGACAACCATGCCAGTAGCATCCAAGCGCCTCGTACACCGTCTGCGTCTCCTCGTGATAGCCGTCCACTCTGTAACGCCCTCCTATGACATATTTTTCACAAGTACGTCCGCCGTGAAGAAGTATTACATCATTTTGTTCTTCCACGTAGGTTAACCATTTCAATGCGAACTTGGGCATCTGATCTGCATGATGGTAACCTTTTTGGGTATTATTCCTATAGTGTTAGCCGGCATAAATTTCTGCCTGTAAATTAGTGAACAGGCAGATGCTATTGTGAGACAATCCTTGAAAATGTCTATGTTGCATATGTCTAAGAAATTCTGTCTCAGCTTCAAACATCCTTGTCTCAACAGGGTAACATCCTTGATGCAGTATTGGAGAAGTTGGTTTTTGTTGTTGAAAGGTATATTTTTGCTGCATTCAATGTCATACCAAGACATAAAACGGTGCTGATCTTCAACTGTTTTCATATATTCATAGCCGTATGCAGAAGGGGAGGCATCGGTCCTATGTAATTTCTGTTCTTGTAGGTGTTCCACAGATGCGGATAATATCCTTTCTGAACAGGCAAACCGAAAAGTTTGGAAAATCCTGCAAGATTTGTTTGAACGTAGTTGATACTGTCCACAAAATGAAGATTCTGGTATGACATACTGATGATTTTGGTACCGCCTAAGATGACACGAGTTTCCATTTCTCTTTCCAACATTCTCCGTAGCAGAAATGTGCAATCGTAGCCTCATGCATTGTGTGCACAGATGGTTATGTTGGAAAACTTGTGCTGCAATTCGAGATAGGACAGAAATGTGTCTACAGGGTCATCCCAGAATATAAACTCTCTGGTTCCGCAAACAGAACAGGGAACTGTTAAATCCCCCTTCTTGTAACACGAGTGACAGGCTGTCTGTACTAAAATAAGACTCGGAACATGAAGAAACGCTTTTTCTTTCTCAGAGTAAGGAATGTCTATATAACATTCAAAATCGTAGAATATATACAGAAATTTCGAATTCAGTTTAGATTTCGGTACAGCCATGTGACAGAAATGATTTATAGGTTTCACACAGTTACATACAGTACAGTACTTCATATTACATTTATGCACTTTTTCATATGTATTGTGTGTTAGAATAATTCTGAAACATCGTGGACACTGTTGAATTTCACTACAGACTGTACCGTTTCGGAATGGTGTAGAGACATGATTTGTGAAGCAGTTCTCATTTTTGAAAATTCTGTGACATGTCTGGCATATTCTGCGAACACCCTGTTCAGGCACACACGGTGGAGTTGAACGGCACATAGAACATAATTGTTTACACAGATGGTTATGAACTTTTTGAAATATGAGTTCGTTACACCCGCGACATTCTTGTTTTGCCGCAAATGCTCCAACACGGTTCACTATCACATCATAATGCTGTCTGCGGTTATCATAGAGAAGGTATATAAATTTGGAAGCATTTTCAACCAGTCCTTCAAACAAAACATCTTTCACATCACGAAGATTGTTGTATACAACAATTTTATATTCTGGAAGAATTTGCTGAAATTTTCTCAGTTCAGGAATCCCACTTCCGGCACATGCATTGTTTGTGAGATCTACATCTGCTTTGCACATAAGTTCGAAAATAGGTTTCAGAAGAAGTGAATAGGACGGATCATTATCAGCATGGGCTCTCCCTATGACCAGAGCTTCAGCTAAACAGTGTTTTTTTCTATTCGGCACACCGACGACACTTCTTTTTTGCGTGCTTAACATGTAATTAAGTAAACAATATGTTCGTTTACCACCACCTCCGACAGGTATGTCGACATGGTCGGCTCGCAAAATTAAACGGTCTGTAGCCGTGAATGTTTTCGAACTCTGCAATATTCCATACATAATGTTCCACACCATATCACTGTGTAACTGGTCACTTCTGTGCCACCCGATATAAATATCTTTCACGGTTGGGTCAGATATGTTAGACAGAGTTAAACCTATCTTGTCTTCATCTTTGGTGTTTTTCTTAACATAGGTGAGAAGATTTTCAACACCTTCACGGATCCATGTGTGAGGATCAACATTTTCTGGAGGGTGCGAGAAACTGATTTCCACACGACGTCCTTTGGAACGGAATTTGGGATATTCACGTTCTTGAATGTTATGTAATATTAAATTCCCTATTTGTTCACGAGACACTGAATCACATTTTCTTTTCTTACCTTTTCTATCTGATGCAGAAACACTCTGGGATGACGGTTCTGCTGAAGGTAAGGGATCCGGTCTCCACGACGGTCCTGGCACAGGTTCCAAGCCTGATCCAGGTGCAACGTTCCTTGAAGGTCCTGGTGATGTAACAGGGTCAAATACGGTTGTCTGCTTCTCCTCGGTAGCTCGGGATACAGGATCGGGTGTTGATGAAGGACTTGGTGAGTAGTATGATTTGTGATATTATTGGCGCGATAAAGTATGAACCCCCCTCAGGCAGATTTGCCTACACTTAAAACAAGCTCAACATGCCTATATGAGCTTTTTGCTCAAGTGTGGAACCCTGTCTAATCCAAGATTTTTGTAAAAATGCCCTCGGGAATTTCCCGTGAAAGTATGACCCCCCTCAGATTGATTTGCCTACACTTATAAAAGGCACTTCTGTGAGATTGTTGTCCATAAATTTGTTAAAAATAAGCCCCTCTTGATATTTTTTTGGATACACTTAAAACTAAGCCAAGATGCTCATAAGAGCTACCCACATACACCCACACACACCCACACCCACCCATATTTACTTCCGGCCTACTTCCGGTCCACTTCCGGTCCACTTCCGGTTTGTCTACTTCCGGTCCACTTGTGGCCTATTTCTGGTTTATTTATATTGCATCATGTTGTGCAACAAATTATTAGACATGTGTTGTTTTCTGATTGGTTGGTTATGACATAATGTGATGATGTGTTATATTCTGATTGGCTTATTGTTTCAGATGTTTTCAATGCGGTCTGTGCTTAGGCTATACAAAGAGATTTTGCATTGCATATCAGCCAGTATTGTGAGAGTTGTTGATGAGTAAGGGTGTGTTGTTGCAGTGCTGTTCATATTTTTATACACAAAAATATTGCAGATTTGTATAAATTGAATTACAAATCTATTTGATTTAATATACAGAATTTTTGACAACCTGTCATAGGTTTATTAAGTATAGAGTTTTGATTTGAACCACAAGAAATTTTATATAAATACCAAAGCCACAAATATTAACACACACACACACACACACACACACACACACACACACACACACAAATCACACTGCTGAACCCAACTGATATTTTTTATTAAGCATAGAATTTTGATTTGGACCCCAGGAAATCTTATATAATAAACAACAACAAAAATGCCAAATCAAAAATATTGTAATCAATGCAATAACAATATATCCAGCCCCAATTGGGCTAAGCATCAAAAGAATTGTAATCCAGACAAATGCAGAACTCCCACAAAAATATGCCCAAAATGCCATAGAAAATATAGTCTGGAATATTTCACATATAAACATAAAGGTACTTGTTCTGCACAGTCATCAACATTGCCCCCACAACCATCTACATCTGGTCTGAAAAGGAAGCATGAAGCACCTGTTAATGCTAGAGCAGCAAAGCAGCCACGCTATGCACCTATCCATAGCAGTTTTAATGGCCATCTTAGGGATCACCGGTTCGTATCAGAGCCAAAATGTGACATTAAGAATTTTTTGAACAGTATAAATTCTGATGTGCAGGCAATTCTAAATGCACAAAATGGCTCTTATAAGCTGTCCCTCAAATTGTTTACACAATATAAGAAGCCAAATGGCACAAAATTTACACAGCCCCACATAACAGAAACTGTACCGGTATATTCAAATGCAAATTCAGACAAAATAATAAGCAGTTTGATAGATCAATTGAATATTAAACACTCTGAATTTGCTGGAAAAGAGTCAGGATGGAGCCTATGCGGATCTCCACACAAGTTATATATTAATATTTCTGAATTCAACCCATTACAAGGATCTACATATGTGCCTTTACCTGCCAATATTAAAAACAAAAGAGCCGTGGTTAACATAGAAAATAATGATGAGAAATGCTTTTTGTGGTGTATTTTAGCTGCTTTGTATCCAGTTTTAAGGGATCCTGAGAGAATAAGTTATTATAAACAACATGAAAATGATTTTGATGAAGCAATGGAGGGTTTAGAATATCCAATGTCTGTTCAGAATATTGATAAATTTGAAAATGGTATATATAATGGTATATATATATATATAATATATATAATATATATTAATGGTAAACAATTATCTATTAATGTATTTATTTGTTCTACTGGCCATGGCAATTGCTTGATAGCACCTCTCAGAATCAGTACATTTGATGATGATTCTGCTGTTCCGATTGATCTGCTCTTAATTGAAGGGGATGATACACACCATTATACTCTGATACATAATCTTGAAGCTTTAGTCAGAAAACAACTAGACAAATCCAATACAATATTCAAGTTGTGTAGAAGATGTTTAATTGTATTTGATGGTAGAAAAATGGTGAATGGTGTTTGTGAACAGAATGCAGAAATTGCTAAAAACAAGTTAATTGAGCATCTGAAATACTGTGGCAACCATAAACCTGTTCATATGCTTATGCCTAATCCAAGTGAAAATGCCAAATTCAAAAAATTTGAAGCCTTGTTGGAACATCCAGCATATATAGTCTGTGATTTTGAATCAAACCTCAAACCCCTTGCATTCTGTAGCCCAGATCCTGAGGAATCTTCAATTACATCATATCAATTACATGAACCTTCTAGTTTTTATTATGTGGTTGTACAGGATGGGGTTGTTAGTAAAGAAGATTTATACATGGGAGCAGATGCCATCAAAAAATTTGCAGATAGAATAGAAAATGAGTGCCATGACATAGCATCTAATGTCTTATTAAAATCAAAACCCATGTTGCCTTTAACAGAGAAACAGATTGAAGATTTCAACAATGCAGAAAAATGCCCGGTATGTGATTCTGAATTTTCAGATGCAAATATCAAGGTTCATCACCATTCCCATACAGATGGTAAATTCTTAATGGCCCTGTGTAATAGCTGTAATATTAAGATCCAGAGACCAAAATGTGTCCCTATATTTTGCCATGGTGCATCCAATTATGATTTTCATCATTTGATCAGGTACGAGGGGTTTGACAAGCAGAATTTAAATATTTTAGCTGAAAATAATGAGAAATATATTGCCATTAGCAAAATAATTAAAGTTAATGGTGTTCCTATTCACTTAAGATTTCTTGATTCATACAGAATTTTGTCTGCTAGCCTGGCTACACTGGCCACTCAATTATCTGATGATCAATTCAAAATCACATGTGCTTTGTTTCCAAATCAGGAGCTGAAATTAATTAGGCGGAAGGGTGTATATCCATATGATTATGTTACAGATTTTTCTAAATTTGATGAGTGTTCTCTGCCACCACAACAAGAATTTTACAGCAAAATCAGAGGATCTGGAATCAGTGATGATGATTATCACCATGCCCAGTTGATGTGGAACAATTTAAAATGCCAGACATTTGGTGATTATCACAAGGCTTATTTAAAACTTGATGTCACTCTCTTAGCTGATATACTGCAGGCATTCAGAAAATCTTCCATGCAAAATTATAAACTGGATCCAATGTATTTTTACAGTGCTCCGGGCCTAGCATGGTCTGCAATGTTTTTAAACACTAAAATGCAATTGGATCTGATCCAGGATCAGGACATGTATCTGTTTATGGAACAATGTATAAGAGGAGGCATGGTGCAATGTTCTCAGAGATATGCCAGAGCAAATAACAAGTATATTCCTGATTATGATCCAGCACTGCCATCAAATTATATACTGTATGTAGATGCAAACAGCCTCTATGGTTATGCTATGATGAAAAAACTGCCATATGCAGGGCTTGAGTGGGTTGAAGATTTCAATATTGAAGATCTTAAGGATTTTGATGACAGTAACTATGGCCTGTTCTTAGAGGTTGATCTGACAATTCCTGATGATTTACACAACACATTTTCTGATCTGCCCCCAATTCCTGAGGTTGAGTGCTCATCTGGCTCTAAACAGAAGAAATTGATGATGACTCTAGAGCCAAAACAGGATTATGTCATATATTACAAAAACCTCCAGTTCCTAATAAATCATGGTGTTCAAGTGACCAAAATTGGCAAAGTTTTGAGGTTCAGGCACTCAAGATGGTTGAAGCCATATATTGATACAAACACAGAGCTTCGAACATCTGCAATGAGCCAATTTGATAAGACCTTGTTTAAATTGATGGTCAATTCTGTGTATGGCAAAACAATAGAAAATGTCAGAAAATATACTGATGTTAAATTAATTACTGACCCCAGCCGGAGCAAAAAATTGATAGCAAAGCCCAACTTCAATTACAGAAGAATTTATGATGAGAATATGGCACTTTTCAACATGAAAAAAACAAAGATTAAGTTTGATAAGCCTATTTATGTAGGGGCTGTGATATTGGAATTGGCCAAATTACACATGTTAAAATTGTTTTATGATGTGTTGAAGCCTTTTTATAAGGATCGTGTAAAACTGATGTACATGGACACAGATAGTTTTGATCTTGATATTCAAACAGAAGATGTTTATCAAGATATAGCACAGCCTGAATTGTTTAAATATTTTGATACCACTGAACATTCAAAAATTAAACACCACAACAAAAAGGTGCCTGGCAAGTTAAAAGATGAGACAATTGGTGATGTTATTGTGGCATTTGCTGGGTTAAGGGCCAAGATGTACAGTTTTGAAACATGTAGTGGCGCTGTTGCCAAAAAGGCCAAGGGCATTGGCAGAGTAACTGTTGACAAAGAGCTTGAATTTGAAGATTACAAAAATTGCCTCAAATCATGTAGCACAATCAGAACGTCAGAATCCAGAATTCAGAGTGTGGATCACTTGTTGACTACAAATATTGTAAGAAAAGTGGCTCTGGACCCACATGATGATAAGAGATGCATTTTGTCATGTGGCATACATACTTTACCATGGGGTCATTGTGATTTGAAAAGTGGTAATCAATGCCCAATTACAGAGCATGATTTGAAATAAATAAACATGCCTATGAACTTATTTGGGTTCAAAAAACAGGCTATTATGGACCTGCCAACACCACAACCCTCTTCTGATATAATATCTAAACTAAGTGCTTTGTTAATTATTCATCTGAACAGCATACTTACAGATGTTGATGATAAAACAGGTAAAACATTGTACATATTTAACAATAATTTAAATCATTACCAATTACCTGTAGGTGGTCAATTGCAATTTATTACAACCCCTGAGGGTAATGTCAAGATTTCAATAGGGAGAAATATTTATAGAATTAAGCACTCAAACATGATTTCTGGCACTGTATATACTGTTTCTGCTGGTGACTGCTTATATATTGAGGTCCCGGGATCATAAGACAAGCTTATACTTTTTTTTATAGAATTAAGAATCAGATATTCAATAATAAATAACCACTAAATCAAAATGCCTAATGATATATTTGGCCATACAAGGCATGAAGATCACAGTGATGAGATTCTGATGCTTGATGTCAGAGTCAAGAAATTAAGAAGTGATTTACAAGCTTTACAAACCACACTCAATGCCAGCCTTCAACTAGAAATTACAAATTTACAATCACAATGCATGGACCCTCTTCTTAAAATTGATTCTGAACTCAAATTGCTGCTTCAAAAATATAGTGACTTGGCCACATTAGATAATTTTCAAAGTTTAGAAGAGGCTGTAGCAGCTCTTCAAGCCAAATTTAAGACCCAGGCCACCAACTCTGAGCAATTGAAACAGCAATTGGAAGAGCAGATAAATAATGTCCAGACACAGCTCCAAACAATTGTCAAAAGCATAAAATCACAAGAAGATTTTGATCTAGTGATTTCCACTCTAAAGGAACAGATTCAATCACTCCAGATACCTAATCTGGACCCCTTGAACAATGCCATAGCCGAGGTTAAAGAAAAAATTGAGACACTTGAAAATTTTATGAACAACTTGCCATCTTCTGATGCTTTGAGTGCATTAACTCGGAGTGTTACAAACATTAAGCTGCAACTTGAAACATATGAAGATTTTGGAAAAATTCAAAATACCATAACCCATCTTGAGGGTATAATAGCAGCAGTGCAAAGTGATTTGACAAATGTACAAGAATCCCGCTTGCCTGGTATTGTAGACACCCTTGTCAGTGTCCAGCAACAGATCACAAAACTTGAAAACCTCAACACTGAATCTGAGCTATCTCATTTTCATCTCTTGATCGATGATATCCAAACAAAGCTTGAAATTTTACAACAATCAACACCTACTCAGGCAGATATAGCCCTGCTTCAAGATGCTATGCGTGGTGTGGCTGATGCTTCTGAATTAAATGATGTAAAATTGGCACTTGAATCTTTGCAGAATACTGTATCAAATCTGCCTACATCACAGGAACTTAAAAATATTAAGAGAGCTGTGAATCGCATATTGAAATCAGAAGATATCAAGAATATCCAGACAGAGATCAAACAACTCACTCAGACAGTGGCCACTCTACCAACTAATCAACATATTAATGAACTGCATGCCCTGTTTGAGGATATCAGAAGACAGGTCCATGATCTTACTGCTCAAAATTCAAAATTGGCAGTTGTTGACAATTTGCAACAAATTGTAGCTAATATCAAGCAACAGCTAGGGACCATGGAATCCAATCAAGCAAATGCTCTCTCTGTTTTTGCCACTCAGCTACAAGAAATTGTGCAACAATACAAGAAACTTGTTGTGGACATAAAAATCAAGCCAGGCCATGATGATGTTGTTAGGACCATCAATGAGCACCTTGAATCTGTAACAAGCAGATTGCTTAGAGCAGCAAAAGAAATAACAGGCATAATCGAGAATCCTAAACATACAGTAATTCTTGAATTGTACAGCATCCCCAACAAAGAATATGATTCACCATTTACACCAGGTGGCAAAATATATATGCTGTCCCCTGCACAATTTTATTACCAGTTTTTTGTTGGGGGCACACTGAGACCAATCAAGATCAAATATTGGCTTCAACCACAGGCACACCACTACCCCACCTTATCAATAACAAATGCTGACAACAAACAAAAAATCACCAGTGTAGAGTTAGAGGATTTTACAGATCCCAATACATTAGAAACATCTTATGCTGAAGATGATGGCTCTCTGGAATTTCATATACAAATAGGAGACAAATTATATTTAGAAAATCCTGTAGTATCAGCTGCTGAACACCCCATAGTTGCAATATTCTTGTTTTCATATTATGTCTAGACAAATTATTGTTGATGAATTACACAGACAAGCCAGACATAATTATAAGAGACTGCCAGTAGTCACAAAAGGCATAGATGATTTATGGCAGTGCGACTTGATTGAGATGGCAAGTGGACAGCTGAAAAACTTAGACAAAATCAACAAGGGCTACAAGTATCTACTCACTGTAATAGACACATTTTCAAAATTTGCCTGGGCTGTGCCACTCAAATCCAAGACTGGAAAATGTGTTACAGAAGCCTTCAGGACAATCATCAATCAGAGTGGAAGATCACCGCGCTATTGGCAAACAGATAATGGCAAAGAATTTTATAATTCTGTGTTCCAACAATTTATTAAAAGCCAGTCAATACAACATTATTCGATTTACAGTGATCTCAAAGCCTCAATTGTAGAGAGATTCAACAAAACCCAAAAAAATCTTATGTATAAACAATTTACACTTCAAGGTAATTATAAATGGCTTAATATTCTTCCAGAACTTCTACATAAATATAACAACTCGGTCCATTCCACAATCAACATGAAACCCTCTGAAGTAACTTCATCTGATGAACAAAAATTGATCAGGACTGTTTATTATCCTAGATACCAGCCAACAACAAGAAAAGCCAAATACAAGGTGGGTGATCAAGTAAGAATCAGCAAATATATACACTTATTCAAAAGAGGCTTTACAAGAAACTGGAGCACTGAATTATTTACAGTGGTTCAAATTAAACCTGGGACCCTTAACACATATATAATAAAAGACCACCGAGGAGAAATTCTCAAAGGCCGGTTCTATGAAGAAGAACTCAACAAAACTAAACAGCGTGACACATATCTCATAGAAAAAATCATCCGCAGAAAAGGCAACAAGTTATTTGTCAAATGGCTAGGACTTCCAGAACACAGCTGGATCGATGCAGACAAAGTGATAATATGAGCACCTGGGATGTTATAAAAAGGCTGCCAGAACCTGAACAGCAGATTAAGAGAAATGGCAAGTTGCTGCCTGATAATATTAGATGTCTTATTGTTGGGCCATCGGCTTGTGGTAAAACTACACTAATGATTGATAATTTTTTATTGGCACCCAACTGGTTAGACTGGAAAAACAGGCACTTGTATGTTTTCTCTAAGAGCTTGGAACAATTAAAATATCAGCAGCTGATGAAGCTATATGATGGATTGGATATTGCCACTTTTGAATCAGATGTTAAGCCACTCCATGAATGTCTCGATAATTCTGTTGTTGTGTTTGATGACATTATACTGGATAATCAAAACAAGGTTAGAAATTTCTTTACACAGGGCCGACACAAAAACATTGATTGCTTCTACCTGGCACAGATTTTTTCAAAAATACCGAAGCAGCTGATCCGAGACAACAGCAATTTTATATGTGTGTTTCATCAAGATCATACCAACCTCAAACACATACATGATGAATATGTAGGTGGGGACTTGAGCTACAATGATTTTTCCAAGTTTTGCAGTAGGTGCTGGAACCAGGACAGATATGGGTTTGTCACAATTGATATGACAAGAAAACCCAATAGTGGCATATACAGAAATAAAATCAACAATTTTCTAGACATTGAAACATATATAAATAACCATGAAAAGGCCAATCATTGATGATCTTAAATTAAGAGATTATCTTGTAAAAAGATTTAAGGGATGGAAATCAGAGAACCGAGGAATCTATGAACAACACAAACAAACAGAACAGCCTATTATTGATGCTATTAGTGAATTAGGTAAAAATATCAAAACTGTTACAGAGCAAAATCAAAATTTGATCACAGAGCTTGTACCTGTAGCTGCTAGGAACATATTAGATTATCCAATCACCCCACTTTCTAGTATTCATACACCTAGTCCTGTTGCTCCTCGAAGAATTGAAGCTACTCAGGATCCTATTGAATTGGGTCTTCTTGCTCAAAAATATTTAAGCACACCTAAAGACAACAAAGATGAGGTCTTTGGCTTATATGCTGACGCAGAGCGTGATGGTAGCATCATACATAGAATTGGCAATTTCAGAGTAACATTTATGGGAGATGATCTAATTGTATATTCAGAATCTCATCTTGGAGAAAGAGGTGCTTTTGTTAAGTATCTTGGCACACCTGGATTGTGAGAACTGATGACTAGGAAGAGACCTGGCAGCTATACAGATCAAGATTATGAGCATTACAAAGAAATATTAATAAAATCAGATGCTCTATACCAGAACAATGATCCCACACAAAAAAGAGTCAAGTCTAGCAGTGGAGCAAAATACAACAATTTAATCAAGCCCATATGGTCACAGATCACGACAGGTAGTGGAATCAAACAATACAACACCCTGCCTAAAGAATTTGTCTGGGTTGATGATGTCAGGAAACTTGTAGATAGTTTATTGGTGATAGCTGGGGAGGAAAATGCTGGCAACCACAATTTTTACAATGAAAAGGTTGGAATTATGGACATGATAAGCACTAAATTGTCTAATTTTATAGTGAATGACACTAAGGGCATTGGATATCTTATAAAAATTATTAATACTCTACCACCTAAATTTTGGAATATTTCTGAGGGTCGGCGGTTCGTTAATGATATTATAAACAAGCTGCCATTTGAACTACACATTCCAGGCTATCAGTATTGTAGTCCAGGCACAAAATTGGAGCATAGATTAAACAGAGGGGATCCTGGTGTTAATCCTCTAGATGCTGCTTGTAGAGACCATGACATAGCATACAACACACATACTGATCTTGACAAGAGACATGTTGCAGACAAGAAATTAGAAGAGGCTGCATTTGGTAGATTTGTAAGCAAAGATGCTTCTTTGAGTGAGAGAATAGCAGCATTGGGGACCACCATAGCTATGAACACCAAACAAAAACTGCGGTGGGGGCTGTGAATATGTATATAATAAACCTAGGATGAAGGCCAAGGGTGTTATGTATCAGATACCTTATGCAGGTCTTAAATCTCTTAAAACTATTGATAGTCTTTTAACCAAAAAGCAGCGCAAGAAAAAAAGCTCTTGTCTTGCAAAGGGCCATGGTATGAAATTGTTGCTTAGTACCCCTCAATTAAAAAAATTACAGCAATTTAGAAAAAAATCACATGTGGGGGGTTTCATATTTACTATCCCGGCCATCTTAGCAGCACTTGGAGCTGTTGGGAGCTTGGCTGGGGGATCAGCTGCCATAGCAAAAACAGTAATAGATGCCAAGAAGAATAGGGCAGAATTAGATGAATTGAAGCGCCATAACCTGGCCATGGAGAAACAAGGCAAAGGTGTTAAGAGAGCCATGAATAAGTTTAAAAAAAAACAAGAGCCGCTTACAAACCAAGATATTGAAGCTTTAATCAAGCCACTGGGCATCAAAAATTTTAGAGGTGTGTACATGTCTGATTCTTTACCAGAACAACCACTCAACAAAGAGTGTGGCATTGTTAATTTGGATAAGTACAAAAATCAGGGCACTCACTGGATTTGTTATCTTAAATATTTAAATAATGAGGCATTTGTGTTTGATTCATTTGGAGGTATTCCACCTGAAAATTTAATAAAATATCTAAAATCAGCTAATCTTTATTACAATAATGCCCGTGTTCAAAACTTCAAAGATGTTAATTGTGGACATTTGTGTTTATCTGTTCTTAGATATATGTCTCAAATAAATAAACCATCAATTGAAAATTTTCAAAAGGCCCTGTGGTATTTAAAACATCATGGGGGTATTCCATCTCACCAGCCAAAATTCAATATTGAAACTCAAATTACATGATGATATAGTGTATCCCAAAACAATAGCTCTCAGAGCATTTTATGGCATGTACTTGATCCCTAATATTACACACCACAACAACAAAATTGCAGTAGGGGATCAAAAAATTGTCATCACTCCAGGGCAATATAATCTGTCCACTCTAAATGCTCAATTACCCAGAGGTATAGTATTAACTCAAAATTCTGTCACTCACAGAGTAGAGATTGTATCTGCTACAGAAACAGTGGATCTGGGTACTATAGGAGAGCTGTTAGGCTTTGAGAACAACACAAAACTTGAACCGGCCATCAAACACACTGCTATTAATATACCTAAATTCTTAGCCATAGAGACTCTGAATATTCACTGTAATGTGGCCGAGGGTATGATCACCAAATCAAATGGCATAGGCACTCACAAACAAACTGGCATCATTGCAACATTCAAACCTAACTCTGAATTTATGGAGCCCATCATCTACACTCCATCCCCAACATTATATTTTCCTGTGTGCCATAATAGAATAGATTATATTGAATTGATGGTCACTAATGAAAAAGAAGAATTAGTTGATTTTGCTGGAGCCACAACAACTGCAATCATAGAGATTGATATTTAAATAAAAATACATACAAAAAAAATGGAAAATATTGAGAGTTATGAGCTACAATCATTCCCCCCAAACAGGAGGACATTTGAAAATTTAAATCAACCCAACACAGAGATTGAGGTTGATCTTGATGTAGGGGATGGCTTTATACACCCCCACAGAGCAGATCTGTACATCAAGTTTGATGTTGTAAAGCTCGATGGTACAGATTATCCGGCAAATTCAAATATAAGATTGGTGGACAATTTTGTGCCGCATCTGTTCTCTGAAATTGAGATCAGAAAGCATGGTGTTGTTATAAACAGAGTGGATTATCCCGGCATTACCTCCACAGCTTTGGCCACACTAAAATTATCCAAAACCGAGGCTTCTTACTACAAAATAGGTAAATTTGAGGCTGGTGATAAAATTATATCTAAGAGCCACACAGTGCTGTTCCCTATGCGCCTGTTGCCAGGATTCTTCTCAGATTACAAAGATATTATGTGGAAGGGTGGTTTAAGAATCACATTTAGAAGAGCTGCCAATGATAATAATGCTTTGATGAGGTACAGTACATTAAACTCTACAGGGGAAGCTCTGCCTAATACCCTACCTGATGAGGGCAAGTGCCTTATTCAGACTATGGAGCTAAGAATCCCGGTTGTTGAATATGAAGCCAGTTATGCTCTTAAATACAAAGCAGATATAATAAAAAATCCACAGATTCCTTTACAATTTTATACATATCAATGTGTGCAGAAACCTGCCACTGGTACCTATTATGAGTTTGATGCTACAAATTCATTCTCCAGTATACAATATGACATGCCGGATTTTGTGGTGGTAGTGTTTCAGACTGGAAGACACAATAATCAGGAAAAAAATTCAAGTAAATTTGATAACTGCAACATCAAAAACATATATCTTAAAATGGCAGAAATGAGGTATTTCCTAGAGAAAATTATAATTTAGACATGTCTAAGGATGATTTTCTTAAATTATATGAAGCATTTACAGCATACAAAAGGGTCACTACTGGCAATACTGACATGTATTACACACCAGATGAATTCAAAGCACAGAGACCCATGTTTGTCATCAACACTTCAAAAAGAAAACAAGTTGTGGTTAATGACAGGACAAACATTAAAATTATCTGTGAATTCCACGATACACTTCCTGATGACACCATATGTAGTGTTATTCTTATAGGTGAAAAATCATATGTTTATGATGTAAGAAATGAGAGAGTCACAGAGCAATTCTAGAAGAATTACATTATCTTAATACTAGATATACAAGTTGAGCCTGGTGCCCAATTGAACTTAAACCGGAAGTGGACCGGAAGTAAATATGTGTGTGTGTGTGTGTGTGTGTGTGTTAATACGTTTGGCCTAGTTTTAAGTGTAGCCAAAAAAAATATCAAGAGGGGCATATTTTTAACAAATGGACAACAATCTCACAGAAGTGCCTTTTATAAGTGTAGGCAAATCAATCTGAGGGGGGTCATACTTTCACGGGAAATTCCCGAGGGCATTTTTACAAAAATCTTGGATTAGACAGGGTTCCACACTTGAGCAAAAAGCTCATATAGGCATGTTGAGCTTGTTTTAAGTGTAGGCAAATCTGCCTGAGGGGGGTTCATACTTTCTCGGGTTTATAGTATATACTTTTATACTACTCTGGTGATTCTTCGGAAATACCTGTCCATCCTTCTCCATAAAGATCGGGCACGGATGTTGTCACTGTCCGTAGTAACCGGTCATACTCCTCGACCAAGGAGATTCTTTCTCCTGCGATGATTTTTTGCGCAATTTGCACCAACACTTCCCGTAACTGTCTAGGTATTGTGTAACATCCATCACGATATATCAATAACAGATCGTCAGCGGATAACTATACGTCCATGATCGTACGATGTCTGTGTCACGAAGACTGTCATGTGGAGAGAACACCGTACTTTATATACGCAAGCATACCAAAGCAGTTATTTCCGTTCCGAACGGTTCTGCTGTCCGATCTGTAAACTCTCCGGAAATCTGTAACAGTCCTCTGCTAACAGTCTACGCCTTTTCTGGCTGATATGAATGCTCATGTAAAATTCTCGGAAAAGCTAACTGTCTTCACCAGATGTTTTCCTGGCTGATATCAAACAAATGTAAAATTCTCGGAAATAGCTAACTGTCCTCACCAGATGTTTTCCTGACAGCTATGAAACCATCTAAAATTCTCGGAACTACTTAACACTCCAATAAATCCCCGAGCCATCCCTAACTGTTCTACTTTATTCCGAGTCCAACACACTATCAATCATCCTCCAAGCAAAGGTGGCGACCCCCATTGTCACACCAGCATCAGAACCTGAGATGACTCCTAATTCTATAATATTACGTAGTAACCGTCGGTGATTTTTACTGGCACCTATCTGTTTTAGGTAAATGAAAAACTCGAAAAACATGTCCGGAAAATTTCGAAGGCCGGCTGGTGAAGGCAATTGTAGATTCGGAATCTGTACGTCAACACCTTTAAATAGAGTATATGGACGGGGGTCTACGGTCAAAATAAAAACCAAGATGGCGGCCTCCATTGTCATGACGAGCTGAGATGACAAATAATTGTATAATATTACGTAGTAACCGTCGGTGATGTTTACTTGCACCTATCTGTTGTAGGTAAATTGAAAAACTCGAAAAACATATCCGGACAATTTCGAAGGGCCGTCCAGTCGGCCCTAATTGAACTAGAGTGAAGGCAATTGTAGATTCGGAATCTGTACGTTAACACCTTTCCATAGAGTATATGGAAGGGGGGGTCTACGGTCAAAATAACAAAAACCAACATGGCGGCCAAGATGTCGGCCCCCATTGTCATCACGAGCTGAGATGACAATTAATTGTATAATATTACGTAGTAACCGTCGGTGATTTTTACTGGCACCTATTTGTTGTAGGTAAATTGAAACATTCGAAAAACCTGTCAGGAAAATTTTGAAGGGGCGTCCAGCCGGCCCTAATTGAACCAGAGTGAAGGCAATTGTAGATTCGTAATCTGTACGTCAAGAGTATATGGAAGGGGTCTACGATCTGAAATAGAGAAACCTAACATAGCGGCCCTATTGTCCGGCCCTGTGTGATCTAACATAAAATTGATTTGCCATATCTGTGCATTTTCAAAGGGGCGACTCCGACCCTGTTTGGCCCCGGGAAGAAATAATAGAAACAACTCTGCATTTTCAAAGGGGTTCGACTCCCCCCTGTGTGTCCTAAAAAAACTGATTGCTTTAATTCTGTATTTTCAACGAGTCCACTCAAACCCTGTAAAAACGGATTTGTCATATGTGTAGGTCGACTCTGATTCTGTTTATTTAAGAAACAAACGCAATTACAATAACGCTACATTTTCAACATCATCTATTTCACGATGTTCTTTCTCAGAGGTTCTGTGAGGACCTAACAAGGAAGTTGGTTTTGCAATTATATCTCCATACTTTTATTATCTGTCTGGATGAAACAAGGAAGTACTATGTACGTAACGTTATCAGAGTCGACCGGATGCAACAAGGAACTACTGTGAAACTCATCTCAGAACTGCAGACCTCAGTCCCGCAATTTCCTCCTTGTAAATCTGTCATGATGTAATAAAGAACTCCTGTCACCGAACTTTAATCTCTTCTACAGAATTCCGTGTAACAAGCTTGCTAATGACTTAAGCGTGTAAGGAAGTCTGCAGAACTTCTGAAACAGATTTTCCTCCACTCATTCTGTTACTTCGTGTTTGGTCAAGCAGAACGTGCAATGGCTGATGCAAATTTGGTAAGTACCTATTTCATATTCATATTAAAAATAACATATTTTCTGTATACACCTTATATTTTTATTACAAGAAACTATTATACATATTTTAGTATACCCATTTAATGCAATACCAATCAATGTAGACGTTATATGTACAATCTCGGATTCGATTCCCGATGGAAACCTATGGTTCTGTGCATAAAGTAAATTTAAAATCAGATAGATTGTTTAATTAAATCTGTGATTGAAGTCCACTTTATGCACAGTAACACTAATCGTAACTGGACCTACAGTTTAAAGTGGAATCCGAACCACCGTGCCATGTACCTTTATAGAGTATCGATCCGGCAGTCTTGATTACAAGCCGACGACGTTACCACTGTGTACATATCGGTGTACATATTTTATTGCTACCATTCGAAATTATACATTCCTTATTTTAAAATTCTTAATGCGTACCTTCTCTTCTACCGCTCCGACTGTGGGAACAAGGTCCCACAACTGAACGAAACGTGTTAGTTTATTAGTAATATTAGTAATGTTTATTCGTTCAGTTTTCTTTTTTTAATAAGATCCATCATTTTCTCTTCCATTTTCTTCTCAGCTCCCCCCATTTTATCCTTCTATATTTTCTCTTTTCTCACACCCTTGAACACTTCCAGTAATTCAAAACATACCCGAAGTGATAAATGAGAAGGTATGTATTGTGCTTTTTTCACATTTTCTATAAAATCCCCAAATACGGGTGTATTTTCTTTCTTCTCGATTATATACGCAAACATTTTAACCAACATATCTATTTTGACCTCCATGTCGCGGCATACTTCCTCCAAATTTTTCATCAGCTTTTCGGATAGTCCATTTTCTTCACAGAAATTTACATAGCAAGCAATCTTTTTTCAACTTGACAGGCATGAATCTTGCTCCACATATTTCTTCGTTCTTCGGAACAGGTTTCATCCTTCAGGTCTCCGTGAAGCAGGTTAAAATTGAATGGTAAACATGCCATCTGAAAATAGAGGACAAAATGTGTTATTTTCTCGATAGACACACATACATTCTATGTTTATATAATTATAAATTTCTCACGGCAAAACGGGATGGCTATATTTGCAGCTTTCATTGAATACCAGGCTAGCACAGATGCTGAGACGGACAGGCTCGACTTTCTTCAAATATCTACTAGATTCCAGGAGAAACTCAAACATGCGGAGCAGGACCAGCGAGCATTCTTTGTCGAGTTTGGGGAGCAAATGGCTACCTTTCTCGAAAGAGCTGCTGCTCAGGTGCAGCAGACATTCACTCGAAACAACCAGGCTAGGCAAACGTTCGCCACACAAGTTCAAGAACAGCAACAAAGGTAATTATCGACATTATGTTTTACATATATAATACATGATTTAAAATTATTATCTACCAACTCTACTAATTCCGTAGATTTCTCTTTTCTGAATTATATGTAAATATAATGTACTAAAATCTTAATTGTTACTTTTTTTTTAGAATACGCAACAGAGAAATCGAAAGAGTCAACAGACTTCGGAACTTGTTACCACCCGACGGTCTTCGAGATGGGGTTAGACGGCCTGCTCGTTCTCCGTCTCCGGAGGAGGATGAGCAAGAGGTAAGGGCTGAGGAGGAGGAGGAGGCTGAGGAGTGAGGAGCTACCGAACCGTCATGTATTGACGGATGCTAATAAAACATATATAAAAAGCACAGGTAATATATTATCTCTCACCTGTTAAGTTGCCTCGTTTTCAGCTTCCGACGTGTCAGTCTCCTCTATTATTTCCGGGAACTCACGATGGGGGCCTGTGCCTCTCGAAAACTGCTCTTCAACTTTATGGACACTGGAAATGAAAGCATATTTTGACCTTAGATCGTTACGCCGTAATGGGTTGTAACAATAGTCGGCTAACTCTTCTAAATCTAATCTAGTACCTTTTACTCCTAATGTATCGCTTACCGACTCCTGTAGGGGTACACTACTGTTAAACCACTGAAATATTTCACCCAGTGATAACATAGACTCCCGATATTGTTTTCTAAATATCTGCATCAGGGTTGAAACATTACTATAATCCACTATCATGTATTTTTTTGTGACACCCTACTCGGTACAGCAGGGGAATCTCCTCACTCAATAAATGTTCCAAATTTTCGTACCGTGTCAATTCGACAGCGCCACGCCCACAATTTAAACTCTCATCCGTCATCATGATATATTTTGTAACCAGACAACGTGGAGGAACATGCAGATCGGATATATCTACATGCTCCGAATTTAGTTCCGATTCTGTCTCCATACAGACGCTTTTGAGGAAATTCCCGATACTACAGTAAAAGGTCCTGCATTATATCCGTGAGATGCTATCTCACCGGCTACACGATTGCTCCACACATGGTACGACAAATGACCGTATACAGGTGCTCTCTCGAAAAGGTAATGTGTCTCACATAAACCTGTACTTGATGTACTGCATGCTGATCGGAAAACCATTACTTTCAATTTCCATAAAATTCTCATTCACCAGATCTCTATTGTAAAATGTTATTAAAAGAGATTCCCTGTACCTTACCGGACTATCAAAAACCAACACTTTGGGACTAATACTCTCAAATATATTTGATTTAACACCATGCAAACTTTTCGAATCGGAGACTGTTACAGGGTATGCAAAACACATTGCCTTCCTCGGAGAACGCTCTATGTAACCGTACAAGGGATTATACTGCATATTTTTATCAACATCATGTTTTCTTTTCCTCAACGTTTCACCCCTGCCATCACTACTGTTATTTCTACAACATCTCAACTTCTCATATATGTGTTGTGCAGCATTCTTTGCTTCCCACGATCTACGAAATTGCTGTTCCGTAAAATACTTAGGAACGCTCACATACGGCCTGTCATCCATAAACATTTCAGGCTGTACCGACGACCGTGGTGACCGTGGAGGAGACGGCAGTGGACGACTACTTCGTGATGTCGTCGTCGCTGACAACAAATCTGGAGCAGCAGATTTCATCCCCATTACACTGCCGACAAATTGCAATATCCAGGCCCCTATACCCATTTTACACTTCTACTCACCTCAAGATAACCCAATATATACCGCGTGAGGCACCTAAAAGTACCACCTGAAATAGCGAAGAAACCAGAAACAGTAGCGATGTGAGGTTTGCGGGAAACAATAATATCAAATGGGGCTCGTAAATCGGAGGTATGGGGTGGGTCGAAAAATATCGACAAATGGGGCATCTGGAGCAAAGTCATATTTTTTTTAAATGGAACGATATACAATAACATGCATAATATAAAAGAGCACACGCAGAGAAACACAACGCCGTTGGTCTCATGCATCTACTGCACATAGGAACGAAGATATGGCCATGTGCAAATATGTAAACAAACTAACAAGTGGCCCACTTGACCGTCAGTACCACGGCATGTGCAAGTATGAGATGTCGGAAGCCATTGGACAAGATGAAGACAGAACGTGTTAAAGGAAGAGAAAATACAGTAGACATCGTCAGCACCATGTATTTGACAGTGTTACAGCATAATGAAAATGACCACGACAGTATGTCGAAGAACCACTGCGTAAGAAGCGAAAACCTGTCAAAGTGTGTGTTCAAAGTGGTGGCCGTCAGCTGCGATACAGGCAACGGGGCGCCCACTCAAAGATCGTTGCACAGAATGTAGCATCTCGTAGGGAATGTCCCTACAGGCCGCAGTAATGCGGTGTTGCATATCCTCTGGAGTTGTGGGCACATCCCGGTAGACAATGTCCTTCAGCTTTCCCCACAGGAAAAAGTCTAACGGTGAGAAATCTGGGGAACGAGCCGGCCATTTGACAGGCCCTCCACGTCCAATCCAACGATTTGGAAATATATTTTCCACACATGCTGTAGCGCGTCTTGCACTGTGAGCTGGGCACCCGTCATGTTGGTACCACATTTCCCTCCTTGTCTGAAGTGGTATGTCCTCAAATAGTACAGGCAGTTCATGTTGTAAAAACTGTATGTATCGGTCAGCATTCAGTGTCCCTTGTATAAAAAAGGGCCAATGAGATGTTCACCCACTATACCACACCACACGTTCACACTCCATGGGCGCTGGCGTTCCACTTGGCGAAGCCAATGTGGATTTGTCACCGACCAATAGTGCATGTTCCTTAGGTTGACATTTCCATGATTGGTAAAAGTTGCCTCGTCAGTGAAGAGGATACGTGACAAATCGGGTGTGTCGTGTCGTAACATCCATGTGCAAAACCGAACACGGTCCACAAAATCATTCCCGTGAAGTTCCTGATGGAGGGAGATATGATATGGGTGAAACTTGTGTGTGTGCAGAATGCGCAATACATTTCGCTGACTTATCCCAGCAATTTCACGGGAGCTAACGTGCGGATTCACAGCAACAGCGGCGAGAACATTTGTTGCACCTGCCTCACCTGTAGTTGGCTTGTTCCGCACACGTGCTCGTGGTGTTACACTTCCGGTGTCTCTTAATTTAAAAAATAACTTACCAAACAGACGTCGAGATGGCTGTCGTCTGTCCGGATATCTCTCTGCGTACACACGGTAGGCTTCTGAGGCATTCTTTCGGCATTCCCCATAAATCAGGATCATGTCCGCTTTTTCTATGTTTGTGAACACCGTAATCTTCGGTCTTGCCACTACGACTGCTTGCTATGATCTAACACGATCTCGTGGACCTGCTATCAAAACTTGCTCTGCGTAAAGGCAGTTCTGTCAGGCACCTGAGAAGTCTTACATGCCGTGGTACTGACGGTCAAGTGGGCCACTTGTTAGTTTGTTTACATATTTTCACATGGCCATATCTTCGTTCCTGTGTGTAGTAGATGAATGAGACCAACGGCGTTGTGTTTCTCTGCGTGTGCTCTTTTATATAATGCATGTTATTGTATATCGTTCCATTAAAAAAAATATGACTTTGCTCCAGATGCCCCATTTGTCGATATTTTTCGACCCACCCCATACCTCCGATTTACGAGCCCCATTTGATATTATTGTTTCCCGCAAACCTCACATCGCTACTGTTTCTGGTTTCTTCGCTATTTCAGGTGGTACTTTTAGGTGCCTCACGCGGTGTGTGTGTATATATATATATATATATATATATATATATATATATATATATATATATATATATATATTGGTAGGATTGATCCGTTGAAACTGATCACTTTTCTCACTATAGTATCTGAAACCTGGCAGGCGATTGTGCTGGCTGAGCTGTGGACAATTATGCGGCAGACAGTTGTACAGTGGTGGAAAAAAGTTCTTCCCCATAAGACTTTAATGGCAGTAAATAATGCCGGAAGGGTAGGCAACACACATTGCACCATTAGGTGATCGGGTGATTCTGTCTGTCTCAAGAGCAACTCGTCTTTCGTGCAAAAGCCAACAGGTACAGGAAATGTAGGAAAGTCACGTGACTTGTCAGGTGGAATGTTGTTCGTCAGAAAATCGCCTTTTCTCAAGCCAGGTCGCAGAACTGACAAGAGCTACACGTTATATCTCCGAAAATGATTCACCCAAAAACGTTGAACGAAACGCTAAAACAATTCTTGCCTTAATTACTGTATGTGTCGCAGTAGCACAGTGGTTAGGGCGTTTTATTACCATGCGAGAGATCTGGGTTCGATCCCCGACGGGGGATAATCGGGATTTTGTCCACCTGTTCAAGCTGCTTCGGTGCCCACCCAGCGTCGTATAAAGTGGGTACCTGGAGGAAACTCTGGGGAAGGGGGGGGGGGGTAAGGCGGCCAGGGGCGTGGTGCTGATCACATCATTCCCACCTTCGGCCTGATGAAGAAAGCGTGGGGCTATAACTCCACTAACTCCACACCCCCTCTACGCCTTCATGGCTTGGTGCAAAGCACAAGGTAGGACTTTGCATTTTAATTTACTATACATCCCGATTTTGTCGTAACAAAACTTCCCAATCTCTACGTGGGCTTTCTTCCAAGTTCCGTAGGGATGTGAATAGGCTGCAGTTTTTCTTGACACAATTCATACATGTTGGGGCTATATTTCCTTATAAGAACAACAGCCGATATATTTTGTGTGCGTGTGTGTAGGGGAAGGGGGTATAATCCAAACATGTGAAGTGATCCTTTTCCCACTACCCATTCCATTCTCAGAAATAAATCGCAATTCCACACACTGAAAATGAAGCACTTTCTACGTCTTAGCATGCAAATATCTACATAGTAGCAAAGTAATGTGTGGAAAGAGAAAAATTAACGATTTGTAACGGCACTCTGGAAATTTTTTAGTTTATTTTTTTTTTCAATTTGAACTGACATTCATAACATTCATTAACAATCCCAATATTGACAAAAGAATGTCTTAGTCGTTCTGCTACTTTCAATTCTTCATTATCGTAGTCACCGTAATTCTCTCTCTCTCTCTCTCTCTCATCCTTCCCGATGGCGCTGTAGTAGAGGAGTCGCCTTGTAATCAAGGAGTCCCCGGTTCGATACCCGGTGGAGACACAGTGGTTAGGATCCCAATTTAAACTATAGACGCAGTCTCGATTAGCCTTTGTGTGCATAAAGTGGACTTAAAATACCAAATGAAAATAAAAATTAAAATCACCGTAACTCTCTACAAAGCCAGAGGATCCATTTTTGAAACCTGTTGAGGTTTAGATGGAGCATTGCATTTGTATCATTACTAGGGACACTGAAATTTCGCGAACGCTTTAAACGCGAAATTATTTTCAACTTTGTATAATTTTCTTTCGAGAGAAGTGGATAGGAGTTATGACCATGTTCGGCTCCAATTTATTCACGAAGTTCTGCGAAATACAAATCAAAATGCGAAATGAAACGAAAAGTGTCGAAGTTCACGAAATAACACCGAAATTCAGTTGTCAAAACAAAAAAAACACATTAATTTATCTTCTTTCATAACATTGGACTGTTATTTTGCTCGTGAAAGTTCAACATTTCATTACAGGTGACAATGACTGCGTAAAGTAGTTTTACATCATCAGAAGCGCAATGCCGCACAGTGCAAACGGTGTCAGTGATAAGTATTTAGCCGCTTTCTTCTCCGTTCGTTCATTTCTCCATTCCTGCAACTCAGGCTATCTCGCTCCAACGTAATGCGTAAATACGTTGATGTCATGCAGAAAATATGGAAATTAGTTTTCTGCTGTTAATGTTATGTTTTTGTAGCTAAAACGCAAATATTTTAGTAGCACTATTTTTTTTCAGCCAAAGTTTGCGGTCCAAAAAGTTCCAATCAGAGGCCTACAGAAGATCGTGTGTAGTCTGTGTCTCCATTACGTGTTACACAAAAATACGAGTTTCAAGGATTTTCGTGTCCGTGCTTCTTGGGGGCTTGCTCATAGTTTCTTTGGCGAATTACAATGCCCAAAGTTATTTCAGTATTTGAACGTGCTCGAGAGTTCAAGGCAACAAGGCTTGTACAAAATTAAATGACTGGCTCCGCGAAGATCCAGTAAAGAATTTTCTTTTGAAAATGTTAGTTTTATTCAGTATTCAAGAAATATTGTCAATGAAGACTTATTCTAAAAACATGTTCACAATTAAATTTTTTGAGAGGGTACAAAGCTTTTCAGGATATGGTAAAGAGGGATGTGAAGGAGTCAGGTGTAACTTTGAATTTAATTAATATGCTGCTAGCACTTAAAGAAGGTAGGTGCAGACTACTTAACTTTGAATTTTATTTTCCGCTTTTCCAACGAAATGATCTTTTTTCACCGCTTTTATATACCGAAATTGTAACTTTTTAAATGCGAAATTCATTAATATTATTTACCATAAATCATTGTCCCTAATCATTACCCAACATCTTCATCGTCGCGATTATCGCAAGAGGTAAAAATGCGACACAAAATAACCCAAACAGAAGCTGGGAATCAATCTGAATATTGGTTACATTGGATACGTGGTAGAATTGTTTTAGATATCACATCCTGTGATATAATAGGGTTTTTGATAAGAGACCATTTGTATAATACATACCATTGTGGCGAACAATAAGTAGTTTCACGTTCACTACGCTCTTTGGTTGTTTAGAAATCGTAAGGAAGAAGTTCAGTGTAGATCACAAAAGAGATTTACATATTGTTATGATATCTTTTAAACACCACGAAATCTAATTCCAATAGAATACGATACTACTCCTTCCGTTCCTGTAAATGTTCACCATTAGTCTGGCGAAAAAAGGTAACGAAGATTTCCGTGTTTCCTTGAGGAAAGATAAGGCGCCTGCTTGTAGCAAGCAAGCAAGCACTAACTACTTCGATCAGTGACCTTCACTGCCAGAGTGACTCACAGCAGGCCTGCGCTCGCTCCAGTGTGCGTATAAAACAGGTATTTAATTTCGTTCCTTACAATCCACAGTTATATCAAGCTAACATTCTAATATTTTCGTAAAATATGTAGTAAACAAGTTTTATACATTATGGTCTTCCAGAGTGTTGTTGCCTGCTATTTACACGCGGGAGATGGGAGTGTTGTAAACATTTCTGAACCCAAAGGTCGAGCACGAAGGAAAAGTCGTGTAAGCATTGGAGGTAATAACAAGGTAATAGAAGTTAAAGGAAATGTTGGAATAAATTATATCAGAAATTGAGTAAAAACAGTTTCCATCACACATAGGGCTATCAGATCACTCTTCAGCGGAAAGTAGGACAAATTGTCTCAAAATGTTGGACACGATCGTATTTGCAGTAACTATAATAGGTTACTAGGACATCTTAGCATATAACGAGAATATGACACATCTTCAGCTGAAAAATTAATGTTGAAGTGAAGGGTTGAGTTCTAAATTCCTCAACTGCTAACTAATAGCACGGCTGTATGTGATTTCAACTTGTGTATGTAAGACAGAACGTTTTTCGTCGATGTGGGGCCAGGAAGAGAAAACAATCCATGAATTCGGGAAGGAAAAAATTCACAATTTCGTAAATAAAGTCTGGAAGTTCTTGTTTATTAATATGTAAAAAACTACTATACACTGGGAAAAAACAGAATTGTGTGCCTTATTTCTCCAATAAGGAGAATAATTACTTGTTACTTCGAACAAATTACCGACAGTTATATCGATAAAACTTCACAAAGTAAGCACTTTTATACATATATCCGGACTTTTCCGGATCTAGAAAATCGTGAAGTAATTTGTGAGCTGGGATTGTAATTGCTTTTCCGAATATCCAGTAGCAACCATGCACACTCTTTGATTTAAGCATACTTCTCCAAGGAACCACGTTATCTCAGACTCCCCTCAGATTTTCTGTTTCTCCATCTAATTTGACGTTACGTGATGCCCAAAATACGTATAAGATTTCTTTCAAATTCCTTCCGGAGGCCAGACATAACTATGAAATGTAGGACACGTCCGGAAATAAGAATGATTCTTATAAGTATTTTTATTTTCTTATTTAGCGTCGTTTTTCTTTCACCTCTTGCTAATCGCGACAACGAGGATGAGTGATATGATGAAATTGATGAAGGGGCACTCACAAAGAACACCCATACGCAGGACGGGATTCGAACCCAGGACATCAGACATCGTAGCGCACTGTGCTAACCACTCTGTCACGGACGGAATTCTTATAGCCCTAATCGTTCCTCAAGCATTTGTCCTATCTTTAACTATACACGAAACATAAAGAACAATCTAAATAAACAGGTGCCAGTTCACACTCTAACCGTAAAAAACATATGCATGTGAAAATGCAAAATAATATTTAGTTTTAGGTAGTTGTGATTTATTATTGTATATTAAAGAAATATATTAGTGATAAAATGACGGAAGTAGAGGAACATCTCCAATGAAACACTCATGCCTTATGGATATTTGTATTTCTTGCCAAACAAGGTTCCGAGTTCGAGTTCCGACCAAAATGGTTCATTGTGTATGTTCATTCATGTCTTTAATGTAATCATAAATCGTCGTGATGAATAATTTAACTTCAGAGGAAGAAAACTGAGGTAATTACTAATAAAAACAATAACAAAACAAATTTGATCTTAAAGCCCTGGCTTTGAGCTACATATTCCATCACGGGGATCATAGGCGTGCGCCCAGGGGGCCGGGGGTGGGCAGATGCCCCCCTAATCATGGACGTCTGCAGATTTTTCCACGAAGAGACAAGGTATTTTTCCATGGGGCATATTACCCGATAATAGTGTTGCATTATCGCATTCCTGCATCCTCAATATAATAATTAATGTAAATTATTATGACTGAAATCAAATTATACATGGGAAAACGTACTTTTTGGTTGACATTCGTTTTCTAAGGGGAAGATGTGGCAATCCTTGCCCCCCTTCCAGACATCTATGCCCCTATATTATTATATTTTCACCTAGAAATTTAGGATAGATGAATCCTATCGCCGTTATTAAACTATATTATACTATTAAAGAAAATTAAGTATTTTCAAGCCGATGAAAGTTCAAAGCAACTACGGGGGAAGGGGTGCAGTGGCGAAACCACCCCCCCCACCCCCACAACCTTGAACGGAAATCAATTTTAGGGGGGCAAACATGGAAGTAAAGGAAAGGAAGAGTATCAGAATGTAAGAGTAGCAGGACAAAAGGATACTCAAGATGGATTTTGTTTTCACGTCTTTCTTGCATTATTTCTTCCAGACTGCCAAGAGCACTTGCGCGGGGGTGGGGGGGGAGGGACAGAGCTGCAATTGCCCCCTTGATTTCAAATTTTATACAAATATAAATACCTTTTGTAAAATGTTCTTGCACGCTTCGCTCGCAATGTCTGCTTTTCTTGCAGTCTAGTCAAGTTAAGAGCCGTAGCTAGGGATCGACGGGAGTTAACCCTGGACGCCAAACGATCTAAATAAAAAAAAATTGTAAAAGAGAATAATATGGCGCTCCATGAATTTTTTTCCCCATATTAAATCGACATGGTTTTCATTTTGCAAAAAAATGGATCTGAAAATTTATTGGTCGCTTCGCTCGCAATTTGTTTTCTGTAATGCATTTTAAATTACCGAGGAGAGAAGTACTGCTTCTAAAAGGTTTTCTCTTAAGTGCATGAACAATTGTTTGGAGGAAAAGGAACGCGCAGATTTGAGAGACAATGTATATGATTTTTACTGTTGGTATATATGTATATATATATGTGTGTGTGTGTGTGTGTGTGTGTTGTATATATATATGTATGTATGTATTTAATATTTATATGTGTGTGTGGGGCGGGGGGAGGGGTGTATATATAAACACACCCATCAATGCAATAAAATTTAAACAAGTGAGATGAAATTATGTTATTCTTTTCTGGCCTGAAATATCATCAAGGCTATCCCCCCCTAATCAGAGGGTCTGAGCACGCCTATGACGGGGACTGACACTTTACGTAGGTGTAGACACGCTTCGTACAATTTGATGATATCGCGATTACGTAATGGATGTGCAGCCACTTAACTGAAGCCCCCAAAATTCACATTTTATTACACTTTGTGGATTGTGCATTAATCAACATCAGGTTAATCGCGGCAGGCAAAGTGGAGGGAAAATGACAATGAAGCACAGCGAGGGGGCCCTTGGTTCCCGATTAATGAAACTTTGTCTACATGCAACTGAGTCGCTGCGTGAAATCGCTGAAAATGTAATTTATTAATTTCTTAATTTTGCTTATTTTATATTGCTTTTCTAGCACTTGGCGTCAACAAAGGCGATGAGGATGATTAATGAAGTTATGAAATGGATGATAGGACATGATGATCCATGTCTTACACAAAATTCTAAGTTGGGACTAATATCGATTCGTCTTATCATTTGTCAAGTAGTAGTTTTTAACTCCAATCTTCTTCAAGGACTTCTGGGTTGACAGCATGTGTGTTGCGCGATGATGATTCGACAAAAACCACCTTTCAGTTAACTTTCTTGAAAGTGACTCTAATATCAGTAAAGAGAAATTCCTGAAACTCACGGCACCCAGCTGTTGTTTGTTATGGCTGGGCTTGGGGGTATGACTCACGCTGCTGTCAATACTCAATCATTCCCGAGAATCCAGGTCCGCCAGGCAAACCCAAGCGACAATTTTGTTATTTGGGTTGCATAGACAACAGGCTTTAAGATGTTACGATATCGTAGGTCTCGTGGCCCAAGAACTATTTTCCATGACTGTACCTCTTATGATGCATAACTGATTCGTTCCTTTTTATATACCTTCCTTCCGACGATGAACACAGTCATATTCGATACGTAATCTCTCGCGCAGAGCACCCAACGCCCACGTGCCTCTCCTATCTTCTTCCTGTCCTGGTACACTGTACACACTCAACTCTTCCGAGAATTGTAACGTTTTAACTCTGTATAATTTATCTACATCCGTCTTCTCCGGCACTTTTTTCTCCTTATGCTCTTTCTCCATCACGTGCTATCCCACATGCTTTGCAGAGAACCCTCCTTCCAGCACAGCATTCAACAGACTTCTAAGAATACAACACACCATTCTTCTGTCACACTCATTCCGGAAACCCATATCTCGACATTTCCAGACCACCGCTTTCAACCTGCCATTTCAACCATTCCGCACATCATTCATCCGGTCCATGCATATCACTCTCAACCGTCCACACACACCCATATCGCTCACCAATTCCTGGAACCACTTAACGATAATCTTTCTCGCAACACCAAACCGATTAACACCAGACATCAAACATTACTCATTTCCCGAAGCCCTACTCTCATCCCACACAATTTCTATAACTCGAACACTCAACACTTCAACGTCATCTGCTCGAACATTCACCAGACCCTGAAATAAACTCCCGACAAAATTCCTTGAAAAACAGCCCTTAAAACACTTGACTCAAAACCGCAAAAGCAATTATCATTCCAAACCCATTACACAAACCACATCCATTAATTCTCACAACATTTCCTCGAACCAACACTCAACATACCCCATTTTCCAAGGCACTTAACATTCTCCGCACGCCTTAAAAGCCTCATCAACGCCATCTGTTTTCAGACGCCGGAAATTCCGAGAAACAGTCAAACACTCGCTTTCCTCCAACAACCAATCAAAACGCTCCTCACAAAATTAAAACCCGCCCATTTTATGACGTCACACCAATCAAAACCCTCCATACAAAATAAACCACGCCCCTTTTATGACGTCATCACTCAAAACAATACCCTTGCCTGCCCCCACACCTACATCATCAATTGATCTTTGATCGATCTTTTCCAATCAATTGATTTATCGACTCCAACGGGGGTACATAACTACTAATACATTGCCTCAAAATTTTCAATTCATGTTAATATGTAAAGAAACGAAACGCTAATTATATTCCTGGGCACGCTGTACATTTAGTGTCCGCTATTAGTATATAGTTTGAGTGGCGTACCGTGATTTAGGATATAAACCGCCCGATTAATTAAAAGTTCTAGTTGAGAAGTAATAAATGTACAAGGTGGGCCAAAAGTCCCTTACCACCCCTTGTAAAAATCGTTTTAGTGGAAATTGATGAATAACAACCATGTGTGACCATATTAAGCCTAGGGGGAAGTCATAATGTGGGGGTGCCCTTGACGGCGGCCATCTTGAAAGCCGCCATCTTGGATACAAGTCCAGTTTTGTAAATGGGAAGGTAGGCATGCGAAACATGATTTTAGGCGAGAATTTGATAAGGAAAAGAATGGTGAAGTCGTAATGTTGAAATCTTCATTTGTTAAAAAGTTACAGGCATTCAAATGTTGGAATCACAATTTTACATATGGTGCTCTACGTGCTCTACGTGAGCGCCCTCCAGCGCCACGCACGTGTGTAGTCGTTCACCCCAATTGTACATGACTCTGCTAAGTGTGTCAGGTAAAATATCAGCACAGGCTGCAAAGATCCTTTCTTCCAGGTGAGCAACATTCCTGATCTTCTCGGCGTATACCTTGGCCTTTAAATGACCCCACAAATAAAAATCCAATGGAGTCAGATCAGGTGAACGTGCCGACTACTCAATGGGACCACGACGCCCGATCCACCGTCCAGGAAATTGTTCATGCAGATAATCACGGACGTTTAATCCATAATGGGGAGGTGCACCATCCTGTTGGAAAAATAAGGGAAATGTGCCATCCTCGGGCAACACGGACGGCAGGATGAGATCACTCAACATTGCCAAATAATGATCAGCATTAAGGTTACCAGGAATGACGAAAGGACCAATTAGTTTGGTACCCCATAGACCGCACCACACCATAACTTTACCAGCTCCTACCAATTTACATAGGTCAACCCAGTGAGGATTGGTACCGGACCAATAGCGACAGTTTTGTTTGTTGACCTCTCCTTGCACATAAAAATTCGCTTCGTCGGAAAACAGGATTTTTGAGGCGAATGTGGGATCTGCTTCAAGTTGGGCAACTGCCCAGTCACAGAATTCCAGGCGTCGATCTGGGTCGTCTTCTGATAAATAATGTTGATGTTGCAATTTGTACGGATGCCAATTGTTTTTCTTTAGGATGCGTCTAATGGATGTACGGCTGACACCACGTGCCGCTGAGAGGCGACGAGTACTGCGGTGTGGTGATGTTGCAACAGATGCCAACACTGCTATGGTTGTGCTTTCGTCTGTTGCAGTAGTGGGTCTTCCAGACCTGGGTTTGTCCGCTACTGAACCATGAACCAGTATCCATGAATTTCTGGAAGAGGTTGACAACACTCACATGAGACACAGGATGTCGATCTGGGTGCCGTTCATTAAGTTCAGCTGCTACAACCCTTGCACTCCTTCCACACCATGCCCTTATTAACTCTTTCCTCTCCTCTGTGGTTAGTGGCATGATTTAGGCACCTGCAACAAATAAAAAATGAAGGTGTGATTCCAACATTTGAATGCCTGTAACTTTTTAACAAATGAAGATTTCAACATTACGACTTCACCATTCTTTTCCTTATCAAATTCTCGCCTAAAATCATGTATCGCATGCCTACCTTCCCATTTACAAAACTGGACTTGTATCCAAGATGGCGGCTTTCAAGATGGCCGCCGTCAAGGGCACCCCCACCTTATGACTTCCCCCTAGGCCTAATGTGGTCACACATGGTTATTATTCATCAATTTCCACTAAAACGATTTTTACAAGGGGTGGTAAGGGACTTTTGGCCCACCCTGTATAAATAGGCTGCAGTGACGAGAGATGTCCGTACACAGGTAAGCAGTAGTGACGTGAAAGAGTCCGTACACATATATACTTATACTGATGATTTAAGCACATTTAGGCACAGCCAACTTAATTTGAATAACTAGAAGAGATTTAGGAGAGCACTTTCACGGCGTGGACGTTTCTCACATATTAATGAGATTTTTTTTTGCTATTATATATTTATATTTTTTTTCTGTCCGAAATATTGTTTTGTTTGACACTTGAATATTTATCCTTAGCACGTTGTAGCTTCGAATGTTAAAAACTTTCAAATGTAGATTGTGTAAAATTTTAAAATATAAATATTGCAAATTTTGCTCCAAGTTACGGCATTTATTAAAGTGAAACAGGTCTAATATTTTAAATCCACTTGCGTGACATAATAATAATTTATAATAAAAATGGCACTAATAATATTAAAGGTTAAATAAAAGCAGACTTATTGATTAATAATGTGCCTTTGGCACAAAATGTTTTTTTTGCAGTATTAAAAATACTAGCTCAGCAAGTACATTACTAAAAATTTATAGTTACACTTCAGAAGAAGGTATATAATCATATTTGCAAAGTTTTATTTTAAGCGCCAGTTATTGAGAATATTTATATTATATGAATATGTAGACGTCGACGTCAAGATATTTTTTGCGCCCCAATAACAAGTAATTTCCTTCGGATATTGGATCATGACCAAAATCCCGGAAATCCATTCTGCCATCGCAGAATGATTATGGTTAAACCACAACGGTTTTAGTTTCAAACTTTGCTACAATAATATGCTAAGCATATTTTACAATGGATAGATTCTTCATTTTTAGTGATGTTAATAATATAAAGTTAATTATCGCATGTTTATAGAGTACTTTATCTTATTTTTTATGGTCGATTTCAAAATAAACGATTGTTAGCAGAAGAAAAGTAAACTAACGAGACTAAAATAATAATTATCTTTTAAATAGTAAAGTTTGAACATATTTAAACCAGAAAAGCCACCAGTAAGAAAAGTAAAACTTCAGGCAGGAAATAACGTTAGTTGTAAGAAAGAGTAACTGCGGTTAAGACTAAATATGCACAGGAACTTGTACAGTCAAGAGCAGAAGCATTAAATAAATCGTGTCATCATAACAAGAAACCAAAGTAATTTATTAGTCATGTTTTTCAGAATAAGAATTTTCTTATTAAAACACCCTCGATTGTACTAAACTGCTTGCCTGGTAATTTGAAATAAAATTTGGACATGGTTCGAGTCGCGTCAGCGCGATCGCCAGCAGCAACGTCGCTGGAATCAAAGTCTAAACCTCACAAGCTGAAAAACGGGAGCAGCGCCAAAAGTGTTAACACCGCAGCGGGCGAATCCTCCGCGATAACCAAGCAACCAATCACCGCGAGTCCAGCCCGACGTTATAATCATTAGAGAGAGTAAACAGTATATTTTTAAACACGTGCATTTTTGTATGGGAGGGACCAAAGTCCAGCTCGGCAGCGGAGAAGCAAACCCCTCTCACTCCTCTAACCCCTTGCCATCCGGCAATCCTCCGTTCGGGAACCATCGGTCATCTTTGGACCCAGTTGGCTTGTCACGACACATTTTTTTTTTCCAAACGTTGAATTTAGTCTCCAGTCTTGAAGCCGTCGGAATGAAGAATTTGCGAAGTAAGAAAATCACCCCGCGTTTCCCTCTTGTATCGAGTTACGCAGCAAGAAGCAGCCACTTCGGCTGCGAAAGACATGTATTTCTTTAACAGGACAACCACGGGAAGGAAAACTTCAATGACAGCAAATTCTTTGTTTGATACAATGTTGCCACATCTCAAATATGTTGCCACTCCGGCGTTATAATTCCCAGAAACGCTTTTACGAACAGAATTTGCTTCAAGCGAATCAAACTATTAGAATTAATTTAAGAGATTATACAGGGAGTCCATAAAGTCCTGCAAAAAACTAAAACTCTATAACTTTTTAGCTGTTGCGTTTAACAATACACATTTTTTGGGTGAGAAGGGTGGAAGTTTAAAGTTTTGTTCTGGCCACACTGCTCAGTGACGCTTGCACTGGTAAGTAGTGTAATTGGATTGTTTCAACGCAGTACTTAGTAGGTATCCTCTTTTTTTACCAATTGAATATCACTTTTTGACATATTTTGACAATTTTTTGTCGATGTTTTAGCGTTTAGCAATGTTTTTAGTACAATTTTCACTATACTCATTTTTCCCCCACTCGTACTTGGTAGGTATATTATTATCTTACGTGATACAACTTAACCTATCCTTTTTTTACGATTATTTAATTTTTTTACGATCCTAAGTGATATAACTTAACCTATCATTTTTTTTATTTATGCACTGTTTGAACGTCATCATTTGAGGATCATATTTTGTAGGTATTTTGGTAACATTATCGTATGGGTAAAACGGATTCCTTGAAATTTCCTTCAAATTTACAGGAGAAAGTACTTACGGAAATCATTTTCTTGAGCGTTTTGGAAGTTCCTGAATGTAGATTTCATCCATTTTAATGTGAATGCGTGTTGTTTTCTGCGAAAATCTGTGTCCGACACGCTGTTTCTCCTCACGCCATTTGCTTTTTCAATGAGAGTGCAATGTTCCGTGTGTTAAGACGATGCAACCCCGTAGCCAGTGTTTCAGCCTCGCTGTGTTTTCACTAGAACCACCTGTCGAGTTCGGAACAAGCCATTTTTTCCGAATGGGTGTCACTTATCGCAC
Source organism: Lepisma saccharinum (assembly GCF_977018435.1). Classification (NCBI taxonomy): domain Eukaryota; kingdom Metazoa; phylum Arthropoda; class Insecta; order Zygentoma; family Lepismatidae; genus Lepisma; species Lepisma saccharinum. The sequence goes on from NC_139243.1 coordinate 68,747,679, forward strand.
AACATTGTAGCAACATTGTGTTCCGACGTCACAGGAGAGAGCTTTTTTTATAATTTTTCTTTGTTTTTATGCTAATGGAACCTAACCTAACAGGCCTAACCTAACCACGTAGGCATTCCTCGTCTGACGTTAATATTGTTGGAAGAAAGAGAATTACGAAAGAAAGATGGTTCCGACCCGAATGGGTGTCACTTATCGCACAACACTGTAGCAACATTGTGTTCTGACGTCACAGGAAAAATCTTTTTCATGTTAGGCAATACAAGCTAACGCGTCTCTTAGCGAAAATAATATTTTTTCTTTGTATCTATGCTAATGGAACCTAACCTAACAGGCCTAACCTAACCACGTAGGCATTCCTCGTCTGACGTCAATATTCAAGGTTCGCCGTGTTTTCACTAGCACGAGAGCACATTGTTCCCTGGGTAAGATGATGTGAACCCCGTAGCGAGTGTCGCTTCAAAATGACGTGTAGAGGATGCGCGGTGAAGTTATTGCCAGGTGTTGAAAATGTTGTTGATTTTGTAATTCAACACGGCATTTTGAAGGAAGAAATGGAATGTGGAAGATGTGGGAGTATATGCAAACTACACATTGGACAAAATGGGAAATGGATATATATGTGTACAAAGAGAGTCTACGGACACGGACGTGGAAGGCTAAAATTCAAAAGATTACCCTGTGGATTTAAACAATTTGCTCGAAACGGCACATTTTTGGGAGGAAGTAAACTTCCTGTATCGAAGATTATAGTGTTTTGTAATATGTGGCTATTTTTGCCTTACCCAAGATGTGACATCATACGATATGAATTAGACATGGGGCCAAACACAGTTGTGGACTGGTCGAACCACTGTAGGCAAGTGTGTGAGGAATGGGTAATTGCTAATTCATCCCCAATAGGAGGTCACGGAGTCATTGTAGAAATTGATGAAGCCAAATTTGGAAAATCGAAGAAATGTATCAATAGACGTGCACGTCCTCTTGACGGACAGTGGGTTTTTGGAGGGATAGAGAGGGGGAACGCTAAACGTTTTTTCATGGTTCCTGTAGAAAACCGAAGAGAAGAAACTCTGCTGGAAGTCGTCCGGAAGTTCATCCTTCCTGGAACAACTATCATATCTGATTGCTGGAAGGCATATGTGAACTTACAAGGAGCCGGCTACAGACATCTGAGAGTTAACCATAGTGTGGAGTTCATCGATACAGCGGCAAGTGGACACATACATGAAGAGAACCAGCAGCGAATGATGAACGAAGACATTCCTGTTCACTCTCAGAATATAGAGAGAGCATGGCGTAATGTTCGACATTCAATCCCTTTCTTCGGACGGAAGAAATACCATTTCACGGGCTACTTATCTGAGTACATCTTCAAGAGCAATTTTCCACTGGACAGAAGAATGCATGAATTTTTTAAACAAGCCGGTAAAATGAAGTATATGTAAATATACAAGAATGTTGCAGCACGATTTATATTGTGATTGTGATGAAACTGAAGTCATATAATTAAAAAATAAAGTGAATTTGAACACGATTTCAAACTGAAGTCATATAATTAAAAGAAGAAAGTGAATTTGAACACGATTTATATTGTGATTGTGATGAAACTTAAGTCATATAAAAAAAAATTGAATTTGAATTTCATAAATTGTTTGTAATTTTTCTTTTTTTTAAAAAAAAGTGAAGTGATATAAGTAAGTAAAGAAGTGAATTTTAATGTCATAAAGTGTTTTTATTTTTTATATTTTCTTATTTTGCGAGGTATTAGCATAATGAGATTTTTCGGTAAACGAGATTGCAACACTTCATAAATCGACAAAACACTCTCAGAACGCCCCCTAAACCTGTACGCTCTCACGACCATAATGTGTTACAGATTCGAAAGAACAAGTAACAGTAAGTACTCGTACATAGAATAAATAGACATTATCTTAGTTAGAAATGCATTATTTCACGTTAAGAAATGTTCCGCATTCGAAAATAACACGTTAACAATGTAAAGAAGTCCCAAATATATCATTTATAGGTGTCTGGGTAACATTACAACCAGTATGCTATCGCCCGCCATAATGTGTTACAGATTCGAAACAACAAGTAGAAGTAAGTACTCGTAAATAGAGAAAATAAACATTATCTTAGTTAGAAATGCATTATTTCGCCTTAATAAATGTTCCGCAACGCGTTAGCAATGTAAAGAAGTCCGCAATATATGATTCTTAGGTGTTTCACCCATACGATAATAGTACCGGTATTTTTTTTATCAATCGAATATAAGTTTTTGACATATTTTGACAATTTTTTGTCGATGTTATAGCGTTTAGCGATGTTTTAGTACAAATTTTCACTGCACTCATTTTTTCTATTTATACTTGGTAGGTATATCACGATCTTACGTGATACAACTTAACCTATCTTTTTTTTTACGATTTTTTAATTTTTTTTACGATCCTAAGTGATATAACTTAACCTATCATTTTTTTATTTACGCACCGAACTAACCTACAAGGGACTCTGTTTGTTTTAATATTTTAGTATTATAAGGTTTTCACAAATTTTATATAACCTAAAATGTGTTGGATGTTGATTTTTAGTATGTGGCAATTTTTTATGAATTTTAAAACTGCTCTGTGACCCTCTCGTTCTTCACGTCGTAGGCGAAGGACTTCTCTGCAATTAGGATGACACTGCATAGGGTATCCTCGGGCAAGGCATCGTGGAACTCGCAAACACCCACTCTACAAAAATTCTACTATATGATCTTTCACTGGCTAAGCTAACCTACAAATAGGAATTGGCAGCACTGACTTATAAACCCACTGGGTCTTCTTGGCATGTTTTTTCATGATGTGTTGCCAGGCTATTGGGCATCTTGGCGTATACAATGTATATATTTTGAGAGGGGGGTTATAGCTTTTTATGCTGTACGAATACTAAAAACTTGACAGTGACAACCAACAGAGTAAATAAACCTACATGCAGAAACTAACAACACTAGTTTCTGACAGTGAATTTGAAATAAAATATTAAACAAAATACATGAGTAAGCACTGTGATTACAAATAATATCAGTGTTATGCCCTCCCCCCAACTCCAACTGGGCAACTGGGGAAAATAATTGTACAACAATTTGTACCTAATTGTACAATACTTGTACCTAATTGTACAACATATACACAGACATAAAAAAGAGAGCCTTCCCGCAACTTACTTCATGCACAATTTATATGATTTTACAACTGTGAAAAGAAAGCATATGTGTTCTGTATGCACACATTCATTCTTATTTTTCGAAGTTGAATGGAAGCACATGTTTTTACGCTCTCGTAATACTGACCTTGCCCCAGTGATTTTAAATTGCTTCCATCCGCTTTTTTTTTCTGTGTTATTTCCGCATGCACGCAACATTCGCTTTCAATAGTTTAATGAAATACAGAAGGAGTGTTAGTATAGCAGGTTTTGAGTTTACAATTTATTAAATTAAACAATAATTTATGTAAGAATATACTTGTACTTACCGAACACAAAATAATAAAAAGCACATGTGAATCTTTGCATGTGTTCATGTTATATGACGACTGAGTAAAAAAATAATGTTGACTCCCCGAAAGATAAAAGTTCCTGGTTCGACATCAGATGCATGCAAATTTTATGTTTTGCTCTCCAAAATCTTGATTTTTATGTTTGTGCTATTTGTCATACAGCAGAGGAGAAGAGGGGAGAGGGGAGGGGAGGGGGTACTATTAGCGCCATCTATTAGCAAACAATAGAAATAAAAAAGTAGGGTCAAACTTTTTCAACACCCAAAAATTTTAAACGTCCTCGTTTAGTAATACGATCAGCAGAAGATGTTTGAAGGAGTACTCTTAGTCGAGAAAGCTAATTGCTAGGGCCCATATATTGCTAAAATGTTCTTTAATTTACATATTTCTCATACCGCCATATGTTGTTCTAGTTGACTTCTTCCAAAAAAAATGCTAATTAGCGAGAGTTAATTAAGCAAGGCAAGTAAAAGAAGCAAATAGGACAATATGTGGTGGCGTGGAAATATGTAAAAATTCGATAAAATTCGAATTAAAATTGGGGGATATTTTGCATTTTTTTCCTATAATATACAAAACATTTACCGTACATAATTTTTTCTATTTACAACAGTATAAAATAAGAGGAATGTGTGACAATATCCATATTAATTAGGAAGGTATGTTGTATGCTAGGTTAGCTAATTGTGTTTTCTACAGCTTCACTGTATAGAGGAAAGATGGAAAAAAGAGAGCTCTACAAAAACTAACGCTCTTAACAATATTGTACGCCCCGTGAAAATTATATATAAATAAGGCATAAGCGTATTATCTGCTTTCATGTCAGATTTTCCCGACCTGTGAGCTGTAGTGTTTAGATAACAAACGACGCGCTCAAATATAATACCGTTGACAATATTGTACGCCCCGTGAAAATTATATATAAATAAGGCATAAGCGTATTATCTGCTTTCATGTCAGATTTTCCCGACCTGTGAGCTGTAGTGTTTAGGCGACAAGCGGCTCGCTCAAATATAATACCGTTGACAATATTGTACGCCCCGTGAAAATTATATATAAATAAGGCATAAGCGTATTATCTGCTTTCATGTCAGATTTTCCCGACCTGTGAGCTGTAGTGTTTAGGCGACAAGCGGCTCGCTCAAATATAATACCGTTGACAATATTGTACGCCCCGTGAAAATTATATATAAATAAGGCATAAACGTATTATCTGCTTTCATGTCAGATTTTCCCGACCTGTGAGCTGTAGTGTTTAGATAACAAACGACGCGCTCAAATATAATACCGTTGACAATATTGTACGCCCCGTGAAAATTATATATAAATAAGGCATAAACGTATTATCTGCTTTCATGTCAGATTTTCCCGACCTGTGAGCTGTAGTGTTTAGGCGACAAACGGCCTGCTCAAATATAATACCGTTGACAATATATTGTACGTATATTGTATTGTATAGGAGACTAGAAGCATATAATTTGGCGAAAAAAAAAAAAAACCCAAAGTAAGGTCATAGAAAATAGTTAAAAAAAAAGTGAGCAATTATATTTTGCATTGCACAGCATTTGGTATTAAATAACATACCCCCAAAAAATCTCTGCATTATGCGTTCTGAAAAAAATTGCCCTACGTGCCAAATTACTGTGTCAAGTAAAAATTTTCAAAAGGCACTGTCGTACTTGTGTGCCGGGAAAGCGAATATGTGCGACCAAACTGTGCTCTAAGTGTGGAAACAATTTTTCTATTGACTACTTCAAGCGACACCAGCTTACTTGCAAGAGCACTGGAACATCTCTACCGCAACCTTCCAAGCGAAAGGTAGAAGTAACCTCCCTCGATGCATCGCCACCTACCAAATGCGTCAAGCTGACGAAGAAAGCAGACCGAATTGCGTTTGAGCATTTATTAGAAGACTTTAACATAACATCAGACAGCTTCTGCGATGTGCGTAGTTTTCTGGAGAGCGAGCGAGCTAAGATAATATCCATCCTCAACGATGCATTGGCTACATACTCCACTAAATTCTATGCCGTGCTATGCTGCAAGTATAAGAAACCGTCTGATGAAATACCGGTCTTTTTTCACAATGGCTCGGGATATGATTTCCATCACTTGGTTACACATCTAGGGTACGACAATGCGAGAATCAATGTCCTGGCGCAGAACGAGGAGCGTTATATTAGCATCAGCAAGTGGGTGCCGATCCCCAACTCAAGCAACAGCATCGAGCTTCGGTTCCTCGACTCTCTGAGGTTCCTCTAGGCAAGCCTCGATGCTCTTGCTGGGAAGCTCAGAGACGACCAACTAGCCATTACTACATCAAGTTTCCCGAACTTAGATGTCGCACTCATCAGACGTAAAGGGGTCTACCCCTACGAATACGTCACAGACCCTTCCAAGTTCGAAGAAAAGTTGCTGCCTCCCCAGGATAAGTTTTACAGCCAGTTGAGAGGTTCAGGTATTACCGACGAGGAGTACAAGCATGCTCAGTCTATGTGGGTCGAGTTGGGTTGCCGAACTTTCGGTGATTACCACGATGCACACCTGAAGCTTGATGTGACGCTTCTAGCATGTGCGACGTTTGTTGTGGTGGGATCATTGGGGGAAATGTGATTCTCCCAATATGTCATCTGACTTACTAGCATATGCGATACGAAGAACAGGTGTGTATGTGGCTTACTAGGATTAGGCTCATGGTAATGAGGTCCTAGTAGCTGAAACGTTGAGTTTTGTATTCGCCCCCGAGAAAATTCTATATAAAATAACATACCTGAAAATTATATTCACAGTAGATTCATTTTTTGAGTTTTGTAATTACCCCAAGAAATTCTATATAAAATAACATACCTGAAAATTGTATTTACAGTAGATTGAATTCTTGAGTTTTTGTATTCGCACACAAGAAATTCTATATAAATAACATACCTGAAATTCTATTTACAGTAGATTGAATTTTTGAGTTTTGTAATCACTCCAAGAAATTCTATATAAAATAACATACCTGAAAATTGTGTCGCTATATACTAGACTTTTTGATTTCTGTGATTTTGGAGAAAGCAATGGCATCCACCACCAGTTTCAATCGTAAAAATGATAAAACTGAATGTGTTACTTGTGGGAAGCTAATCTCAAGGAACAATTTATCGGTACACAGGGCAAGATGTAGCAAAACAGGTTCGAGAATTAATCGTTCGTTACCTTCTAAGCCCTGTGCTCGATGCGGAAAGATGATCAGCATTACAAATTTAAGTAAACATCTCAAAATTTGCAAACCATCGACCGAACAAGGAACATCGAAAAGGAAAATCGATAATTCAGAAACGGAAGCTTCCACTTCCAAGCAAATTAAATTATCTAATGAACGCAAACCAATTAGATCTGCATTTAACGACCAACTCCAGGATTTTTCAATTAAGTCAGAACCAGGTCGTGACATCCTTAGTTTCTTGGATGAAACGAAAACATCTGTACTAAATATTTTAAAAGATAAACTTGAAAACAACTCTATAAAAGTATACGTTGTTCTGTTTTCTGAATACGAGAAAGTTGATGGGACAACGAGTATTTTTTATCATCGTACAAAAAACCAGACTCTTTATTTGGCGGACGTCGAAAATTTGGACAACTTCTATTATAAAGTTTCCAACGAGCTGGTTAAGAAACATGACGATTTCGAGGCTAAAGGGTCGGGATGGTCTCTATGTGGAAGTCCTCACACGTTTACGTGAACCAATTCTCGCCTCTTCGCGCTTCCAGCTACGTTCCTCTTCCACCGAACATTCAACACAAGAGGGCTGTGTTAAATATACAGAACAGCGATAAAAAGTGTTTCCTTTGGTGTATATTGGCTGCACTGCATCCTGTTCATTGGTCAAATCATCCAGAACAGGTTTCTAATTACAAACAATACGAGACCGACTTTCAAAGTGTAATGTCTGACATTGAATACCCGGTGACATTGTCGGATATAACAAAGTTCGAAAATCGTGCAGGAAAATGCATCGCTATTAATGTATATTCCTTCACGTCAGATAAATATCTCGTGCATCCCGTCAGGATAAGCGATATCGACGATGACGATGCCTGTGTAATAAATCTCCTTCTAATTTCCAACGAGGATGATCATCACTACACGCTAATTCGTTCTCTATCACGTTTGGTCAGAAGTCAAACTACCAAGTATGCAAACAACATCGAAGTTTGCCCGAGATGCCTAACCACGTTCGACGATCGTGACCGACGTGATCATCAAAATCTTCATAGTCGTCAAATTGCTCTGGAGAAACTTGCCGAACATAAAATTTATTGCGGCGACAACAGACCGGCTAGAATGTTGATGCCCGAAACGAACGAAGTCGAAGAATTCAAAATGCACAAGGCATTGTCGGAACATCCCGCAATCATCGTCGCAGATTTCGAGGCGTTCCTCAAACCACTCTCCTACTGCGAACCGGATCCCGAAATTTCCTCCACAACGCCGTACCAGCTTCATCAACCTAATAGTTTCGGCTATGTTGTTGTGCGACGTGATAAAATAAATGAAGCATATATATACCGCGGGCCAAATGTAATCGAACACTTCCTGGAAAAAATGGTGGAGGAGGTTGAGGTAATTGGTAGCGTACTGCTTACATCAAAACCGATGGCACCTTTAACTGAAAATGAACTTCAAAATTACAATTCCAGTGAGGTGTGTCCGGTATGTGATCAAAGTTTCACTGATGAGAACAAAAAAATATTCCACCACGATCATTTCAGCGGAAACTACATAGGTGGAATTTGCAACACGTGCAATCTTAAAATCCAGAAACCTAAATTCATCCCCATATTCTTTCACAACGGAAGTGGATATGATTTTCACCACCTGGTGAGACATCTTGGCTACGATCCGAAACGTATAGGTGTCTTGGCCGAGAATGAAGAACGCTACATTAGTCTAAGCAAGCAAGTGTCGATTCCGGGAACGAAAAATACAATCGAGATGCGCTTCCTGGATTCGTATAGATTTCTCTCTGCAAGTCTGGATGCTTTAGCGAACAAACTCACCGACGATCAATTTAAAATAACTAGAGCTAGTTTTCCCAACGTAGACATAGAACTCGTTAGACGTAAAGGGGTTTATCCTTACGAATATGTTAGTGATGGTTCTAAATTTAACGACGACGCTCTTCCACTTCCAAGAGAATTTTACAGCAGACTCAGAGAGAAAGGAATCACGGACGAAGAATACCAACACGCGCAACTCATGTGGGAGAAATTAGAATGTAGGACACTCGGAGACTACCACGACGCGTACTTAAAATTAGACGTGACGATACTCGCGGATGTTTTTCAAGCTTTCAGGAAAACGGCAACGAATATTTACAAATTAGATCCAGCGTATTTCTACAGTCTACCGGGATTAGCGTGGTCGGCAATGTTATTCCAGACAAAGGTCAAGCTGGAACTGATATCGGACGCTGACATGTTGCTATTCATCGAAAGAGGGATACGAGGTGGAATGGTGCAATGCGTACAGAGACATGCAAAAGCTAATAACGTACACATGAAAGAAGATTACGATTCAAATCGAGCATCGAATTACATCTTCTACGCCGACGTTAATAATCTCTACGGACATGCCATGGTTCAGAAACTTCCTTACGGGGGATTCGAATGGTTAGATCCCACTTCGATAGACATTATTCATTTCGACGATAGCGAGTGTGGTTTCTTCGCAGAGGTAGATCACCAATTCTCCGACCACCTGCACGACATGTTTTCGGATTTGCCTCCGACTCCCGAAATCAAATGTCCACCCGACTCGGTTCAAGACAAGCTTTTGTTAACATTGGACCCTAAACAGAGATACGTCGTCCACTACAAGAATCTCCGGTTTTTGATTGGGAAGGGTGTTCAGATAGTAAATGTTAGAAGAATACTAAAGTTTAAACATTCCACGTGGTTAAGACCTTACATAGAAACTAACACACAACATAGAACAGCTGCCACTTCCGATTTAGACAAGGATTTTTTTAAATTAATGAACAATGCGGTGTACGGAAAGACCATGGAGAATGTTAGAAAGCACGTAGACGTGAAATTAATTTCCGATAAGAATAAATGTCGGAAGTGGATAGCCGATCCTAGATTCAAGTCGAGAAAAATTTACAACGAGAATTTAGCACTTTTCAATCTACATATAAAATTGATGAAATTCAGAAAACCAATTTACGTTGGTGCAACGGTTCTCGACTTGTCGAAACTTTACATGTTCGAATTTCATTATGACGTGATGAAACCCTTCTACAATGATAAAATATCACTTTTGTACACGGACACCGACAGCTTCATTTACAGCATACAAACACCTAACCTATACGAAGACATAAAAAATCCTTCCATGCTTGAGTATTTCGATACTTCTGCGTACCCTCAACCCAACAGATTTGGAATTCCATCCCTCAACAAAAAAGTCCTAGGTAAACTGAAAGATGAATGTAACGGTGATATTATTGTCGAGTTCGCGGGTTTGCATTCGAAGATGTATGCCATGAGAACAGAGAGTAGCGTCACGAAGAAAGCAAAAGGTGTGGGCAAAAATACGGTGGAGAACAAACTCACCTTCCACGATTACATCGATTGCCTTTACTCACAATCGACGATACTAAGCATAGAACAAAGAATCCAAAGTGTAGACCACGTGATTACAACAAACAAAGTTAGGAAAGTAGCATTAGATCCGCATGACGATAAAAGATGTATTTTGTCTTGTGGAATCCACACGCTGCCTTGGGGACACTATCGTTTAGAAATTAGTAAAAATTGTAGGCAATGCAAATGAAAAAAAAATGAACTTAAATAACTATAACTAAAATAAAAAAAAATTAACTATCTCACATACACAATAAATAACTAGCAAGGACAATGAATCACTTTGGTTTCCGAAAGCAAACAATGGAGACTGTACACCGTATGGCAGATCATGAATTTCTACCTTCCATGTTATCTAAACTCAACGGTCTGTTGATCAATCAATTTTCGGAACGCTGCTCTTCTTGCTGGAACAGTGACGATTTCGGATTCGCGACGATCGACGTGACGAGGAAACCCAACGACGGAAAATACAGAAACAAAATCAACGACTTTCTAAACGTTGCAACGTTGTGAGAATAAATAACCAGCATGCCTATGAATTTGTTCGGTTTCAAAAAACAGATCATTATGGAAACCATACCAGATCATGAAGTCTTACCTTCCGTGTTACCTAAACTCAACGGTCTGTTGATCATTCACCTCAACAGCATTTGGACGAAACTGAATGACGATGTGGGCAAGATGTTTTATGTTTTTAATAACAATTTACATTTCTACGAAATTCCGATTGACGGGAAACTTCAAATCACCGTGAATCCGGAAAACGCAGGCGAAATCAAAATTTCTACCGGCAAGAACATTTTTCGAATCAAGCACGACAAGATACTTTCTAACATTACGTACGATGTGTCTGCAGGAGATTATCTTTACGTGGAACTCCTCGGAGACTACGACAAACTTATTCCTCTCTTCGTAGAATTACGAATCGTCTATCCTATTATAAATAACCGTTAACCAAAAATGCCTAACGACATTTTCGGCAACACCAAGCGTGTGGACCATGCAGAAGAGATTCTCATGTTGGACATTCGAGTTAAGAAGTTGAGGACTGATTTGATCGCTTTGCAGGAAACCTTAAACAAAAGTTTAGAGTCGGAAATTGCTACGCTCCAAACGCAATGTCTCGACCCTATTCTGAAAATCGATTCCGAACTGAAAACGCTGATAAAAAATTATGTCGACGTACCTTCTTACGACAGCGTTCAAAATATACAGTTGAGCGTGGATTCGCTTCAAAATGATTTGGCCAAATTACAGCAATTTCAATCGAAAAATGAAGATTTGGAAAAATTGAAACTCGAAATCGAAGAACGAACTTCCGCAATAGAAAAGAATTTCTCTGAACTTCAAACCGTCGTGAACGATATTGATGTAGAACGCTTGCATGTCGTCGTTTCCAAATTACAAGAAGAATTCACCAGCACGTTGGAAGAAATTAAATCCAAGTTGCAGACTTTGGAAGATACAATGACGAACCTACCATCGTCGGACGAACTGCAGGTCATCGGTAAAAGCGTCGCGAACATAAAAATTCAATTGGAGGCCTATCGAGATTTCGAACACATTCAAACCACCATCGCTACGCTTCAGGCGTCCTTGGAATTGATCAACGAAGAAATTAAAAATATTCACGCTGAAGCAAGTATGTTGACGAGTATTCAGGACACGTTGAGCACGGTTCAGCAGAAGATCGAATATTTAGAAAATTTGAACGTCGAAACGAATCTCGCTCATTTTCATCACGTACTCGACAACATACAGGGTGACTTGGAATCGTTACGGACGAGCGTGCCTTCGAGCGAAGATTTGGAAAAATTGAAAACGGCGGTGACGGCACTATCCGATTCGAACGACATCAAAAGTTCATTGAGCGATCTCGAGAGTAAAGTGGCCAATCTCCCCACCTCCAAAGAATTGCACGCTTTGAAAAGAAACATATCTCGAATGCTGAAACGACTAGAAACGGAAACGGCGAACGTGGAACAGATTCGAGACGAACTTAGTTCGCTGGTGTCGACGCTACCCACTTCGCAGAGCGTCGCCGACCTTCACACGCAGTTTACAGAGATGCGAAGCATCGTGAACGATCTTACCGAGAAGAGCTCGAAATTGAATCAAGTCGAGAACCTTCAGAACATTGTGGTCAACATCAGAGATCAAGTCGGAGTGCTGGAATCGACGCAGGAATCAACGCTGGCTTCTTTCGGTGCCAAGTTACAAGAACTCAACGAAAACTACAAGCAGTTGAACGTGGAAGTGAAAATCAAACCGTCGTTGTCTGCCGTAACGGATACCATAGTCGAGCATTTGCTGCCCATCGAAAATAAACTCGGACGCGTTCACAGTAATCTGCTCGGCGTCGACACTAAATTCGCTAAACTGCATTCTCTGCAAGCCATCGAAATCAACAGCGTACCCAATCAACAGAGAATCTCCACGTTCGTCGAAGGTAACAAACTGTACATGTTGCATCCTTATCATCCGTACTACAAGTTTCTCCTCGATGGCACGATTCAGATAAACGAATTTTCGTACTGGTCTCACGGTAGAAAAGCTAGCGTTCCCACCATGACTTTGATATCGAATCGTGGTGTCCAGAAAGCAGGAAACATTCCTCTGGCACGTTGGAACGAAACGCGCAACATATATGAAATACACGAAGACGAAGATCTCACCGTTTTCGACGTGAGTGCCGGCGATAAGCTGATCATTCAAAACACGAGCGAAGTGCCACCCTCTTTGAATCCCATCACGCTTGTGCTTCTCTTGAAACGTAATCTCTAAAAAAATGTCTAGGCAAGCCATCGTCGAAGAATTGCATAAACCTGCACGCCGCAACTACGAACGTTTGGCTGTGGTAACCAAGGGTATCGACGACCTCTGGCAAAGTGACCTCGTGGAGATGAGCAGCGGCAATTTGAAAAACGTGCATAAATTGAACAAGGGCAACAAGTACCTCCTCACCGTCATAGACACGTTTTCGAAATTCGCATGGGCTCTACCTTTGAAGGCGAAAACGGGAACGTGCGTCACGGAAGCATTCAAATTAATTTTTCGCGAAAGCGGCGGCAGACGACCACGGTTTCTGCAAACGGACAACGGTAAAGAATTTTACAACGCCGTATTCCAAAAGTTTATTCAAAAACACAAGATTCGACATTATTCGACCTTCAGTCACATCAAAGCCAGTATCGTGGAAAGATTCAATCGAACCTTGAAAACACACATGTGGAAACGATTCACGCTTCGGGGAAATTACAAATGGGTCGACATCCTGCCGGAACTCGTCGACACCTATAATGAAACGGCACACAGAACAATAGGCATGAAGCCAGCTGACGTTACCAAGTCTGACGAGCAGCGTTTAATTTCTACCGTTTACTGTCCAAAGTACACGCCCACGACAAAAAAAGCTAAATACAAAATTGGAGACCGGGTGAGGATCAGCAAATTCAAACGCACCTTCGAGAAGGGGTTCACAAAAAATTGGAGCACGGAACTCTTTACGGTGGTTCGAGTTCTACCCGGAAACCGACACACGTATATAATAAAAGATAGTAGCGGCGAGATTTTGAAAGGAAGATTTTACGAAGAGGAACTCTCTAAAACGAAACACCCCGACACGTACCTCATCGAGAAAGTATTGCGTAGGAAAGGTGACAAACTGTTTGTCAAATGGCTGGGACTTCCGGAAAAGAGTTGGATCGACGCGAACGAAGTGATCTTGTGAGTACGTGGAACGTGGTGAAGCGTCTACCGGATCCGGAAAGTCAAACGAGAAAAAAAAAGAACGGCGAGTTGCTTCCCGACAGCATCCGCTGTCTGATCGTAGGTCCTTCGGGGTGTGGGAAAACGACACTGCTCGTGGACAATTTTCTCCTCGCATCGAATTGGTTAGATTGGAAGAACAGGCACCTGTACGTGTTCTCGAAAAGTTTGGAGCAATCCAAATACCAGCAACTGATGAAAGTGTACGATGGTCTGGACATTGCAACGTTCGCCTCGGAAATAAAACCACTCGACGATTGTCGTGAAAATTCAGTCGCTGTGTTCGACGACGCCATCCTGGAAAATCAAAATGAAATTCGCAACTTTTTCACGCAAGGTCGTCACAAAGGAATGGATTGTTTTTACCTAGCTCAAACGTTTTCCAAAATTCCAAAACAGTTAGTGCGCGACAACGCCAATTTCATATGTTTGTTTCGTCAAGATCACACCAACCTCAAGCATGCGTACGATGACTACGTAGGCGGAGACATGAACTACAATCAATTTTCGGAAGGCTGCTCTACTTGCTGGAACGGCGACGATTTCGGATTTGTGACGATCGACATGACGAGAAAACCCAACGACGGAAAATACAGAAACAAAATCAACGACTTTCTAAACGTTGCAACGTTGTGAGAAACGACGTATATAAATAACGTCATGACGAAACGAAAAATCGAAGACGAAAATCTCAAGCTTCGCGATTACCTCGCGAAACGCTTCAAAGGTTGGAAATCCGAGAATCGCGGATTCTACGAAGAGAAGAAACGTCAGGATCAACCTGTGATCGATGCCATCAGCAGTCTAGGTAAAGAAATTAAAAGTGTCACGGAACAAAATAAAAATTTGATTAATGAACTCGTACCACTCGCAGCTAAAAGTTATGCCGTACCCACGCCCATTTCGAGCATTCCTTCGACGCCGTTCGAACTGAAGGATGCACCGGCACGACGTCGAGCCATAGGCAGCACGTCGTCTTCTTCGGATAAGATCGAGTTGGGACCTTTGGCACGAGACTACCTGAGCACGGGGAAGTTCGACAAGGATGAAGTGTTCGGATTGTATCCCAGCATGGAAAGCAACGAAGGCGGCGGTGTGGTGTGGAAGATTGGAAAATCGAAGGTGACCTTCGAAGGCAACGACATTAAAGTTAATTTAGGCGACAAGGATAGTTGGAACAGGTATCCGGGTACGGTGGGACTGTGGGAACTCGTCGCCAAAAAGCAGCCGAAAGATTACACCGACGAAGATTACCAAAGTTACAAGGAAATTCTGATCATGACGGATGCCTTGTACCAGAACAACGACGCCTCGCAGAATACGGTGAAATCGAGCAGCGGCGAGAAGTACAGGAATCTCATCAAACCGATTTGGAACCAGGTCAAAACAGGCAGCGGCGTCAAACGCTACAACACGTTACCCAAAGAATTCGTTTGGGTGGACGACGTTAGGAAACTCGTGGACCGATTGTTGGTGATAGCCGGCGAAGAGAATGCAGGCAACCGTAATTTCTACAACGAGAAGGTTGGCATCGTGGACATGATCAGCACGAAACTTTCCAACTTCATCGTGAACGACGACAAGGGCATAGGTTACCTGATCAAAATCATCAACACGCTGCCTCCGAAATTTTGGAACGTGGCCGAAGGAAAGGGACTCGTGAACGACATCATCAACAAGTTACCTTTCGAGATGCATCTACCTGGCTACCAGTACTGCGGACCGGGTACCAAACTCGAGAAAAGATTGGAGAGAGGAGACAAGGGTGTGAATCCGTTGGACGCGGCATGCAAAGATCACGACATCGCCTACAACACCACGCAGACGGATCTGGATGCACGTCACGAAGCAGACAGAAAATTGGAACATGCAGCTTTCGAAAGGTTCGTGAGCAGAGACGCATCGCTGGGTGAACGGGTCGCCGCACTAGGCACCACCATCGCCATGAACACGAAACAAAAATTGGGGTGGGGTATATAAATAACATACAGTAAAAAAACAACATGGCTTGCATAACTGATTTGCCGCACGAACTACTATCTAAAATATTCAAGAAAGTAGTAAACGGAGATGTTAATAAACTTGTAATCATAGCAAGAACGACGCCGGAATTTCGCATCCCTTGTGAAATGGTTCTCAAGGACCTTCTTCGGGAGATCAGCGGCCTGAGGTGCGGTGATCTCAACATTCTGCTTTCGGCTGCAGGGGAGAAATTGAACGATAGGTCGGACGAGCTGTACGAGGCAAGGCAGGGAAGAAGACGGTATACTGATGATTGGTACAAGTCTATGCAGGAGACGGAAGATATTACTACGCACATCCTCGCGTTTTCCAAAGCACGAACTTTCTTCCTCTGTTAAAAAAAAATAATAATATATATACGATACAAATCGCAAAAAAAAAACTTGATATATAAATAACACACATCGTGAAAAAAATAATCTTCGGTATATATAAATAACACACATCGTGAAAAACAATTAAATTTCTTTTTAACACTTTGAAATTTTTCTTTGATATGACGACCGAAAAAATGAGTGATCTCCAAGCATTAAAACAAATGCTAAATTTGTCAGTCGAGTATGTAAAAATTCAGGAATTGGAAGTCGACAAACCTTACACGATAACTTCCGGTTCAATCGTTTCTACCCAGTATGGCCCCAAGGTACGCCTGTTGCTCAACGCACAATACAGTCTATTTTTACCGGATCGATACGCTAACATGTTATCCGACGAGAAGCTATCTATTTTAATCGAGAACAAAACTCGAATCGTGTACAAGGGGACAAAGGAACTTCTTGGCAAGAAAACGAAGCACGTAATAGAATTTGTGTAACGACTGCGAGGCCTTGAAAATATATAAATAACATACCGTAAAAAAACTACACAAAAAAAATCTCAGAATATATATATAAATAACATACCGTGAAAATAACACATAAAGCATCAACATGAAGCCCAAGGGTGTCGTGTACCAGATACCATACTCCAATCTTAAAAATCTAGGTGCCCTCGATGGGTTACTCACCAAGAAACAACGCGAGAAGAAACGTTCTGGCTTGTCGAAAGGACATGGAATGAAATTGCTGCTCAGCACACCTCAATTGAAAAGATTGCAGCGTTCGCGGAAACAGCAAAAGATCGGAGGTTTCATATTCAGCATCCCGGCCATCCTGGCAGCATTGGGGGCCGTTGGAAGTTTGGCCGGCGGAAGTGCCGCCATTGCGAAAACCGTCATCGACTCAAAGAAGAACAAAGCGGAATTGGAAGAACAGAAACGTCACAACCTGGCCATGGAGAAGAAGGGGAAAGGTATAACCAAAAAACAAAAAAGCAACCTCGATGCTTTGAAGAAATATAAAAAAAAGAAACAGAAGCACTCACCAACCGAGACATTGAATCTCTGATCAAACCGTTACAAATCAAGCACTTCAGAGGAGTTTTTATGTCCAACTCGTTACCTTCAAGCGTCAAAAGAAGAGAATGCGGAGTAGTCAACTTGGACGGCCAAGAAAATCCAGGCACGCATTGGATATGTTACCACAAAAACGATAATGATAAAGCATTCGTTTTCGATTCTTTCGGAGGTGTTCCACCTACAAATTTAGTTCATTATCTGAAAACAAGCAAAACCTCTATATACTACAACGACGAACGCATTCAAGATTTCGGAGACGTGAACTGCGGTCATCTCTGCCTCTCCGTGCTAGCGTTTCTCTCTAAAATAAATAACCCTACGATCGAGGATTTCCAGAAAGCATTGTGGAACCTCAAACAGCATCACTAGGATGGGCGTGTTCCATCTCACGAGCGAATCTTCAATCTTGAAACTCACGCTGCACGACGACATTGTCTATCCTAAATCCGTGGCTCTGCGTGCATTCTACAGCATGTACCTCATACCTAATGTTACGCAGCACAACAACAAAATTAGCGTCGGAAGCGAACACATCGTCGTCACGCCAGGACAATACAATCTTTCCACTTTGCAAGCTCAATTACCCAAAGGCACATACCTTTCTCAAAATTCGGTCACGCACAGAGTGGAAATCCTATCCGCGACGGAGATCGTGGACCTGGGCACCATGGGAGAACTTTTAGGTTTCGAGAACGACACCAAACTCGAAGCTGGCATCAAGCACGTGGCAACCAACATTCCTAAATTCTTGGCCATAGAGACTTTGAACGTGCACTGTAACGTGGCCGAAGGTATGATCACGAAATCCTCGGACGGATTGTTAGGAAGTCACAAGCAGATGGGAATCATAGCCACTTTCAAACCAAGTTCCGAATTCATGGAACCGATCATCTACACGCCCTCTTCGCCGATCTATTTTCCAGTATGTCGCAACCGCATAGACGACATAGAGTTGGTGGTGACGAACGAGAAAGGAGACGTGGTAGATTTCGCAGGTGCAACAACTACTGCCATCGTGGAGATCAACGTATAATAAATAACCATACATGTAAAATGGAGCAAATCGAAAGTTACGAATTGCAATCTTTCCCTCCCAACCGTCGCACGTTCGCCAATCTGAACGAAGCAAACAGGGAGATCGAATACGACGTGGACGTAGGGGATGGGTTCATTCATCCTCACAGAGCGGACCTCTACCTTCAATTCGACGTGGTGAAGAAAGAAAGCGGAGACGCGTTTCCCGCAGCAGCAAACTTGATACTCGTGGACAACTTCGTGCCTCACCTGTTCTCGCAGGTGGAGGTGAGGAAACACAACACCGTCATCGACAGAATAGATTATCCAGGCATCACGTCGACGGCAGTGGGAACGTTGAAATTATCCAAAACAGACGCAGCATACTATCAGGCCGGGGGATTCGAAGCCGGAACCAAAATATCGACGAGAAGTCACACGGTGCTCTTTCCTATGCGTCTGCTGCCGGGTTTCTTCTCGGACTACAAGGAGATCATGTGGAAGGGGGGACTGCGAGTTACGTTTCGAAGAGCGGCCAACGACAACGACGCACTCATGCGATACGCTACTTTGGGTCCGGACGGCACCACGCCGATAGCCAACACTCTACCCGAAGCAGCCAAGTGCGTCATCCAAAGCATGGAATTGAGAATGCCGGTGGTGGAATACGAAACAAACTACGCCCTCAAGTACAAAGCGGAGATCTTGAAAAGTCCGCAGGTGCCGATTCACTTTCACGGTTACCAGTGCGTGCAGAAGATGGCGACGGGAAGTCACATGGAATTCGACGTGACGACGCAGTTCAACAACATACAGTTCGACATGCCAGATTTCGTCGTAGTGCTCTTTCAGACCGGGAGGGACAAGAATCAGGAAAAAGATTCCAGCAAGTTCGACGACTGCAAGATCAAGAACGTTTATCTGAAGAATGGACGCAACGAAGTGTTCCCGCGCGAGAATTACAACCTCGACGTGATCAAAAACGATTACCTCAAACTTTACGAAGCGTTCTCGGCTTACAAACGCGTGACCGAGGGAAGCGTGGACATGTACTACACGCCCAGCGAGTTCAAAGCACGGAGACCCATGACCGTCATCAACACATCTAAGAGGAAGAAGGTTGTGGTCAACGATCGAACCAACATCAAGGTCGTCTGCGAGTTCCACGATGCCTTGCCCGAGGATACCCTATGCAGTGTCATCCTAATTGCAGAGAAGTCCTTCGCCTACGACGTGAAGAACGAGAGGGTCACAGAGCAGTTTTAAAATTCATAAAAAATTGCCACATACTAAAAATCAACATCCAACACATTTTAGGTTATATAAAATTTGTGAAAACCTTATAATACTAAAATATTAAAACAAACAGAGTCCCTTGTAGGTTAGTTCGATGCGTAAATAAAAAAATAATAGGTTAAGTTATATCACTTAGGATCGTAAAAAAAATTAAAAAATCGTAAAAAAAAAGATAGGTTAAGTTGTATCACGTAAGATCGTGATATACCTACCAAGTATAAATAGAAAAAATGAGTGCAGTGAAAATTTGTACTAAAACATCGCTAAACGCTATAACATCGACAAAAAATTGTCAAAATATGTCAAAAACTTATATTCGATTGATAAAAAAAATACCTACAAAATATGATCCTCAAATGATGACGTTCAAACAGTGCATAAATAAAAAAAATGATAGGTTAAGTTATATCACTTAGGATCGTAAAAAAAATTAAATAATCGTAAAAAAAGGATAGGTTAAGTTGTATCACGTAAGATCATAATATACCTACCAAGTACGAGTGGGGGAAAAATGAGTATAGTGAAAATTGTACTAAAAACATTGCTAAACGCTAAAACATCGACAAAAAATTGTCAAAATATGTCAAAAAGTGATATTCAATTGGTAAAAAAAGAGGATACCTACTAAGTACTGCGTTGAAACAATCCAATTACACTACTCTGGTAATCACGTGATCATGTGACTTAAGATGGCGTCCATCCAGGAAAAGGCACAGCATGTTCTGTGGTTTGCAGAGTTAAAATCTTGTGTTTTAGTGCAGAGAAAGTTCCAGACAACATATGGGAAACCACCCCATATGGGGGGTTGAAAATCCACACGAGTTTGAAGTGCAAACTCGGGGTAGTCCCAAAGTGAATGTGTGGTGTGCGATTTCATTGGTCCAGTTTTCTTCGAGGAAGACACGGTAAATGGCAACAATTATCTGAACATGCTACAGACATTACCTGTGCCAGAACTTAATAGGATAGGCATCATGAATGACGTCCACATGCAACAAGATGGGGAGCCGCCGCATTTTGCCCTTGAAGTTCGGCAGTTTCTCAACGAACAATTTCAAGGTAGATGGATTGGCCGAAGAGGGCCCACACCTTGGCCTGCAAGATCACCAGACTTGACACCTTGCGATTATTGGTTGTGGGGACATGTAAAGACCGAAGTGTATTGACAGAAACCAGCTAATCTGAATGACCTAAAAGAAAAAAATAAGAGATGTGATTCTGAATATCCCAGGAGAGCACCGTGAGCACGCAATTCTCGGTTTCACAAAAAGACTGCAACAGTGTTTGGACGTGAATGGTGCACAATTGGAGGTTTGGCGATGAACCTAACAAGCAGGAAATAAACTTTGAACCTTGTTGTAAGTACACACAAAATAGTTTGTTAATAAACTTAATAGTTTTCAAGTTATAGAGTTTTAGTTTTTTGCAGGACTTTATGGACTCCCTGTATATCTTAACGTTTTATTTCCCAGTAAAAGTATGTATATTTTAAACCTCTCTCACCACAATGAGCCAGTACACGTTCAATTTTTAACAATAGTATAATAATAGGCAAAGTAGATTTCAATGTTTATAGCAAGCAATTTTCCATTCAAAAGAGTAGTAATAATTTAAGTTGATTCAAACGGAAACAGGACATTTCTCATAGCACAAGGGAAATTAAAGAAATAATTTCGATAATTTTAACAAATATTTCATTGGTTTCGTTATGAATTCTCACATAAATACAACTAACCTTATTCAGTATCAATCTAATTACATACCTTATTATTTTATGGTTATTAGCTTTCTTTATATTGTATTATCTTGGTAACTTATAAATGTTCATACGAGGAATGGCAAAGCAGTTGAATTTCTATAGTTGTGTTAATAAGTCTACATCAACACCCCTTTCCTCATTTCCCGTTTACGAAATTATACTTTATCCTTTACCTAAGTCTGTCTATTCATCACACCAGTCAAAAGCTATCAACAGGAGAAGGATTTTCCCAGCATATCTATTTGGGAATCAACATGCAGCAGTTTGGAGAACGGGATTCGAACCCGAATCTGCACGCATCCCGACGGTTTAGCTTCCCAGGACAACAGCATGCAACAGCCATGTGAGACTGCCAGCCAGCCAGTATTTTAGTACATGGAACAAACACTTTCCACACTTTCTATAATAAGAAACTCCCACACCAGACAAAATCCTTCAGTCCCTTTCCCCATCAATGCTCCCACAAAAGAAGAACAGAAGAGATGCAGAAAAGAAGAACAGAAGACATGAAGAGGGAGCAGGGAAGAGAGCAGAATATCAGGGAGAAGAATGCACACCGTAGTTTTGTCCCCACAAACTACACACAATATGCTTCTGTTCTGGAAGTGCATTGCTTTCCACAAACATCATTCTACATCCATCAAAAGTGCAGCTTACATACTCCAAGTCATCACTGTGTGTAAACGTTCCCCCAAAATCTGCCAGTTTTTGTAGATTTTATACCCAATGAAGAAGTAGAAATTCAACAAGGAAGTATCCTAGTGTTTACACTTCTCACCTCTGTACACTTGCATTACAGAATGTACATGACCCCTCCTAAAAGGTCATTCCGCAGTGTTTACGAAAGTGCATTTTTATGTGACATGTAATGCGTCACATTCAGCTCTACAACTTTCATGTAAAGCAGTTTTACATCCACAAAGAAGAACCTTCCAGTGTGTGCAACCTGTCTTTTAACGTCATGCACAGGAGTGTACTCAGTGAGTTTCAACGTCCCATATCTCATTCACTTTTCCATAAATGCACAAACTATGCTTATCAACGGTGCAATTTTACATGGTTTAAGTGAATATGCTACATGACAAAACTCGTGTTTCGCCAGTGTCTACAATTTTCTCGACCGTTTCTTACTTAGTTCCTCGAAAGAAACGTTGAAATGAAAATATGTGCGGAACCAGTTGTACAACTTTTGCACGGGAGTGTACCATGTGAAAATATTTAATAGTCGTTTATTCATCATTAAGTACACCGAACAATACTAATCAACAGTGCTTTTAACACATGCCCTTGTCGATCGTTTTCTTACCAGCTTTAAAGAAAACATCGAAGCAAAATTGCTAAGTACATCAACCTCCAAAGGGAAGTCTCACAGTGACTCGACGGCACGTTTACCCACAAGTGTACATGTGTGCTTCATGGATTCCAAATATTAATTCATACTTACATCCGTAATTCCAATAGTGCCGAGAGTCATAACAATCCACTGAACTATCGTGACACAACTCCAAACACATCCAGTGAATGCGTGTCCATCGCAATATAAAACAAGAAGAACCAAAGTGGAAATATATTTATTATACACACACACAAACACTACGTTGTGTATCCACGAATTTACGGTACTTTTTAACTCAAGTGAAAATATGTGTCGTATGAGTCCACTTGTGTTGACTACTAGCGCAGACGTGTGTTTACGCCTTTTGGCGACCTCAGGTCATAAGCAGCCATCATTGTTGCTTGACCACACCTTTAACATGTTATGTCAGTGATCATCACATGTCAATCTTCCGCAGCCATTACAAAATTGACGGTACGCTCATTCCATGCATGATTATGTGAGAAGGTATCAAAGTGCAAGTTAAGCACTGTGCTATTATTTTTTTTTTACTAAGCAAAGATGCGAGCTTGTTATTTGTTTTTCTTACGGCCAGTTACACCAGACAGTACATTTATGCCTATGGCCAGTTCTCGCGTCTGAAGTATCGCCAAGTATTTACACAATTACTATTCTATTATCATTATTTTTTTTTCTTTTCGGTTTTGGCGGGAAAATATGGTTTTATTTCATTTTTATTTTTTCTATGTTTTTAATAAAAACTTCGATTTATAAGGATAGATCAACATGGATACCTTAAATATAAATTTCAATTCTGGAATTTTTTTTCCAGAGGGGGTAATCGTATCAATCTCCTCTAAATTGAGATTTATAGCTAGCCTGAATTCATAACTCCTGTCGCCAGCCGTTGCTCTCTCAGGCATTCAAAGAATGTCACATCAGTAATTAAAAATCCTTCCTGGTCTATTGGAGTTAAGGTGCTGATCAGCTGGTATTTCAGGGCAACGACCAGGGAAGGAGGAAAGAGAACAAAACAGAGAGCAACGTGTGGTGTGGGGTCTTTTGCCTGGAATCGCCGAACAAGAAGGAACTGAGGAGATTGACCGATCGAACACGTTTCGATAGGAACAGCTATCAGCGGGGAATTGTATCATCAGAGACCGACAGGTATTGTTACTTCCAACCATGAAGACTTGAAGGTATAAATCCGAAAGCTTGTGTTTTGCCATTTCCAAGTGTGTAGTTAGTACCTCTCGCCCATTACCATTAGGCTTACCTTGAAGGGCGAGTGCTCGAATGAGGATGAATGATTAAGCGAGCTACATCACCCCCCTCAATGGTTAAGGTTCTTGGTTCGATCCCACGTACTCAGAGTACGTTACGCCATTTATCTTTCCAAGTAAAAATTATGTTACCAAAAGTAAGCATCTGCGCTTCATTCAGTTATACAAACCAATGAATTGTATCGAAAGAGAAAAAAAATTCACTTCATGATCAAAATCACGCATTGTGTATTCAGATATTAGTTTCCAGCTTCCACCATTCTCAAACTTACAGGACGGTAGGAAACAAAGAACTGAGAAGTTTCGATTTCTACAGTAAAGTAAGAGTCTTTCTTGTCGCACAACAGCTTTCTCCCGTGACGTCAGTACATAATGTTGCTCAAGTGTTGTGCGATAAGTGAGACACGTAAAGCACGCATTAATTGACACAGATTTAATGAAAAGACAGGGTTGACAAACAAAAAAAATTATCACAGACTATAAAATATCAAGTACCAAAATGTGTTTTAAACACTTCTAAAAAAAAACATGTTTAAAGCACATTGTTTTAAACGTTTAAAACATTTGTAAAAAAAACAAAGCCGTGTGTTTTAAACGTTTAAAACAAAGTGTTTTAAACACTTTTGTTTTAAACATGTCAACCGTGGTGCTGTGTGGGAAGTCAGGTCGTCTGACCGATTATATGAAGTTTAAGGCAAGTTCATCTGCTGCTCCACAAAAACAATGATGATGATACACGGAGCAGGCGAATGAAAACAAGTCTCTGCGCAAGTAATGTCGCGAGACGGCTTCACCAACGAACACGTTGGGTCGGGATCGCGTGGAGGGGTTACTGCAGTTACCAGACTTCCCAGCAGGGGGTACTGCTTCGTTCTGCCCATTCGATATCTCCCCCTTCTCTGTCGCTATGCGCGGCCTTGCTGCAGAGATATCTGGAACAAAGTATAAACATTTTGAAATGAGATCTTAGGCCGTGTCCGTAAGGTATAAGACCGTACTTGAAGCGAGCCTCCTCCGAGGCCCGATTGTACAAAACCAAGGTTGGCATGTTTAAAACACACGGCATTGTTTTTTTTTGCAAATGTTTTAAACGTTTAAAACAATATGTTTTAAACATGTCTTTTTACAAGTGTTTATAACACATTTTGGTGGTAGACAATTTATAGTCTATGATAATTTTTTCTTTGGCAACCCTGTTTTTTCATTGAATCAGTGTCAATTAATCCGTGCTTTACAGGTCTCACTTAGCGCACAACACTTGAGCAACCTTATGTTCTGACGTCACGGGAGAAAGCTTTTTAATTTTAGGCTAAATGAATATGTTGTTAGGTTAGGCTAGCTAGCTATGTATGCACAAGGTAGCAAAATTGTTGTGCTACAAAAAGACCCGTGCTTTACTGTAGAAATCGAAACTCAGTTCCTTGTTTGGTATCGTCCTGTAAGTTTGAGACTGGTGGAAGCTGGAAATGGAAACTAATATCTGAATACACAATGCGTGAATTTGATCATGACGTGATTTTTTTCTTTTGCGATACGATTCATTGGTTTGTATAACTGAATGAAGCGCAGATGCTGGTAAAATTTAAGTATCCCCGAAACGCACTTCTTCAAATTTACAGGAGAAATTACTTACCGAATGCAGTTTCTTTATACTTGAGGAAGTTCGGGGAAGTGTTTTCTCGCATCGTTCATTCAATTTTGCCGGTAAATCATCTATTTTTCAATATAAATGTGTGACCGATGCACGAAAGCTCTTGCATCCATATATTTCCAGGTGGATGTAGCCTGTGTGTGATGACGCAATCCCAGTCAATCCCGGTCAGTGTTTCCAAGCACATGTTTTTGTAACTGAAGAAGGTACGTTTCCGCAAATGGTTTGTGGGGCTATGTGTCAATGGTTCGTGGGGCTATGCGAGAATGGTGTGTGGGGCTACGCATATTTTTTCGAAACCAATTTTTAACTATTGTAACCTATACGTGACCCTACCTAACCTAACCTTATCGGAAATGGCTCGTGGGGCTATGTATGAATGGTTCGTGGGGCTATGCGTCATTGGTTTGTGGGGCTAGGTAGGTATTTTTTGGTGGAGTGGGGTGGAAACACTGCATGCCAACTACGGTAGTGAAACTATGACCGCCATTTAGCGTGTTACTGAAGGGAAGAAGAAACGAACAAAACTTACTTCATATGTCGAAAATAGAGATTATTTCCGTGCAAAAAACGAAATGGCACCTTCAAGAATCCTTAGGAATGCAGAATACGTAAGTACCAATGTGAAAAAGAAGAAAATAAAGGAATTTCAGGCGTTTCGGAGATACTTGTAATCATACAAGTTAAATCATATCGTATCATTCTAAAGAATGATGGGATCAGAACCAGTCACTTTGCAAATAATTGCTGAGAGATGTAAGTTATTCATCATTCATCCTCTGATGAGAGCACTCGTTATTGGCATGACGAGTTAACGCTTGGCAATACGAAAGGTACAAATAAGATTTAGGAAGTAATCAACTAGAAAAGACAATGGTCACTCGTTGGGTTTTCTGAACCTTTGAACCTGAATCATGGCTGGGTGTTAGGATAGTTACCTGTCTATCTGATGTATGAAGATAATTACAATGAATAGAAATATACTAAGCCCTCTGTTGGCTTCTCTATCGGTTGACCAGAGCGTCGTCTCACTTCTGCTCCACCACTCTCCTAACCTCTACTCCGTTCTCTATTCCAAACCAAAGTCAGTCCCCTCTCCGCTTGTCTCACCTCTATATCCCGGCCATGGAGCTCTTCCTCCATGCCGAATCGTGTTTTTAATTGCCACTATGCAAACCGCTGACTCCATAGGCAGAAGAAACTACCTGTTTCCTGAATAGCTCAGGAGGTTTGCATAGCACAACACTGCGCATTGATAACATGCCTCAGAGGCTGAGACAACTGAGAAAAACAAGTGAATGCCCTTATCAACGTGAAGCATTCAGAGAGGCTTTTATAAAATAAACATATAATCTTAGAGATTGATACGTTCTACCGCCGCGATGAAAATTTTCCATCTTGAAAATTTAAAAAATTCAATTCACAAAGGTTGACATGACCCAGGTTCGCCAATTCCATATATTTTCTTAAAAAAACAATAATAAAAAACAAACAACAAAAATAAAATTAATTAAATAACATCGCTTTCTCTTGTTTTCCTAACACAAAAAAAATATTCCGTTACCCAAAACCTTACAATCCATAATAATGAGTACGCATGTCGATAAAAAAATATTATGTATCATTACATGACTGGTATTTACAAAAGTTCATGTCATTATATGATATAACTTTCGTCGTAACACAATTTTGCGTACGTAAGCCTTTTGATGTAGGATTGCTCATTCCTACGGGTCGCGAGCACTCGGTCGTTTGTCTTTTGTCCATCGCCAGCGCGATTGCAAGGCTTGATATCCTATGTAAACAAGACCTGCAAATGGCCGACGTGTTTTCGCAAGGAAAACCATAGTTCACAATGTTTCTGTGGAATTGAGCCTAATGTGGACCCTTCAAATGAGTTTAAAAAATGAAACAAGGTTTATAAGTAAGTACACGAAAGCGTGGATTGTCACATATGTAAGTAAAATCGTAAATAAGCATGTAGAACATATATAAAAAATAGACGTAGTATGTTGCATTGAATCGTGGTAGACAAATGTTCGCAGTACTTATCACAAATACACATATCACTGTTTCTGCATGTAGGAAAGCCTGGATACACCAAAATGTAATACGTTGTGCTTAATTTATAGCCACTTAACTTATTACCAAACGAAAGGAAAGATGTTGTTATGCACTGTTCATATAAAATCTTCCCTTCGTTGCAAGCCAAATAAGCCTCCTCAAATATATAAATTGTCACTGGCTATTTCGCTTATTCCTATGTATGAGTAGGAAGTATTCGATGCACATAATTATTTACACTGAATAATACAACTGTTGCAGGCAAAAAATCTAGAAAATCAAAATAACGTTCGATTTCCTTGACTATGTTATTATGTACACTGTAGTATCACCTTGTAAATACTGATATATGACTGCACAAAGAAAACAAATCTTGCAAGTGTCCAAAACTGTCTGCTCTGATTTGAAGACATGAAAAATGAAACTTCACACATAATATTCATGTGTAAAAAATGTGTCACTTGCTATGTTCCGTCTTGATGAAACAAAAAATAGCTGCTTGTTATGAACATATGCATAAAACATTGGCATAACAAAGCATACTTCCTGAAATGTTCGAAAGTGCTATAGGAATGCTTTGCTATTACTTGCATGTTTGTTTGGCTATCCGTTGTGAAAATTTCTTCTTAAAAAAAATATACACTAGTTGTTGCTAGCACTGGTTAATTGGCACAACTGGTGCTTGTCGCCTCCTTGTATTGTATGTAAAATATAATGCATGTTAAAACTGGCTAGCATTTTTGGTACGGAATTGAACATGTGAAGAAGGGCTATGGGAAGAAATATTCTTTTCCATGATGCATGCGAAACATCTACATAAATACACATGGTATAAGCTTACATGTGCATGTGTGGGGAAACACTGAAGCACAATTTGAACAAAAACTATGTAATTATTGTTGTAACCAAAACTGCTGCTTGTAGGATATCTCTTTTCTCTGCTTCTCTTCTTCTTTTGAATTACTTGTCTTCTTAACTTAGTCTGGGGCAATGTAAAAGGTGTAACAAATAACCCGTAGAACTTGGGAGATGGGGAAAAATGTTGTCCCAACAGCAAACAGTGTGGAGGGAAACTTTATCTGGTTCCTTCACTAAGTGTGGGAGGCCTCCCCGATGGCGCAGTGGTAGCGTCGTCGTTTTGTAATCAAGGGGTCCCGGGTTCGATACCCGGTGGAGGCACATAGTGGTTCGGATTCCACTTTAAACTGTAGGTCCAGTCCCGATTAGCCTTACTGTGCATAAAATGGACTTAAAACACCAACTCAAACCAAACCAAAACTAAGTGTGGGTGATAAATAAATAGTCTGTGATCCACTGAACTGGGAAATTCATGGTTGAATTCAGTCTTCCCGGTATTAGTATTACTAAAATATGTCTGCATGCCTCCTTCAAATTGTTGCTGACGAGTCTCTCCGCATGGTAGTTGACTGCATCGGCGGAGGTCCTTCATAAAAATGCCCATGATTGGTGTAGGCATTGCTCGTCCACGTCGTTTCGTATAGACAGGTTAGGTTAAATAAGAGGAAAATTATAATAATTAAAGCAAACTGCTGAGGATAGGTGTATTTAATTCACGGTATGTACAAAAAACCAAACTCATTGCATTGCCTTTTCTTAAATTAAATTAAATTAAATTGCCTCATCAAAATAAAATATGATTAAAATAAATTGATTAAAAATCTGCCATAATTCTTTGAAAATAAATAAGGAAAATTTAAATAAAATATACAACCGTAATAAAAATAAAAATATTAATGTCCATGATTGACGTGTTGCCTTAAATTATAAATTATTGCTGTGTTGCTCTGAATGTACCTGTCTTGCAAGTTGACGGTGCTGATAAAAATAATAAGCAAGTGCTGCAGTTAACAATAAATTCCAAATAATAAAACTAATATAGACATGGGCAAAGTGTTTAAAACTAATTCCTGAAATGAAATGCCTTTACTAATAGATTGATTAAGTTGCTTTACAGCAAGTTCAAGCGGAGTCCATTGGGGAATAGTGAAATCAGATAGATTCTTGGGAATATCAAGTGGTAATACAACTTCTTTCATTTTTACCCGTTCAAAAGCTAAAATTCTGGTATGTAAAATTTGTTGATCCACAATAATCTGAGAAAAATCCTGATAATTAAAAAATATAGATTACCCCTCGTTAATCTGAATTGATCTGTGGGTGTTCAAATTATTATTCAAATTCTGAATGACAATAAATTGATCTGTACCTGATATTAAAATACCATTACGTGTTCTAATAGACTGAAATAATTTGTTGTCAGTAATAGACTTCACTTTAAAATTACAAAATTTAAAATTATTAAACAAAAGTAAGTCTTGCAAGCATGTTCTGAATTCTGTTTAAATTTTAAAAAAAATATGTTGCGAGTCCTTAAAAAAATATAAAATTCGAGTTGCGCAAAGCAAGCTATTAGTGACCTAAGAGGTTGCTTTGGCAAGCCTCTAATGGCCTCCTAATCAATAATAGGCCGGTGCAATTTTACCGTGGTTCATTATTATGCAATGTAAAAAAATTCAGCAAAGGCTACTTCGGACTTTCGTTGAAACTCCAGGTGGTAACAAATATAGCATCAAAGAATTAAAGGAGTGAAATTCAAATTTTAAACACAATAAGGATAATAAACTTTCTCAATTCCAAATTTTCTTTAAACAAAAGAAATTTATCCACTCAAAACTTCTCGAGTCCGCCGTATACTTCAGGTCACTTGGTCTTATAGACCCGCCGCGGAAAAAAAATATACTTGACTCATATAAGAATGGTGTGTCAATCCCTTAGGTTTGTCCAAACAAAATAGATCGAGAATAGTTATGCAATATATTAGAATATAAATACAAATTACTAGTTATTACCTACTGTACTAAAATGAACACGAAGTTAATCAGTAAGAAGTAATGAATTCATTGCTGCATCGTCGAATAAGGTGCAAATTGGGTAAATGAACTAAATTTCCTAATAATAAATATTAATAATAATACATTCTCAAATTATAACATTTGTGGTAATGCACACTCTTAAAATTTGGAAAGGCTAACGGTGCTGTGGCGAAATTTTGCTGCACATGCCTGTGCTAATCACCGAGGCTTAGCCCGGGCATGTTGCTGAAATTTTGATTAATCTATGTGCATAAAATGCTAAAATTGCCCTTACTATAAAAATTTCCCTGATTTCTATCGAAATTTCGTTGGGCTTTATCCTGATTCTAATCAAATGCAAGTTGATTTCCCAAAAAATTTACTTAAAATAAATAAATTCATGATAAACGGGAAAATTTTGCGAGAACTCAAAAAAAATCTCGTCTTGTTGTTCCTTTGTTAAAATTATTGGTCGTGATTAATCTTAAGTGCATAAATGCGACGTTTTATGGCAAAATTTGATCTATGTAAAACAAAAATATCCCTAACATTGTTGATATGAAATTCTATCGTAAAAAAAACAAATTCTAATGGCTATATCCTTAACTAAACTGGCCCCATGAAAATTTAATGAGCGAACGCCACTGGTTCGGAAAAATATGCAGAGTCTAAAATTTTCGTTGTGTTTTCCATGCTAATTCTTTCTGAGCTTTTAGCGTGCTCTGGAAGGCTTCAACGCGGAAAAAAGAATGCGCTGACACCAGATATTCAAAGTTCTTGCAAAGTTGCATTTTCGTGATCGCTTGGAATTAACTGAGCTGAGTTCTCTACAGCGACAGCGAGAAGGCTTGCTGGCCAGCTCGTTGCCGTGTTTCGGGCAACTTCGGGTACAACTCGGTTCCGTCGGAATAGCGGAAGGGGTTAATCGTTGCTTCGAGGAACGGGCAAAAGGATTCTCCTGCTAGGACGGTAAAATTACAACGGACGGAGGAAGAAAATGGAGCGCTATGATTCGCTGACTCGCTGCGTGACGCGTGAATGTGGACAAAACTTTAAATTACTATAAACAAGGTTTAGTAAGAGCTGCAAGAGTCGAAAGAAAGTCAAGGACTTTTGAAATGATGTCGTAGGCGGGACGGGGAAAAAATTGTCGCGCTCTGTCAGCGTGGCTGCAAAACTCGAACACTTCCGTGATCGCATAATAACAAAAACTTGGGAAGGTGCTAGCAAAAGAGAAGACTAATGAACCTTGTATAAAATACAATCAGACCTCAATAATGGATTCTAACTTAAAAGAATACGTAATAATGGAAATTTTAGGCAAACGTATAGTCGTAAGAAATATGATCAGTAAAAGATACAACAGGTTCGGAAACCTGAGAATTTGGCTTACTTTCTGCTTTTTGAGTTTAACTTGGAACTTTCTCGACTTTTGCTGTTGACTGATTTACAAATAAATCTTTAACTTTTACAATTGGCTGGACACAGTGCGAATTAATCAATTCAAGGGTCCAACAAAGCTTGGACCCATGCTTACGGCAAACTTCTGAACTCTATCTTTAACAGATACACTATTCTTAGGCAAATCTAAAACGTCGTCTTTGTTGACTAATATATTTCGGGATGAATCTTGAACTTCTTCTTGTACACTTTGCTGAATAATAACGGACTGAGGAAAGGGTGGGAGTATTGGAGGGTGAAATATTTTTAACGGTACCACTTCAACAATTGATGCAACGTCATCGTAAATATATTTCTTGCGTTGACATTTACAGTAACAAATTACGAAAATTATAAAAATACTAATAATAAATGTTGCTAATAATAAACTTGTAATAATAATATGAGGATAATCGAAGGATTTTTTCAACAGATAAATAAAATTTGAAGCTTTTACGTATGGAAGAACTCCGTTTAACATAACTAAAATCGCAATGATTTTCATGTTGCTTAAGCAACAAAACAAACAGTTCTTCAAAACTAACACGTACTTTAAGTCTGCATAATTTAAATTAGTAGGTATTTTAACTCAACTTAATTATTTCTGAATCTAGGCTCAATTTATCTGCTTAATTTATTTATCTGATATAATTTATTTATTCTCTAAATATTTTAGCACTGTTTAACTTATCGTATTTGAAAATTTTACTGCAAACTTATCTTATTTAATTTCAGGTATTATCTTTATTTTTAAGTACTTAAAACCAATCAAACCGTACTGAGGTACAAGGTATAGGAAAATTGAAACTGATTTACTCCTGACTACCTGAAATAAAATAATAATTATTATTTATGCGATCTTTAAATGCATTAAAATACAAACATCACTAAAACTTGAAGAATCTTTAATTCTCTCAACTCATTCTAAAATATGCTGAGCATATTATTGTAGCAAAGTTTGAAACTAAAACCGTTGTGGTTTAACCATAATCATTCTGCGATGGCAGAATGGATTTCCAGGATTTTGGTAGCTATCCAATATCCGAAGGAAAATACTTGTTATTTGGGCGCAATAAAATCTTGACGTCGACGTTTACAAATTCATATAAAATAAATATTCTCAATAACTGGCGCTTAAAATAAAACTTTGCTAATATTATTATATACCTTCTTCTGAAGTGTAACTATAAATTTTTAGTGTTGTACTTGCTGAGCTAGTATTTTATTTATTTATTTATTTATTTGAGAAAATTTCAGATACAGCACAGGTGGCCATTTTACACTGAAATTGTCAACAATAAGAAAGCAATAATTATCATAAGCATAAAAATGAAATAAAATAAATAAATAAAAATAAGTAAGAAATAATTAACAGTAACAAAACAACATAAAAGTGAATAGCAAATGAACAAAAAAATAAGTAAGAGATGGCACTATGTGATATTAATTACAAGTATTTCTTCTGATAGAAGACCGAAAGGCAAACTCGGAGGAAAATATATCAATACTTGAGGGGAGATCATTGTATTGTGTTGCAAGTCTATAAAAGAGAGATCTTTTTGAATTTCTAGTCTAGGTTTTTTTGTATAAAATAACCTTGTATTGCGAGTTGTGCGCATAGGTACTCTAAAGTGGAATTCTTCAAGGAGTGTGTTGCAGCGGATTTTGCCATTCACAATTTTGTATAAGTAACTGAAATCATTCTGCAAACGTCTCTGATAAGCAGTTTGTAAGTTTAGAAAAGACAAGAGATGCGGAGATGAAAAATTGCGTAATGAGGGAACCCTGTGACGGACTATAGCTAGGAAGAAGTGAAAGACTGAATCGGTTCTGGAGAGGTGAGTGGGACATACCATGGACCAGACGGGAGAGCAGTATTCTATTATTGGGGAGATGAATGATTTGAAGTACAAAGTGAGGGCTGAGATGTCACTAATTTCAGTGAAACGGTAGAGTAAACCTAAGAGACGCATGGCCTTTTTAGTAGTGCATAAAATATGTTCCTCAAATGTGAGCTTTTGGTCGAAAACAATGCCTAGGTCTTTGTGAGAGGATTCTGCTTTGATGTTATTGCCAGAGATGGAGTAAGATGACTTTAACAGATTCTTCTTGAGAGAGATAGTGAGAGTAGTACACTTGTCAGGATGTAATGTAAGGTCCCATGTCAGGCACCAGGAAGTAAATGTTGCTATGTCATTCTGAAGAAGACGAGTATCGTCGGAAGTGGAGATTTCCCTGAAAATTTTACAGTCATCTGCGAAAAGAAGGTAATTGCTAGAGGGAGCTGTAAGATGGTCGGCAAGATCATCGACGAATAATATGAACAAGAGAGGTCCTAGAACACTACCCTGTGGAACTTCAGAGAGGACAGGAAGAAAGTTAGAAACAGTTCCAGGAAGAACGACACGTTGTTGGCGATCGCTAAGGTAATCTGTGAGAAGGGTGAGAAATTTGCCATGAATGTTGAATCTATTGCATAATTTGTGAATCAGAAGACGATGACTAACAGTATCAAAGGCTTTGGCCAGATCAAAGTATATTACATCTAATTGTGAATTATTTGAAATGCATTTCATAGCATGTGAGAGTAAAACAGACAGGTTTGTAAGACAGGAGCTAACAGGAAGAAAACCATGTTGCTTAGAGCTTAAGTACGGAGAGACAAATTTGTAGAGTCTGTCTTTGATTACTTTTTCACAGATGATGGACAGAGAAGAGAGTAAGGAGATTGGTCTGTAAGATGAAACAAAATTTTTGTTACCACTTTTGTGAATCGGTGTGATGTTAGCTTGTTTCCAAGCGTGAGGAAAGATGCCTTCCG
Organism: Lepisma saccharinum; assembly: GCF_977018435.1. Classification (NCBI taxonomy): domain Eukaryota; kingdom Metazoa; phylum Arthropoda; class Insecta; order Zygentoma; family Lepismatidae; genus Lepisma; species Lepisma saccharinum. The sequence goes on from NC_139243.1 coordinate 68,782,580, forward strand.
AAAAACATCTGTTCAAGAGAATGGAGAGAGGATAGCACAGGGATTGCACAGTTTTCCTGAGGAACATGGTGTTGATATCGTCCGGTCCTAGGGCACGGTGAACTGAAAGAGACGACAATAGATCCTTCACCTCATCGGGTGTAGTGACAAGCGTTGTTAGGGAGGAGGAACAGACTGGTCTTACGTTTTGCAACGCTGCAAGGGAAGACGGGGGGGCAGAAGTTACCATGAAAATAAGCGTTGAAGAGTTCTGCCCTTCGGTCCCCTATCGCACTTTCACTATCATGCGTAATTTCAGCTGGAATCCTAGTGTTATTTTTCCTTGAGTTTATTCGATTAAAAAAGTTTTTTGGGTTTTCCGGGATTGTTGCAGTGATATTGTTTATATGTTCCTTATATTTTTTTCGAAGGAGATACTTTGAGTGTCGTCGCAGAGCAGCAAAGGTATTGTGCGTGTGTTCACTCGGGAAGCCCTTCCAAAGTTCCCATGCTCGTGTCTTGTTGGCCAGTACATCCCGCACTTCGGAGTCGAACCAACACGGAAATCTACGAGAAGATATTTTCCCTGTAGGCACGTGGTCCGTTACTGCTGCTTGAATGACACCTGTAAATAGGTCAGCTGCCTCGTCGACGGTCCCGCCTTCCAAGATGCACCAGGAGAAGGAGTCGAGGGAAAGTCTTATCTCCTCCCACGGCGCTCGGTTCCACAGGTAGCGTTTGTTCTGGATGGAGGGGCGATGACCTCTTCTAGGGGGTAGGGGGATGAGAATAGAAACATCCAAACTGTCGTGGTCGGAGGTCAGGAGGTTCTTACGTGGCGTGATACTAATATCGTTTTTTAATACTGCAAAAAACTTTTTGTGCCTAAGGCAAATTATTAATCAATAAGTCTGCTTTTATTTAACATTATTAGTGCCATTTTTATTATAAATTATTATTATGTCACGCAAGTGGATTTAAAATATTAGACCTGTTTCACTTTAATAAATGCCGTAACTTGGAGCAAAAATTGCAATATTTATATTTTAAGATTTAAAACAATCTACATTTGAAAGTTTTTAACATTCGAAGCTACAACGTGCTAAGGATGAATATTCAACTGTCAAACAAAACAATGTTTCGGACAGGAAAAAAATATAAATATATAATCACAAAAAAATCTCATTAATATGTGAGAGACGTCCACGCCGTGTAATGCTCTCCTAATTCTCTTCTAGTTATACAAATTAAATTGGCTGTGCCTAACTGTGCTTAAAGCATATAAGTATATGTATATATGTGTACAGACTCTTTCACGTCACTACTGCTTACCTGTGTACGGACATCTCACGTCACTGCAGCCTATTTATACATCTATTACTTCTCAACTAGAACCTTTAATTAATCGGGTGGTTTATATCCTAAATCACGGTACGCCACTCAAACTATATACTAATAGCGGACATTAAATGTACAGCGTGCTCAGGAATATAATTAGCGTTTCGTTTCTTTACATATTAACATGAATTAAAAATTTTAGGCAATGTATTCGTAAGTTAAGGTAACATAAGAGTAGTGTCATTGGTGCTATTACTGGGGCGAGAAAGTATGAGGCCTTCAGACTGAATAGAAATACTTAAAACAAGGGCAAAATGTTAATATAATTTTATTGCTACTGTGTATAACCTACGATTTTTGTAAAAAAAATCTTCTGAGAAAGTATGACCCCCCTCAGATTGATGTGACTACACCTGAATTTGCCAGATTGTTGTCTATAAGTTTGTTAAAAATATGCTTTTTTCTCGACACTGTTTTTGGCTTAAGCCAAAAAGCTCATATGAGCTTTTTGCTTTTAGTGTAATACTCTGTAAAATGTACGAGTGGAAATTTCCACGTGTAACGATTTTCCTTTTTGCACTCCCCCCGCCCCCGCCTCTTCTGAAACCCCCGCATACACACATACACATACAAGTTTACTTCTGGCATCATGTTGTGCAACAAATTATTATTCAATATTATGCAACAAATTATTAGGCATGTATTGTTTTCTGATTGGTTGGTTATGCGTGTCTTCTGATTGGCAGATGCGGTCCGCGCTTAGGCTACTTAAAGGGTTTGCGCATTACAGACCAGTTAATATTGTGAGAATAGTTGAAGAGTATAGAGGTGTTGTTCCAGTGCTCCTTATATTACAGGGTTTGATATACAGAATTTCTTATCATTCATATTAAACATATTTCTGCTATACTGAACAAAGACTTATATATATTTTGTATAAAGGAGTCTGATATTTGATACATCCAGCTTCTTTTTGTTGTAATCTATTCATATTTAGAGTCTGGCTTATACCGTGCGTCCATTTCGATCTTCAACCGAGAGATCGGGAGAAGCGTGGCGGGAGGCGCTGACGGAGATGCCGACATATGCGGCCTGTAATGTCCGCTTATTTTTATAGACATGTGCAGACATTTATATAAATATTGCAAAACGAGCACTAACCTGTGTTATAACACGCAAAAGTTCTTCTGTAATTCATCCAAGTTCTGCTCTTATATACACAAATAAATACGCTATAGAAACGATGTTAAGAGCCACAGATAATAAAGCATTTTAATCATAGTTTGACCAGTAACGTCCTGCTTAAGTTTATATCCTTGAAAGAGTTTTGTGGCCATGGGAATCGTTTGGAGGTTTCGAATGTGCAACACTGTATCAAGATTATGCTGCAGACGAAACCGTTAAAATTGAATGGTTTTCGTGAGCTTCCTTGCAATCCGAAATATCCGAGCTCGAGTTTTTTTGTTCCTTCGCGACTAGATGAAGACAGAGTTGTGAATATAGTGGCGAGCAATGTAAATCAAGAGCGTGTTAATTTCGTACTGTGCGCAAGAGTGTTATTCTTGGTTACTTGCAGTTACTTGTTTGTGTTATTGCAGTGTGTATGTGTGTTGTGTCAGTGAGACGATTGGAATGCCAGCCGCAAGGTTTACGTTAGAACAAAGATTTTTTATGTATGACACGTACGTGAAAACAGACTCGTGTCGAGACGTGTGTATGCAATTTGTACAGAAATTCCCAGGCGTTTCAACTCCACACAGAGATGCGGTTAGGCATCTTGTCCTTACATTACGAGAAACTTTATCGTTAAATTTTAAAACACCTAAGCAAAAACGACGGATTCTAACCGAAGCAAAACTCGATGAAATTGGTGCAGCGTTAGAAAGTTCTCCAAACAAACCTCTACGCCGTGTTTCACAAGAGGTGGGCGTGTCAAAATCATCGGCACATACAGCCACTAAGCCACTAAAATTAAAACCGTACTCTTATAACACAGGTTAGTGCTCGTTTTGCAATATTTATATAAATGTCTGCATATGTCCATAAAAATAAGCGGGCATTACAGGCCGCAAATGTCGGCATCACCGTCAGCGCGGCCCGCCACGCTTCTCCCGATCCCGATTTTTGTTTGAATTCAGAAAACAAAAATTATCATGGAAGAGCCACCTCCTATAAATATCACATCCACTCTAAAGCATTCATTCGCTGTTCATATTTTCCGTCCTTGAATTCTAATGTGTGTTTTGTCTAACAATTGATGAAATTAAGTACCGAACATTATCGAAAAGCAATTCTGAAAACATTATACTGAAATATTAACATTATAATAAGTGTCCTTGCATAGCCGTTTCTGTCTTCAAACTGCTTCCAGCAATACTTCTGCATACTTTTCAATAAAATCAATTTACGGTGCTAGTGTGTCTTACTGCTACATGGCCTGTCCACCTAAGTCTTCTTGATTTAATTGTTCTAATAATATCTGGACATGAATACAACTTATGTAGTTCTAAATTATGTAACCTTCTCCACTCACCTGTCTCCTCATCCCTTTTATGTCCAAATATTTTCCAAACAATCTTATTTTCAAATACTCTCAATTTATGTTCCTCTTTCAATATAATGGACCAAGTTTCACATCCAGTAAAATTACTGTTTTGTATATTTTAACTTTTAGTTTCTTAGAGAAAAGTAACATACATTTCCTGAATTAAGCATACTTTTTATTTTATTTCCTCTTTAATATAATTTTCATTTGTTAATATTATTCCTAAATATTTGAATTTAGAAACTAGTTCAAATAAGTTGTTATCATGTGCTTTCATTAGCTATTAAATTAGGTTTTTTTTAATTAAACGAAATATGTAGGTTGTTTGTTAATATGATATTATTTCTTGTGATACATGTTTGTTGTCCGTGTTGATGTTGTTTTTTTTTTTTGTTTTAACATGGATTCGAATTCTTGAAGGGGGAGAAGAGAATATCACGCATTCTATGTTTATAAGTAGAGCCCGGAAGTTTGGCAAAATGCCTCTTTTTATCTACTGCATATATTGATAATTTTTTTTCGGATACACGTTTCTTATGTTATTTCCAATGTTTTGGAAGCCTTTTCATTTTGCCTATTTTGCCTATTTGGGACCCCACTGCCTATTTTTAATTATAATGCCTTTTTTTTGCCTTTTTCAATGAAATTTGACTTTTTTTTTTAAAAAAAATGTGTATATAAATTATTTTTCTCCCAAAAAACGGTGTTGGCATTTATTTTTCTTCCGTTTATTATGTGAATAATTTTCGCCTTATTTAAGTAATATTGAACTCACGCATGTTTCAACATTGCTGAAGGAGAAAAGTGTGAGAAAAAAGTATTTCATGCTGAGTCAGGATATTGCCTTTCGGTTAACATTTCTTGTGCAGGATTGACTGGTGAAGTGGACAGTAAGTGCTAACGGGTAGTGAGTGCAAATCAGGACTTGAAACAATTGAAAACAATTTGTGATATTCTAAAAGGTGAACATGCTGTTACCAAAATGAGTCCAGCTACATTAGCTTGTTATATGTATGCTCCAATAACTTCTGTCGAAGTAGAAAGATCATTTTCTATTATGAAAAACATTCTCTCTGACAGGCGACTATCAATGAATGTTTAGAACTTAAAAAGCACCTTGTAGTTATGTGCAATCAAGACGGAGAAAATTGAAATGCTCTTCCCAATGTAGATTTTAACATTTTGCCAGAAATTATAGATAAAAGTAAGCGACTTCTAAATGTGCCTTTTTTCGGTTTATTTTGCCTTTTTTTCATTTTTAGTGCCTATTTACCACATTATAAATGCCTTTTTGCCTGCCTATTTTAACGAAAATAAATGCCTGAACTTCCGGGCTCTATTTATAAGTAATTACATTTTTAATAGAAAGCGTATCTTTTATCAATATTTTATAAGATTTGGTCACCTGCAATAGTTAATCCATTTATCTCCTTGTTCTATCACAATACGAAACTCAAAATGTAAAATTTTCCTTATCCTCTGCTTACACATTTTCTCTTTTCTCACAATCTCTATCTCGATCAATTATTTATTTATTTATAGAAACATGTTCCCTACCTTCTTTAAATGTACAACAGTCGCAGCAAAGGACAAAAAAAACGAAGTAAAATGAAGCAATTTAATCAATTAAACACTACAAAAATAAATTTACGCTGTGTGTTTGTGTTAAAACTCTAAAAACATCCATAAACTCAAGTCACCTTCTTTGGAAAAATGATTGCAATTAAGAAATTATTAGCCCCGTCTAGTTCGCTACACTTTTAGACATATGGTGGAGTGCAGGTGCATCCCAGCGCCAGGCAAGTGCAGTAGAACTATGTTCAACCAAATAGACGAATAGCTGTATTAAAGTTAAAAAAATTCAACAATTGTCTCTGCTTTAAACATTCATTTGTTTAGTTAGCTCGCACCATACACCACACACTACACCACTCCAGAACGTAGTACTACACATGCAGACACCAAATACACTACTTAACACCAAATCAACAAAATAGACAAGTTAATGTTGCACTGTGTAATCGTTTGTTTATCTGTGGTGTAAAAAACTAGACGCACATAAGTAGCAAGAATATATTATATTTATAACCTCAATTTACTAATCGGGAAAATTCCCCTTAGCAAACCACGTGACAGAAAGAAAGTTCGCGCCTCACTCAATGCGATGAGTTGTGTGATGATGCTGTCTGTTTCCGCGTTTGACTCATACCAATCGTACGTATATCGTTTCCTTCCTTCCCTCGCCTCGTCCATCCTATCAGCCAACTTTTTGCCTGCAGCCCGAAAAAGAGACTCGGGATTTTGCAAGTTTTTCATACCGCTTATTTTGCGATGATTGTCCATAAAAATCATTTCGCAGGGTGGACGAAATTTAGGCGCTATTTTGCTTAACTCAACGAGCCTCGCAACATCCTCACCTCCAATACATGTGTACTCAAAAATCTTGTACAGCAGTTCAAGTGGTAAGTCGGTTATACAAGTTGTCATTTTCACGAGGTGTTATTTAAATAGAAGTTTCTCGGTTTCTCAGGGAAAAATATAAAACGCACAATCAAGTCAAAATTCAATAAAATTCAATTCACTAGAAAAAAATACTTTTAAACTTACGACAATTGATAGAATGTAACTTAAAAGACAATAGTTATAATTATAAAAAAATTTTTCAGCTCTGGTATTTATATATAAATTTTCTCGGGAAAAAATACAAAATTCAATACAAATACAAATTCATACAAATTAGGTTTAGCAGTGTACTTTATATATTTATTGTATATATTTAGTGTGTTAATATTTTTGGTTTTTGAAGTTGGTTTATTATATCAGATTTCTTGGGATTCAAATCAAAATTCTATACTTAATAAAACTATGACGAATTGTAAAGCTAATGGCTTACATGCACGAAGGTAGAATAAGTATTGATCTACAGAAGTACTGGCCTACAGAATCACTAACCTACGTCACCATGTCGTGACGTGCGTAGAATGGCAATGACCTAATGCGTATCGATCTAGTATAACAGGCTGGGACAGATAAAGCCAGACTCTAAATATGAATAGATTGCAACAAATACAAGCTGGATGTATCAAATATCAGACTCCTTTAGACAAAATATATATAAGCCTTTGTTCAGTATACCAGAAATACGTTTAATATGAATAATAAGAAATTCTGTATATCAAACCCTGTAATATGAGGAGCACTGGAACAACACCTCTATACTCCTCAACTATTCTCACAATATTAACTGATCTGTAATGCGCAAACCCTTTAAGTAGCCTAAGCGCGGACCGCAGCTGCCAATCAGAAGACACGCATAACCAACCAATCAGAAAACAATACATGCCTAATAATTTGTTGCATAATATTGAATAATAATTTGTTGCACAACATGATGCCAGAAGTAAACTTGTATGTGTATGTGTGTATGCGGGGGTTTCAGAAGAGGCGGGGGCGGGGGAGTGCAAAAAGGAAAATCGTTACACGTGGAAATTTCCACTCGTACATTTTACAGAGTATTACACTAAAAGCAAAAAGCTCATATGAGCTTTTTGGCTTAGGCCAAAACAGTGTCGAGAAAAAGCATATTTTTAACAAACTTATAGACAACAATCTGGCAAATTCAGGTGTAGCCACATCAATCTGAGGGGGGTCATACTTTCTCGGAAGCTTTTTTACAAAAATCGTAGGTTTTACACAGTAGCAATAAAATTAAATTAACATTTTGCCCTAGTTTTAAGTATTTCTATTCAGTCTGAAGGCCTCATACTTTCTCGCCCCAGTAATAGCACCAATGACACTACTCATAAGGCAAGTGACTTTCTCGTATAAGCTTGACTATCTCCTTAATCTAAACTCACTTCATGAGGTGCTAGGAGACTTCAGTCATTAAGAATATAAATGAGTGGTCCTCGGGGCCTATATATGTAAAAAATGTAATATCTTTGTTGCAATAGTCTTAGCAGTCATAGTTCAAGCATTCTAAATCATTTACAAGTTACGGTCAGTTTTAAACAAAATTTAAATTAAACTTTTAAGGAAATTCAATTAATAATAATAACAAAAAATTAACTCAGAAAAGCATACTCCCTGCTATGACTCGTTAACATGCACATAGTGCCATCGAGTCAGAGTCAATAAACTCTCATTTATTTTCCTCATTCATGAATAACTTTAAAATCCACTTTTAATCCAAGTTTTTAATTAATTAAAATATTAAAGGGTAAAAAATCGTTTACTGTAGCTTACTGCATTATTTTAATCCTCATAACCAACGCTGTAATAATTTTCGTATCCAAAATCGTGTAAAAATTTTCCTACCTCTTATGTTCTAAAATCACTGTCAATGCAAGAAATCATCGAATCTAAATGCCTTATTCTCCTATAAAATTCTGGGAATGGTAAAAATTTTCCCAGTTGGGAATTCTGTCGTAGCCATGGTACCGAGTTCGCGAACAAACCACAGCGCTACCACGAGCGGATTGATGGGGAATCGTCCACGGACGTCCCTGGGCCGGCCACATTTTTGATGAAATGGGTCTTCCTAAAATCCGACATCGAACCTTCCGCCACGCGGAATGCTGGACGCTCCTGATAACAAAGCGCCAGCCCGACGCGGGTAACCGCGACGGAGCTAGGGCGCAGTTTCCTCCGCATTTTTTACATTTTGCTGATTACCGACCCAGACTTGAGGTCGATAAATTTCATCGGATTCATCCTCATGTTAGACTAGACATCTATCATGGCATATAGAAATTCTTCTCCCCCCATTAATGTTAAAAAAAACCTTTAAGCCCTATGTATTTCAACATCAATTGTGGCAAGGACATACTAAAAAAAACTAAACAAGTTAGCAAAATTTTGGGGTGGGATAATTTTTAAAACTGGTTATTGAAACTATTCTTTCAATTTTCATTTACTTCTTGATGAAATAAATGAAAATCCGAGCACCTCTACTAGATAACATTCTATTTTCTCCACGTAACGAACTATTTTCTCATCGCATTTCCGAAGAAGTGGATGAGAAGCCCCAGCAATCCACTACGTAACGAACTGGAGATAGGGGAAAATTTCAAAGCTAACAATTAACTACAACTCTTTTCATTTCCGAAAAAATGATAAGGCCCGAAGCACTCCACCACGTAACGAACCGTGAAGTTCGTGGGATCTTACCTAGAATGTTAACCAATTAATCAATGGGTGATGTAAGTTATTCATCATTCATCCTCTGATGAGAGCACTCGTTATTGGCATGACGAGTTAACGCTTGGCAATACGAAAGGTACAAATAAGATTTAGGAAGTAATCAACTAGAAAAGACAATGGTCACTCGTTGGGTTTTCTGAACCTTTGAACCTGAATCATGGCTGGGTGTTAGGATAGTTACCTGTCTATCTGATGTATGAAGATAATTACAATGAATAGAAATATACTAAGCCCTCTGTTGGCTTCTCTATCGGTTGACCAGAGCGTCGTCTCACTTCTGCTCCACCACTCTCCTAACCTCTACTCCGTTCTCTATTCCAAACCAAAGTCAGTCCCCTCTCCGCTTGTCTCACCTCTATATCCCGGCCATGGAGCTCTTCCTACATGCCGAATCGTGTTTTTAATTGCCACTATGCAAACCGCTGACTCCATAGGCAGAAGAAACTACCTGTTTCCTGAATAGCTCAGGAGGTTTGCATAGCACAACACTGCGCATTGATAACATGCCTCAGAGGCTGAGACAACTGAGAAAAACAAGTGAATGCCCTGGTCAACGTGAAGCATTCAGAGAGGCTTTTATAAAATAAACATATAATCTTAGGGATTGATATGATATGCTTACTTTTGGTAACATAATTTTGTACTTTGAAAGATAATTTGATCTGGAGAATCTATTATGACACTGCAGGTTGTTTTCTGCTATATAAATTGTTCAGGCAGCAGGAAATATTTCACCCTGATTTTTCCAGGACGAGGATAGTAAGTCTATAATATTTAGTTTCTTGAAATTTAGATGAATATATATCCTAACCTACTTCAGTAGTGGCGGAAAAAGGGGGATCTATTACCCACAACTTTTGTCCCTGCAGTAGAGGTGTGCGGGATCCAGGGTTGGCAAAATTTGTGTTTTTTTTTAAATAAAAGAACAAAACAAACTGTTTTTTTTGTTTAAAACATGTTTTTTTTTGTTTTAAACACAGTAAATTATAGTTAAAGTCATTGAAGGAAAAATACTCATTTTTACGAGAACAGTGGCAACAAGGACAGTTTATTTCCCTTTGGAGATAAGGTTTACCATACTGAAGGGTAGGAGTATGCGGGACAGAATTTTTTGGGTCGGGACGGGAAATTCTTTAAATCCCGACATTCGGGACAGGGAAAATTCTCAATTTCACGACAAAGTCGGGATATGTTTGAAAGTTGTCCGATAAGTTCCAGACATTTACGATGAAGAAAACATCGACAATTGACGACTTTTTAAAATGACCATTCGGCATTTCCCGACTGCTTGGGATCTCGAAAAGTCGGGAAGTCTTTCCCGAAGTCGGGATCGGGACGGGAATTTTCTTTCCCGATCCCGACTTTTCGAGATCCCGCACACCTCTACTGCAGGGACAAAAGTTGGGCGTAATAGCCCCCCTTTTTCCGCCACTGCTGAAATAGGTTAGGATTTATATTCATCTAAATTTCAAGAAACTAAATATTATAGAATTACTAACCTCGTCCTGGAAAAATCAGGGTGAAATTTTTTCTGCTGCCTGAACAGTTTATATAGCAGAAATCAACCTGCAGTGTCATAATAGATTCTCCAGATCAATTTATCTTTCCAAGCAGTGGCGGCTCAAGGGGTAGAGCCGCCGTGCCATGGCACTACCCTCAGAAGAAACGCATACCTCGCCAAGTATTGTTAAATGAATACACTGATAGTTTACAGACAAGGAGATTCGAATCTTGCAATCGGTCAAGCTGACGTGACGACCGCCCCAACCTCCTCACTGCATCGCCAGCTGTTTCGTTCGTACCCTCGCGAGGCAACAGTCCGTGCCGCCTAAGAGCTGGCCTAACCAAGTTGACACACGTGCAGAGGGTTGAAGAAGACTCAGCGAGGAACATTTCCACCATGAGCCGAGAACAAAGTGGCAGGATGCGGGGTTAGCCCATAAGAAACCGTGCCCGTCTTGGCCTCGCACGGCGGGGGAACTTTGGCAGTGTTGACACAGTTGCCACCTTCAGAGAAAAGTCGCTAAATACGACTGATTTGTAAGACCCGTTGGGGAAGGGAAGTAATTTCTGCCTACTTTTGGAGAAATGAACCTAGTACTTTTCCAAAGCTAGATGAACATTTTTGATAATATTGTTGATGGATGCACCAAGAGGGCCATTCAGACTTTTTTAAAAATATGAAAGTGACAAATCCAATGATGATGCGAGTTTCCTTTGGCATTTCGACAATTTCTTTTCATAACAAAGATATTTTCGACATCCAGTTAGAATACGTGTGTATGGAGAAGGATAAGGTGATAGGATTTGCTTTTTCCTTTCCTCTTGTAATTGTTATATTTTTAGGGAAGTGTCCTGTAGTGTATAAAGATAGGTTAGTGAGTGAAGATAAATCGGATTAGTGCGTTATTACCTAAACACACGTTGTTTTCCACGTTAAAAAACGAGGATACACATCTTGGACAGTGGTGAAACCGCAAGGGGAGGGGGTGGCATTGCGGAGGGTTTTTTTTCGATTTCTTGATCACGTTGGCACTACCCATCATAGTTGCCGCCGGCCGCCACTGTTTTCAAGTACAAAATAATTTACCAAAAGTAAGCACGCATTGTGTATTCAGATATTAGTTTCTAGCTTCCACCAGTCTCAAATTTATAGGACGGTACGAAACAAGGAACTGAGAAGTTTCGAATTCTACAGTAAAGCACGGGTCTTTCTTGTTGCACGACAGTTTTGCTACCTTGTGCATAGACAGCTAGCCTGTCTAGCCTAACAACGTAGGCAGTTAGCCTAAAATTAAAAAGCCTTCTCCTTTGACGTAAGAACATAAGGTTGATCAAGTGTTGTGCGATAAGCAAAACCCGTAAAGCACGGATTAATGGACACTGATTCAATGAAAAGGCAGGGTTGCCAAACAAATCTATTATCACAGACTATAAAATATCAAGTGCCAAAATGTGTTTTAAACACTTGTAAGAAAACATGTTTAAAACACATTGTTTTAAACGATTAAAACATTTGTAAAAAATAAAGTCGTGTGTTTTAAACGTTTAAAACAAAGTGTCTTAACACTTTTGTTTTAAACACGCCACCCCTGGAGGGATCCCGAAAAGTCGGGACCGGGATCGGGAAAGAAAATTTCCGTCCCGATCCCGACTTCCGGAAATGACTTCCTGACTTTTCGGGATCCCAAGCAGTCTGGAAATTCCGAATGGTCATTTTAAAACGTCGTGAATTCTAGACGTTCTCTGCATTGTAAATGTCTGGAACTTATCGGAAATTGTTAGGTTTTGTACCAGAAGTGCAAAAACAAGCACTTAAGATGGAAATTAAGTGTAGAATTCGAGATTTCAAAAGCTTTGGGAAATTTCAAACACATCCCGTCCCGAAAATTTTCCGACTTTTTCGGGAAATTGACAATTTTCTCCGTCCGGAATGTCGGGAATTAAAGAATTTCCCGTCCCGTCCCAAAAATTCTGTCCCGCACACCCCTTCAGTATGGTAAATCTTATCTCCAAAGGGAAATAAACTGTCCTCGTCGCGACTGTACACATAAAAATGAGCATTTTTTTCTTTAACGACTTTAACTATAATTTACTGGGAAAAGGTTGACTTTGTTTTGTTTAAACCATGTTTATAACATGTTTTATTAAATTCATGTTTAAAACTATGTTTAAAACAAAAAAAACATGATTTAAACATAAAAAAGTTTGTTATAATTATTTTTTTTTTTAAAAAAAATGCCAACCCTATAAAACAGTTGATCCTCGATTAGCCAGTAAAGATCTGGAGTCACGCTGAACTCTGATTTTGTGTTGTATAAAAGTTGAACTGAGATTAAGTCTCTGCGATCAAAGTTGACCCGCGATTTTATTCCGATCAGCAGAGATTGACCGTAGTTCAGCTGTTGTAACATGGCTGTACTAACGAATATTTGCTTCTAAAATGTGTTGCAAGTGAACGTATGCGGCAAAACTGGAGAATCAATTCATAAAATCCTGTTTTCATAATAATAAAGAAGCATGCACAACGAGGTGAACAATGATAAATATTTCTTCCATTTTTTTTCTTTCCATATATCGTATGTCATTGTTATTTACTGTTTGAAATACCATGTATTTTTATCTTGAAATTTGCCTCAAATGACTGCAAGAGCATATTGTAACATTGCTTAATTGCACGATCAGAGAAAAGTAATTTGAGAACAATCGAGCGTTGATACAAACCGAAAATATGACCCGCTTACGTTTTCTTGTTGATATCATTGCGTTGGGATGAAGAGGGAGTATAAAAATATTACCATTTCGCTTTACTGCATCCAGCCAAGTGTTATTGCAATTCCATCTTGTCCGCAGAATGGAACAGAGCACGTGTGTATATATCTACTGCTATATGAACCGAGCACGTCGCATTTTAGTTGGTAAAGCTTTCTCTCCTCCCGATATATAAATAACACATATTTTATTTCGAATATTATTTGTTTTGGGCATAACTTACATCCGAGAGGACAAACGCCATTGTTGTTTCAATATTTCTTTCCATTCGGGAAAACGCAAACACATTTTACATTTCACAACGTAGCATAGGCGCCGACTCAATGGGGGCTCGAGCCCCCCCCAATGTTAACGATGTGGGGCAGGGCCCCCCAAATAATTTTGCTTAAGAGGATCTAATGTATTATTTTGCTTCTCTTGTAAAGTTTACTCTGAATCGTGTAACAGGAACTAAAGCCTGAATCACACGGAACTGGACATCCAGTAGGAACGCTGGACTGGCTAGCCATTTGCTAGTTTTCGCCTCACACGGTACTTGTTATACCGTACTTGTCGATAGTCTTTCGTTCCCATAATGGCGGCCGCGCGAGATGTAAGCAACGTATCACTTCACACTTATAAATACGATAACTATTCAACCGAGAGGAATATCGCTTCGTATTAAATGTTTTAGGTAGAGAAGAACGGCGCTGATAAAATACATACTTTACAACGTTTGCTATACACGTATGGAAGAATATTTTAGCTTTTTCAATTGTAAACATGCCTTTCGTGCTGTATGCACTCGGAAACCAAAGACAAAAAGGCTACTTTGCAAACTCACAGATTATCTTCACATGGCCAAACTTTGCTCTGATTGGCTGTTCCACAGAATCTAGTCGAAGAAGTTAGTAGCAATTAGAACATGTCTACAGCGCCTAGAATAACGTAGTGTGGAAAACGGCATGGTTCTGCACTCTCTGGCTGGTTCCACTCGAAAATGATCCGCTAGAGGCGCTAGTGTTGACCCCGGTGCTTGGTGTTCGACTGCTTATAATGGAAGTAAATGGAGTTTTCGCTGCAACGTCTGATTCTTTTACATGAAGCATTTCTATGAATGTGATAATTGCTATGATATTTGGTACAGTGGTCGCGAAGATATTAACGAACATTCTAGACAGTCGACCACGTCCTGTTATCGTCATACTTTCGTCAATAATACGGGAGAAAAATACGCGTGGAATGTTCTTGGCAACTAAATTTTTGTGTATGAATTAGGTTCATTATTATTATCATCATCATCATTTCTTTTAAAGATATACACACTGAAGCATTTGTATTTTTGAGTAGTTGTATTTGCTATAATATAAACCCACGAAAGTATGAACCCCCCTCAAGCAGGTTTGGCTACACTTAAAACAAGCTCAACATGCCTACATGAGCTTTTTGCTCTAGTGTGGAACCCTGCCTAATCCAAGATTTTTGTAAAAAAGCCCTCATGGATTCCATGAGAAAGTATGAACCCCCTCAGATTGATTTGCCTATACTTATAAAAGGCACTTCTGTGAGATTGTTGTCCATAAATTTGTTAAAAATATGCCCCTCTTGATATTTTTTTTGGCCACACTTAAAACTAAGCCAAACGTATTAACACACTCCCACACCCACCCACACCCACAACACTGATCTTGATCTTGACCTTGAGATGACCTTGACCATTTTTTCGATTATTTTTTCGATTATTTTTTTCGATTTTTTCGATTATTTTTTTCGATTATTTTTTCGATTATTTTTTTTCGATTATTTTTTTCGATTATTTTTTCGATTAATTTTTCGATTATTTTTCGATTATTTTTTCGATTATTTTGACCTTGACCTTGACCACACCCACCCACACACACGTACACCCACCCACACCCACCCACACATATTCACTTCCGGTCCACTTCCGGTCCACTTCCGGTCTACTTCCGGTCCACTTCCGGTCTACTTCCGGTCCACTTCCGGTCTACTTCCGGTCCACTTCCGGTCCACTTCCGGTCTACTTCCGGTCCACTTCCGGTCCACTTCCGGTTTGCCTACTTCCGGTCTACTTGTGGCCAAGTTGTGGCCTATTTCTGCTTTTTTTATCCAGCATAGAGTTTTGATTTGAATCCCAAGAAATTGTATATAAATACCAAAGCCAAAAATATTAAGTGTATACACACATACACACATACACACACACACAAAGCACAGTGTTGAACCCAGCTGATATTTTTATCCAGCATAGAGTTTTGATTTGAATCCCAAGAAATTGTATATAAATACCAAAGCCAAAAATATTAAGTGTATACACACATACACACACACACAAAGCACAGTGTTGAACCCAACTGATATTTTTATCCAGCATAGAGTTTTGATTTGAATCCCAAGAAATTGTATATAATAAACAACAACAAAAATGCCGAATCAAAAATATTGTAATCAATGCAATAAGAATATATCCAGCCCCAATTGGGCTAAGCACCAAAAGATTTGTGACCCAGACAAATACAGAACTCCCACAAAAATTTGCCCCAAATGCAATAGAAAATACAGCATGCAATACTTCACATATATACATAAAGATACTTGCTCTGTACAGTCATCAACATTGCCCTCACAACCATCTACATCTGGTCTGAAAAGAAAGCATGAAGCACTTGTTAATGCTGGACCTGCAAAACAGCCACGCTATACACCACCTATCCGTAGCAGTTTTAACGGTCAATTAAGGGATCACCGGTTTGTATCAGAGCCAAGATGTGGCATTGAGAATTTCTTGAACAGTATAAATTCTGATCTCCAGGCAATTCTTAATGCACAAAATGGCTCTTATAAACTGTCTCTCAAATTGTTTGCACAATATAAGAAACCAAATGGCACAAAATTTACACAGCCCCACATAACAGAAACTGTACCTGTATACTCAAACGCAAATTCAGACAAAATAATAAGCAGTTTGATAAATCAATTGAATATTAAACACTCTGAATTTGCAGCAAAAGAGTCTGGATGGAGCCTATGTGGCTCTCCACACAAGTTATATGTTAATATTTCTGAATTCAGCCCATTACAAGGATCTACATATCTGCCATTACCTGCCAATATCAAAAACAAAAGAGCCGTGGTCAATATTGAAAATACCGACCAGAAATGCTTTTTGTGGTGTATTTTAGCTGCTTTGTATCCAGTTTCAAGGCATCCTGAGAGAATAACTTATTATAAACAATATGAACACCAATTTGATGATGCAATGGAGGGTTTAGAATATCCAATATCTGTTCAGAATATTGATAAATTTGAAAAAAAGGCCAGGAATATCAATAATAAACAATTATC
This sequence comes from Lepisma saccharinum, assembly GCF_977018435.1. Classification (NCBI taxonomy): domain Eukaryota; kingdom Metazoa; phylum Arthropoda; class Insecta; order Zygentoma; family Lepismatidae; genus Lepisma; species Lepisma saccharinum. Next base: position 68,799,261 of record NC_139243.1, read on the forward strand.
TATTAATGTATTTATTTGTTCCACTGGCAATTGCTTGATAGAACCTCTCAGAATCAGTACATTTGATGATGAATCTGCTGTTCCGATTGATCTGCTCTTAATTGAAGGGGATGGCAAATATCATTACACTCTGATACATAATCTTGAAGCTTTAGTGAGAACACAACTAGACAAAACTCATACAATATTTAAGTTGTGCAGAAGATGTTTAACTGTATTTGATGGCAGGAAAATGGTAAATGGGGTTCCTGAATGTAACACAGAAATTGCTAAAAACAAGTTAATTGAGCATCTGAAATATTGTGGCAACCATAAACCTGTTCATATGGTGATGCCCAATCCAAGTGAAAATTGCAAATTCAAAAAGTTTGAAGCCTTGTTGGAACACCCAGCATATATTGTCTGTGATTTTGAATCGAACCTCAAGCCTCTTGCATTCTGCAATCCAGATCCTGAAGAATCTTCAATTACACCATACCAGCTACATGAACCTTCCAGCTTTTGTTATATAGTTATACGGGATGGTGTAGCTAGTGAGCCACACTTATACATGGGACCAAATGCCATCAAAATATTTGCACATAGAATAGAAAATGAGTGCCGTGACATAGCATCTAATATCTTATTAAAATCAAAGCCTATGTTGCCTTTAACAGAGAAACAGATTGAAGATTTCAACAATGCAGAAAAATGTCCGGTATGTGATTCTGAATTTTCAGATACAAATATCAAGGTGAAACACCATTCTCATACAGATGGTAAATTCTTAATGGCCCTGTGTAATAGCTGTAATATTAAGATCAAGAGACCAAGATTTGTCCCTATATTTTGCCATGGAGCATCCAATTATGATTTCCATCATCTGATCAGATATGAGGGGTTTGAGAAGCAGAATTTAAATATTTTAGCTGAAAATGATGAGAAATATATATCTATTAGCAAGATAATTAAAGTTAATGGTGTTTCTATTCACATAAGATTTCTTGATTCTTACAGATTTTTATCTCATGATAAATTCAAAATCACACGTGCCTCGTTTCCAAATCAGGACCTGAAATTAATTAGGCGGAAGGGTGTATATCCATATGATTATGTTACAGATTTTTCTAAATTTGATGAGTGTTCCCTGCCACCACAAGAAGAGTTTTACAGCAAAATCAGAGGATCTGGAATCACTGATGATGATTATCACCATGCCCAATTGATGTGGAACAATTTAAATTGCAAGACATTTGGTGATTATCACAAGGCTTATTTAAAACTTGATGTCACCCTCTTAGCTGATATATTGCAGGCATTCAGAAAATCTTCTATGCAAAATTATAAACTGGATCCAATATATTTTTTCAGTGCCCCGGGCCTAGCATGGGCCGCAACGTTTTTGAACACTAACATGCATTTGGATCTGATCCACGATCAAGATACGTATCTGTTTATGGAGAAATGTATAAGAGGAGGGATGGTGCAATGTTCCCAGAGATATGCCAGAGCAAATAACAAATATATGCCTGATTATGATCCAGCACGGCCATCAAATTATATACTGTATGTAGATGCAAACAGCCTCTATGGTCATGCCATGATGCAAAAACTGCCATATGCAGGGCTTGAGTGGGTTGAAGATTTCAATATTGAAGATCTTCAGGACTTTGATGACAGTGACTATGGCCTCTTCTTAGAGGTTGATCTGACAATTCCTGATGATTTGCACAATAAATTTTCTGATCTGCCCCCAATTCCCGAGGTTCAGTGCTCACCTGGCTCTAAACAGAAGAAGCTCATGATGACTCTGGAGCCGAAACAGGGTTATGTCATATATTACAAAAACCTCCAGTTCCTGATGAAACATGGTGTTCAAGTGACCAAAGTTGGAAAAGTCTTAAGGTTCAGGCACTCAAGATGGTTGAAACCATACATTGATACAAACACAGAGCTTCGAACATCTGCAAAAAGCCAATTTGATAAGGGCTTGTTTAAATTGATGGTTAATTCTGTATATGGCAAAACAATTGAAAATGTCAGAAAACATACCGATGTTAAAATAATTACTGACCCCAGCCTGAGCAAAAAATTGGTTGCAAAGCCCAACTTCAATTACAGAAGAATTTATGATGAGCACATGGCACTTTTCAACATGAAAAAAACAAAGATTAAGTTTGATAAACCTATTTATGTAGGGGCTGCGATATTGGAATTGTCCAAATTACATATGTTAACATTGTATTATGATGTGCTGAAACCTTTTTATGGTGATAATATAAAATTGATGTACATGGACACGGATAGTTTTATTCTTGATATTAAAACAGAAGATGTTTATCAAGATATGTCACAGCCTGAATTGCTTGAATATTTTGATACCAGTGAACATACAATAATTCAACACCACAACAAAAAGGTGCCTGGCAAGTTAAAAGATGAGACACTTGGTGATGTTATTGTGAAATTTGCTGGGTTAAGTGCCAAGATGTACAGTTTTGAGACATGTAGTGGTGCTGTTGCCAAAAAAGCCAAGGGCATTGGCAGAGTAACTGTAGACCAAGAACTTGAATTTGAAGATTATGAAAATTGCATCAAATCCCAGAATTTAATCAAAACATCAGAATGCAGAATTCAGAGTGAGGATCACTTCTTGACTAGCAATATTGTAAGAAAAGCGGCTCTGGATCCACATGATGATAAGAGATGCATTTTATCATGTGGCATACATACTTTGCCATGGGGGCATTGTGATTTGAAAAGTGGTAATCAATGCCCAAACACAGAGCATGATTTGAAATAAATAAACATGCCTATGAACTTATTTGGGTTCAAAAAACAGGCTATTATGGAGCTGCCGACACCACAAGCCTCTCCTGATATGCTGTCTAAACTGAGTGGCTTGTTAATTATTCATCTGAACAGCATACTTACAGAAGTTGATGATAAAACAGGTAAAACATTGTACATATTTAACAATAATTTAAATCATTACCAATTACCTGTAGGTGGTCAATTACAATTTATTACAACTCCTGAGGGTGATGTCAAAATTTCAGTGGGGAGAAATATTTATAGAATTAAGCACTCAAACATGATTTCTGGCACTGTATATACTGTTTCTGCTGGTGACTGCTTATATATTGAGGTCCCGGGATCTTATGACAAGCTTATACCCTTTTTTATAGAATTAAGAATCAGATACTCTATAATAAATAACCACTAAAACAAAAAATGCCTAATGATATATTTGGCCATACAAGACATGAAGATCACAGTGATGAGATTCTGATGCTTGATGTCAGAGTCAAGAAATTAAGAAGTGATTTACAAGCTTTACAAACCACACTCAATGCCAGTCTTCAATTAGAAATTACAAATTTGCAATCAAAATGCATGGACCCTCTTCTTAAAATTGATTCAGAACTGAAAGTGCTGCTTCAGAAATATACTGATCTGGCCACATTGGATAATTTTCAAAGTTTAGAAGAAGCTGTAGCAGCTCTTCAAGCCAAATTTAAGACCCAGGCCACCAACTCTGAGCAATTGAAACAGCAATTAGAGGAGCAGATTAATAATGTCCAGACACAGCTCCAAACAATTGTCAAAAGCATAAAGTCACAAGAAGATTTTGATCTAGTGATTTCCACTTTAAAGGAACAGATTCAATCACTCCAAATACCTAATCTGGACCCCTTGAACAATGCCATAGCCGAGGTTAAAGAAAAAATTGAGACACTTGAAAATTTTATGAACAACTTGCCATCTTCTGATGCTTTGAATGCAATAACTCGGAGTGTAGCAAATATTAAGCTGCAACTTGAAACATATGAAGATTTTGGAAAAATTCAAAGTTCCATAACCCATCTTGAGGGTACAATAGCAGCAGTGCAAAGTGATTTGGCAAATGTACTAGAATCCCGATTGCCTGGGATTGTAGATACCCTTGTTAGTGTCCAGCAACAGATCACAAAGCTTGAAAACCTCAACACTGAATCTGAACTATCTCATTTTCATCACTTGATAGATGATATCCAAACAAAGCTTGAAATTTTACAACAATCCACACCCTCTCAGGCAGATATAGCCCTGCTCCAAAATGCTATGCAAAATGTGGCTGATGCTTCCGAATTAAATAATGTGAAATTGGCACTTGAATTTTTACAAAATACAGTATCAAATTTGCCTACATCACAGGAACTTAAAAATATTAAGAGGGCAGTGAATAGGATATTAAAATCAGAAGATATCAAGAATATCCAGACAGAGATCAAACATCTCACACAGACAGTGGCCACTCTACCAACCAATCAACATATTAATGAATTGCATGCCCTATTTGAGGATATCAGAAGACAGGTCCATGATCTTACTGCTCAAAATTCAAAATTGGCAGTTGTTGAAAATTTGCAACAAATTGTAGCTAATATCAAGCAACAGCTAGGGACCATGGAATCCAATCAAGCAAATGCTCTGTCTGTTTTTGCCACCCAGCTTCAAGAGATTGTGCAACAATACAAGAAACTTATTGTGGACATAAAAATCAAGCCAGGCCATGATGATGTTGTTAGGACCATCAATGAGCACCTTGAATCTGTAACAAGCAGATTGCTTACAGCAGAAAAAGAAATAACAGGCATAATCGAGAATCCAAAACATTCAGTAATTCTTGAATTGTACAGCATCCCCAACAAAGAATATGATTCTCCATTTACACCAGGTGGCAAAATATATATGCTATCCCCTGCACAGTTTTATTACCAGTTTTTTGTTGGGGGCACACTGAGACCAATCAAAATCAAATATTGGCTACAACCACAGGCACACCACTACCCTACCTTATCAATAACAAATGCTGATAACAAAGTGAAAATCACCAGTGTAGAGTTAGAGGATTTTACAGATCCCAATACATTAGAAACATCTTATGCTGAAGATGATGGCTCTCTGGAATTTAAAATACAAATAGGAGACAAATTATATTTAGAAAATCCTGCAGTCTCAGCTGCTGAACACCCCATAGTTGCAATATTCTTGTTTACGTATTATGTCTAGACAAATTATTGTTGATGAATTACACAGACAAGCCAGACATAATTTTAAGAGACTCCCAGTAGTCACAAAAGGCATAGATGATTTATGGCAGAGCGACTTGATTGAGTTGTCAAGTGGGCAGTTGAAAAACTTAGACAAAATCAACAAGGGCTACAAGTATCTACTCACTGTCATAGACACATTTTCAAAATTTGCCTGGGCTGTGCCACTCAAATCCAAGACTGGAAAATGTGTTACAGAAGCCATCAGGACAATCATCAATCAGAGTGGAAGATCCCCGCGCTATTTGCAAACAGATAATGGCAAAGAATTTTATAATTCTGTGTTTCAACAATTTGTTAAAAGCCAGTCAATACAACATTATTCGAGTTACAGTGATCTCAAAGCCTCAATTGTAGAGAGATTCAACAGAACCTTAAAAAATCTTATGTATAAACAATTTACCCTCCAAGGTAATTATAAATGGATTAATATTCTTCCAGAACTTCTACATAAATATAACAACTCGGTCCATTCCACAATCAACATGAAACCCTCTGAAGTAACTTCATCTGATGAGCAAAAATTGATCAGCACTGTTTATTATCCTAAATACCAGCCAACAACAAGAAAAGCCAAATACAGGGTGGGTGATCAAGTAAGAATCAGCAAATATAAGCACTTATTCAAGAGAGGTTTTACAAGAAACTGGAGTACAGAATTATTTACAGTGGTTCAAGTTAAACCTGGGACCCTTAACACATATATAATAAAAGACCACCGAGGAGAAATTCTCAAAGGCAGATTCTATGAACAAGAGCTCAGCAAAACTAAACAGCCTGACACATATCTCATAGAAAAAATCATCCGCAGAAAAGGCAACAAGTTATTTGTCAAATGGCTAGGACTCCCAGAACACAGCTGGATCGATGCAAACAAAATAATAATATGAGCACCTGGGATGTTATAAAAAGGCTGCCAGAACCTGAACAGCAGAATAAGAGAAATGGCAAGTTGCTGCCTGAAAATATTAGGTGTCTTATTGTTGGGCCATCTGCTTGTGGTAAAACTACACTAATGGTTGATAATTTTTTATTGGCACCCAACTGGTTAGACTGGAAAAACAGGCACTTGTATGTTTTCTCTAAGAGCTTGGAACAATTAAAATATCAGCAGCTGATGAAGCTATATGATGGATTGGATATTGCCACTTTTGAATCAGATGTTAAGCCACTTCATGAATGTCTCGATAATTCTGTTGTTGTGTTTGATGACATTATACTGGATAATCAAAACAAGGTTAGAAATTTCTTTACACAGGGCCGACACAAAAACATTGATTGTTTCTACCTGGCACAGACTTTTTCTAAAATACCGAAGCAGCTGATCCGAGACAACAGCAATTTTATATGTGTGTTTCATCAAGATCATACCAACCTCAAACACATACATGATGAATATGTAGGTGGGGACTTGAGCTACAATGATTTTTCCAAGTTTTGCAGTAAGTGCTGGAACCAGGACAGTTATGGGTTTGTCACAATTGATATGACAAGAACACCTAATACTGGAAAATACAGAAATAAAATCAACAATTTTCTAGACATTGAAATATAAATAAATAACCATGAAAAGGCCAATCATTGATGATCTTAAACTAAGAGATTATCTTGTAAAAAGATTTAAGGGATGGAAATCAGAGAACCGAGGAATTTATGAAAAACACAAACAAACAGAACAGCCTGTAATTGATGCTATTAATAATTTAGGTAAGAATATCAAAACTGTTACAGAGCAAAATCAAAATTTGATCACAGAGCTTGTACCTGTAGCTGCCAGGAACATATTAGATTATCCATTCACCCCACTTTCCAGTATTCATACACCTAGTCCTGTTGCTCCTCGAAGAATTGAAGCTACTCAGGATCCTATTGAATTGGGTCTTCTTGCTCAAAAATATTTAACCACACCTAAAGACAATAAAGATGAGGTTTTTGGCTTATATGCTGACACAGAGCGTGATGGTAGCATCATACATAGAATTGGCAATTTCAGAGTAACATTTATGGGAGATGATATAATTGTTTATTCAGAATCTCGTCTCGGAGAAAGAGGTGCTTTTGTTAAGTACCCCGGAACACCTGGATTATGGGAACTGATGACTAGGAAAAGGCCTGGCAGCTATACAGATCAAGATTATGATTATTACAAAGAAATATTAATAAAATCAGATGCTCTATACCAGAACAATGATCCCACACAAAAAAGAGTCAAGTCTAGCAGTGGAGCAAAATACAATAATTTAATCAAGCCCATATGGTCACAGATCAAGACTGGCAGTGGAATCAAACAATACAACACCCTGCCCAAAGAATTTGTGTGGGTTGATGATGTCAGGAAACTTGTAGATAGGTTATTGGTGATAGCTGGGGAGGAAAATGCTGGCAACCACAATTTTTACAATGAAAAGGTTGGAATTATGGACATGATAAGCACCAAATTGTCTAATTTTATAGTGAATGACACTAAGGGGATTGGATATCTCATAAAAATTATTAATACTCTACCACCTAAATTTTGGAATATTTCTGAGGGTCGGGGGTTGGTTAATGACATTATAAACAAGCTGCCATTTGAACTACATATTCCAGGCTATCAGTATTGTGGTCCAGGCACAAAATTGGACCATAGATTAAACAGAGGTGATCCTGGTGTAAATCCCCTAGATGCTGCTTGTAGAGACCATGACATAGCATACAACACACATACTGATCTTGACAAGAGACATGTTGCAGACAAGAAATTAGAAGAGGCTGCATTTGGTAGATTTGTAAGCAAAGATGCTTCTTTGAGTGAAAAAATAGCAGCATTGGGGACCACCATAGCTATGAGCACCAAACAAAAACTGGGGTGGGGGTTGTGAATATGTATATAATAAACCTACAATGAAGGCCAAGGGTGTTATGTATCAAATACCTTATGCAGGTCTCAAATCTCTTAAAACTATTGACAGTCTTTTGACCAAAAAGCAGCGGAAGAAAAAAAGCTCTTGTCTTGCAAAGGGCCATGGTATGAAATTGTTGCTTAGTACCCCCCAATTAAAAAAATTACAGCAATCAAGAAAAAAATCACATGTGGGGGGATTTATATTTACCATCCCTGCCATCTTAGCTGCTCTCGGGGCTGTGGGGAGCTTGGCTGGGGGATCAGCTGCCATAGCAAAAACAGTAATAGATGCCAAGAAAAATAGGGCAGAATTAGATGAGCAGAGGCGCCATAACCTTGCCATGGAGAAAAAAGGCAAAGGTGTTAAGAGAGCCATGAATAAGTTTAAAAAAAACAAGAGCCGCTTACAAACCAAGATATTGAAGCTTTAATCAAGCCACTGGGCATCAAAAATTTTAGAGGTGTGTACATGTCTGATTCTTTGCCGGAGCAACCACTCAACAAAGAGTGTGGAATAGTTAATTTGGATAAGTACAAAAATCAGGGTACTCACTGGATCTGCTATCTTAAATATTTAAAAGATGAGGCATTTGTGTTTGATTCATTTGGAGGTGTTCCACCTGAAAATTTAGTAAAATATCTAAAATCAGCTAATCTTTATTACAATAATGCCCGTGTTCAAAACTTCAAAGATGTTAATTGTGGACATTTGTGTTTATCTGTTCTTAGATATATGTCTCAAATAAATAAACCATCAATTGAAAAATTTCAAAAGGCCTTGTGGTATTTAAAACATCATGGGGGTATTCCATCTCACCAGCCAAAATTCAATATTGAAACTCAAATTGCATGATGACATAGTGTATCCCAAAACAATAGCTCTCAGAGCATTTTACGGCATGTACCTAATCCCCAATATTACACACCACAACAACAAAATTGCAGTAGGTAATGAAAAAATTGTCATCACTCCAGGGCAATATAATCTGTCCACTCTAAATGCTCAATTACCCAGAGGTGTAGTGTTAAGTCAAAATTCTGTCACTCACAGAGTAGAGATTGTATCTGCTACAGAAACAGTGAATCTGGGTACTATAGGAGAGCTGTTAGGATTTGAGAACAACACAAAACTTGAACCCGCCATCAAACACACTGCTATGAATATACCCAAATTCTTAGCCATAGAGACTCTGAATATTCACTGCAATGTGGCTGAGGGTATGATCACCAAATCAAATGGCATAGGCACTCACAAACAAACTGGCATCATTGCAACATTCAAACCTAATTCTGAATTTATGGAGCCCATCATCTACAATCCATCCCCAACATTATATTTTCCTGTGTGTCATAACAGAATAGATTATATTGAATTGATGGTCACTAATGAAAAAGAAGAATTAGTTGATTTTGCTGGAGCCACAACAACTGCAATCATAGAGATTAATATTTAAATAAAAATACATACAATGGAAAATATTGAGAGTTATGAGCTATAATCTTTCCCCCCAAACAGGAGGACATTTGCAAATTTAAATCAACCCAACACAGAAATTGAGGTTGATCTTGATGTAGGGGATGGCTTTATACACCCCCACAGAGCAGATCTATACATCAAATTTGATGTTGTAAAGCTCGATGGAACAGATTATCCGGCAAATTCAAATATAAGACTTGTAGACAATTTTGTGCCACATCTGTTCTCTGAAATTGAGATCAGAAAGCATGGCGTTGTTATAAACAGAATAGATTATCCCGGCATTACCTCCACAGCTTTGGCAACACTAAAATTATCCAAAACCGAGGCTTCTTACTACAAAATAGGTGGATTTGAAGCTGGTGATAAAATATTATCTAAAAACCACACTGTGCTGTTCCCCATGCGCCTGTTGCCAGGATTCTTCTCAGATTATAAAGATATTATGTGGAAGGGTGGTTTAAGAATTACATTTAGAAGAGCTGCAAATGATAACAATGCTTTGATGAGGTACAGTACAATAAACCCTACAGGGGAAGCTCTGCCTAATACCCTACCTGATGAGGGCAAATGCATTATTCAGACTATGGAGTTAAGAATCCCAGTTGTTGAATATGAGGCCAGTTATGCTCTTAAATACAAAGCTGATATAATAAAAAATCCACAGGTTCCTCTGCAATTTTTTACATATCAATGCGTACAGAAGCCCGCATCTGGTTCTTATTATGAATTTGATGCCACAAATTCATTCTCCAGTATTCAATATGACATGCCTGATTTTGTAGTGGTATTGTTTCAGACTGGGAGACACAACAATCAGGAAAAAAATTCAAGTAAATTTGATAACTGCAACATCAAGAACATATATCTTAAAAATGGCAGAAATGAGGTCTTTCCTAGAGAAAATTATAATTTAGACATGTCCAAGGATGATTTCCTCAAATTATATGAGGCATTTTCGGCTTTCAAAAGAGTCACTACTGGCAATACTGACATGTATTACACACCAGATGAATTCAAAGAACAGAGACCCATGTTTGTCATCAACACTTCAAAAAGAAAACAGGTTGTGGTGAATGACAGGACAAACATTAAAATTATCTGTGAATTCCATGAGGCTTTACCTGATGACACCATATGTAGTGTTATTCTCATAGGAGAAAAATCATATGTTTATGATGTAAGAAATGAGAGGGTCACAGAGCAATTCTAGAGGGTCTCTGCATATTGCATTGTCTTAGTACTAGATATGCAAGATGGGCCTGGTGTCCAATTGAACTTAAACCGGAAGTAGACCGGAAGTGGACCGGAAGTGGACCGGAAGTGAATGTGTGGGTGGGTGTGGGTGTGTGTGGTCAAGGTCAAGGTCAAGGTCAAAATAATCGAAAAAATAATCGAAAAATAATCGAAAAAATAATCGAAAAATTAATCGAAAAAAATAATCGAAAATAATTATCGAAAAAATAATCGAAAAAAAATAATCGAAAAAATAATCGAAAAAATAATCGAAAAAAATAATCGAAAAAATAATCGAAAAAAATAATCGAAAAAAATAATCGAAAAAATGGTCAAGGTCATCTCAAGGTCAAGGTCAAGATCAGTGTTGTGGGTGTGGGTGGGTGTGGGAGTGTGTTAATACGTTTGGCTTAGTTTTAAGTGTGGCCAAAAAATATCAAGAGGGGCATATTTTTAACAAATTTATGGACAACAATCTCACAGAAGTGCCTTTTATAAGTATAGGCAAATCAATCTGAGGGGGTTCATACTTTCTCATGGAATCCATGAGGGCTTTTTTACAAAAATCTTGGATTAGGCAGGGTTCCACACTAGAGCAAAAAGCTCATGTAGGCATGTTGAGCTTGTTTTAAGTGTAGCCAAACCTGCTTGAGGGGGGTTCATACTTTCGTGGGTTTATATTATAGCAAATACAACTACTTTTTTGATATTTACTGTCTCTTTTCTTCCGATTTAAACTAATCGCGGCGATGATGATAATGATGATCGCATGAAACGACAAGGGGAACCCAACAAAAACTTTCTTAGTGCAATCGACATGAGTGTAAGGCAACTTTCAAACCAATGGGACAAGCGACACAGGATGTTCATACTGTCACACTAGTAACACACTTCCAGACTGTAAAATAGCATTCATTGCACATGAGGATCCAAACAGTAAACGACACGTTCATATGGCGTATTCGCGTGCTACTTGTTACTTCGGTCGGGAAGCTCCTTAAAGGAAGGGTGCGGAGACCGAAGCGACACGCTACAGGGGGAGTTCCCAACTAAGTGACAAGCGACATGGTGCCTTCAGTCTATTAGCAAGCGTTGCTTGCGAACAACAGATAGGCGACACGATAAACCGTACATTACAACAACAGATCTAGGCGACACGATAAGCCACACGTGTCGCTTTGTCGCTTCTGCGTCTCTCAAACTGGGCCATTTCCTCAATAGCTTGCAACAGGTTGCCGTGGTTTGTTGTTCGCGCATACGCGATGCAATGAGTGTCTTGCTTTAGTGAGATTGCGCACCAAAGCGGCACGCGACACTTATCGCTTGAGGATTTCACCAACCGAACGCCGGCCTGTGCTTCCCGTCATTCCGCTACGATGTGAAATGTTGCTCTTGATTGGCTCGTTTCCAAGCAACATGTGTCAGTTCGATATGAAAGTTGCCTTGGACCGAATGACTCGTGTCGCTTTGGTGTGAAATCCTGGTATCGTTTGTCGCGTGTCGCTTTGGTGTAAAATCACCTTGAGGAAACGGTGCAGTCAGAGCTTTTGTCCCTACGGTTCGAAAGGCTGCATTGATTTCCGACTGCTCGCTTTCAAGCGACATTTGTGGTTTGTTGCCTCGGTATGAAATATCTCTCAGGATACTATTTATATTCTAATAACATAGAAAAATAAACTCTAATACACAGTCCAAGACCTGACGTCCGGAATCACATTGCCATGTTTCTTCTTGTGTTACGCGTGCTATTTATTTATTAATTTTATTTTACTTTTCTTTCCAAATTAATGCCATTTCGTGACTGCAAATCACTCCACAAAAATAACTGTTTCCATCAATTCACTTACCGCCTTTCTAGAGAAACAAATCTACACAACATATTCCAAAAACTAACTAAGCCGCATTACTTTCATAACAAAATTAGCACCTGGCTCGATCGCACTGCCATCTACTTGTCATCGTCTCGGGGAACTAGTTTCTTGGGTCGTTTTCCAGACTACGTTATTCAAGACGCTGTAAACATGTCCTATTCCTCAAAACCAGTCAGCCAGGCGGCCATGATTTCTACCTAGAAAGTCAGTTCATCGCCAACGAGGGCATTCTAACTAGAAATCCAGTTCCGTGTGATAGGGACTTAAATTTAAATACACATTTGAAATGTTCTAGGATCTAGACCATCAACTTTAGGGGGCTATGACCAGAGACAGCCGCAGGCAGCGACTAACTGTGGATTGATGCATTTGAAGTTGTTGACCAATTTCTCCCTGAGAATGACCATCCATATTCAAAGCAAGAACCATTCCTTGCTTACGTGGTTTTTTTTCGAGAAAACATGCTCAAATACACTACACACCACCAGAACACTTCACAAATATGATAACGTATCCAAACTGTCAATAATGAACATGCAGTTTGCAACATAAAACACGTCACAAGTTGCACTACGAACAATCGTTTTACAGATTCCTGACAATTGATTACAAAGCCTTGCAGCAGTAACTGATTGCAACACCCTCTAGCGGACACTCCAAACACTAAATCAACAAAATAATAACACCACACTACGCGGTGATACCAGACCAATGCTTCAATCAATTGATTTCAAGTTGTGCAGGAAAGATGCATGCATGCGAAACTCAAAATTTTCAACATCCGTAATAAGAATACAGTGATGCTATCTTTTTTTTTTTTTTTTTTTACAGAGTGTAGTTGTTGGCAGGGATTATTTGAGAAATTTTAAACCTTGGAGGGGATGCCAATAACTAGGGTACAGATTTTTTTTACATTAGAACATAGGCTTTAACGTTCGCAAACTGAAGCAAGAAAAGTAAATAGCAAAAATGTTGCCATGCACAAACTGCGAAGATCTGCGAGCTGAACTTGCCAGCAAAAACGAAATTATAAGGATTCTAGAAGCCGATCTCTTACTGCTCAAAGAAAATGAAGTGTGTGAAGAAACCGTGTGTGCTTATCAAGAAAAATGGAGTGATGTAGTTAAATCACGTTCGTCGCATTGCAAAAACCCCCGTCTGCCGAGCGGAACTTATTGTGGAAAAAATTTCCCACGTGAAATACCGGTACACAAAAATCAGTTTTCAGTGTTACAAGACTTTACGGAAGGAAAAACTTCCAACAACGACAAAGTATCTGGAGCAATAAAGAAATCCGTCACAAAGAGGGCATGCAGCTACAAAGTGAAAGTATGTAACAATGGATCAAAACGTGTGAAAGACAATGATACTAACAACATAAGGAACATTGTCACATACGCAGACAGTCATGGGCGCAATTTAGCTCCACAAATACATGGACTTACACCAAACATGCGCTGCAGTGCTATTGTGAAACCTAGTGCAAGGACTAAGAGGTCACAAAAACAGTAGTTGAAGATGCAAAAACGCTGGGTGCAAAGGATAATGTGGTCATAATAAGTGGTGCAAATGACGTCTCAAGAAACAACGCAGATGCCATCATCCCAAATCTGTTAAATACTTTACGAAGGCTAAATCACACTAACATAATCATTACCAAAGTAAACCGTAAATTAGAGAAAGTATGTAAAGCCTTCAAAAATATGAAACTTTTGGATCTAAACTCAATGGACAGGGCACTCCACACGCAGCACGGCTTGCACTTTAACAGAACAGGAAAAAATCGCATTTGCCAAAGGATCATGGATATAGTTAATGAAGATCATACAGACTGTTCTACCATCCCTCTCCCTTGGAAAAAAAACCCTCTACAGTGAACGTGGAATACAACACAGTGCTAATTACATGCAACAGTGATGATAGTGATACAGAAATGTTTCAAGAAATGCCAGATGCAGGCAGTGGTGATGATCGTGATAGTTATATGGAAATATATCATAAAGTGCCAAATGCATGCAATAGTGTTAATGGTGGTAGTGATGTAGAAAAAATTCAGAGTTCAAAGATAAATACACATCGTACATTAAGATCCTCAGAAAGGGTAAAGCGTGTGCCCCAAAAATGGAATGAAGATTTTTTATGGTAAGTCGTAACAAAAGTGAAAGAAAAACTACTAAAAAAAGCAAATGCTTCTTCAATCTAAAAGGTAAAACGACAAATCCATCGTGTCTAAAGCAGCCAAGTGGCAATTTTCGCGTCGCTCATTGTAATGTGCGGTCTCTTGTACCAAAAATAGATGAACTACAGTGTGTTAGATTACTGCATGATTTTGATATTGTCGCAATCTCTGAAACCTGGACTGATGCCTACATGCCAGTGGCATCTATCAACCTACCAGGATATCAGATCGTGAAAAATGATCGGATGTATAAAACCGGAGGGGGCATTGTCATTTACATGAAAACAGAACTGAACTTTCGCATTGTAGGTTATAATGACTTGGACAATGGTAGTGATGTTGAATATATCAGTATTATTGTAAATAATAATAGTAAAAGAATAGGTGTGTGTATTATATATAGAGCACCAAACATAGCGTACACAAAACTCTCCATTGTAGATAATCTACTCTCTGAGCTATACCCTTGTGTAGACACCCTCTTGCTGCTGGGTGACGCAAACTGTGACTTCTTAAAACGCGAATCAAGACACTATGTATTTAAAAGCAATTTTTAACACATTTGGCCTGACTCAAATAATCAACAAACCCACTCGAATCACAGCAAATAGTAGGACACTCTTAGACTTCATAGCAATAGATGATACTGAACTTGTTCACAGGTCGAATGTTGAAAAACCTATAGGCACCTCTGATCACTGTCTCACATATGTATCGTTGGTTTGTGAGAAGCCCATAAACCAGATGAAATACGTTGCATATCGTGACTTTTCTAATTTTGATAGCGACAAATTCGAAAATGATATGAAAGCCATAGATTGGGAATTGCTGAAACCTATCCATTATATTGAAGACAAAATAAACTATTTTAATTCAAAAATCATCAGCGACTTTGAAATTCATGCACCTACCAAAACGGCAAGGGTAGGTAAAAGATATACTCCATGGAACACAGATAATGTAAAACTAGTAATGAAACTCAGGGAAAATGCCTTACGTAAATTTAAACGAACAAATAACCCACACGACTGGCTACAATACAAGCATCTCCGTAACTTCACAACGTCAATTACAAGGCAGGAAAAGAAAGCATACTTCACATCCCATATAAACAGCAGAAATATGAACACACGTGTTGCACCATCAAACATTAACAAATATGCATTTACGTGTACATGTGTGTGTGCCTATATATATACACACCGCGTGAGGCACCTAAAAGTACCACCTGAAATAGCGAAGAAACCAGAAACAGTAGCGATGTGAGGTTTGCGGGAAACAATAATATCAAATGGGGCTCGTAAATCGGAGGTATGGGGTGGGTCGAAAATTATCGACAAATGGGGCATCTGGAGCAAAGTCATATTTTTTTAAATGGAACGATATACAATAACATGCATAATATAAAAGAGTGCATGCAGAGAAACACAACGCCGTTGGTCTCATGCATCTACTGCACATAGGAACGAAGATATGGCCATGTGAAAATATGTAAACAAACTAACAAGTGGCCCACTTGACCGTCAATACCACGGCATGTAAGACTTCTCAGGTGCCTGACAGAACTGCCTTTACGCAGAGCAAGTTTTGATAGCAGGTCCACGAGATCGTGTTAGTTCATAGCAAGCAGTCGTAGTGGTAAGAGCGAAGATTATGGTGTTCACAAACATAGAAAAAGCGGACATGATCCTGATTTATGGGGAATGCCGAAGGAATGCCTCAGAAGCCTACCGTGTGTACGCAGAGAGATATCCGGACAGACGACAGCCATCTCGACGTCTGTTTGGTAAGTTATTTATTAAATTAAGAGACACCGGAAGAGTAACACCACGAGCACGTGTGCGGAACAAGCCAACTACAGGTGAGGCAGGTGCAACAAATGTTCTCGCCGCTGTTGCTGTGAATCCGCAAGTTAGCTCCCGTGAAATTGCCAGGGATGCTGGGATGAGTCAGCGAAGTGTATTGCGCATTCTGCACACACACAAGTTTCACCCATATCATATCTCCCTCCATCAGGAACTTCACGGGAATGATTTTGTGGACTGTGTTCGGTTTTGCACATGGATGTTACGACACGACACACCCGATTTGTCACGTATCCTCTTCACTGACGAGGCAACTTTTACCAATCATGGAAATGTCAACCTAAGGAACATGTACTATTGGTCGGTGACAAATCCACATTGGCTTCGCCAAGTGGAACGCCAGCGCCCATGGAGTGGGACACTGAATGCTGACTGATACATACAGTATTTACAACACGAACTGCCTGTACTATTGGAGGACATACCACTTCAGACAAGGAGGGAAATGTGGTACCAACATGACGGGTGCCCAGCTCACAGTGCAAGACGCGCTACAGCATGTGTGGAAAATACATTTCCAAATCGTTGGATTGGACGTGGAGGGCCTGTCAAATGGCCGGCTTGTTCCCCAGATTTGACACCGTCAGACTTTTTCCTGTGGGGAAAGCTGAAGGACATTGTCTACCGGGATGTGCCCACAACTCCAGAGGATATGCAACACCGCATTACTGCGGCCTGTAGGGACATTCCCTACGAGATGTGCGATGATCTTTGCGTGGGCGCCTCGTTGCCTGTATCGCAGCTGACGGCCACCACTTTGAACACACACTTTGACAGGTTTTCGCTTCTTACGCAGTGGTTCTTCGACATACTGTCATGGTCATTTTCATTATGCTGTAACACTGTCAAATACATGGTGCTGACGATGTCTACTGTATTTTTTCTTCCTTTAACACGTTCTGTCTTCATCTGGTCCAATGGCTTCCGACATCTCATACTTGTACATGTCGTGGTACTGACGGTCAAGTGGGCCACTTGTTAGTTTGTTTACATATTTTCACATGGCCATATCTTCGTTCCTATGTGCAGTAGATGTATGAGACCAACGGCGTTGTGTTTCTCTGCGTGTGCTCTTTTATATTATGCATGTTATTGTGTATCGTTCCATTTAAAAAAATATGACTTTGCTCCAGATGCCCCATTTGTCGATATTTTTCGACCCACCCCATACCTCCGATTTACGAGCCCCATTTGATATTATTGGTTCCCGCAAACCTCACATCGCTACTGTTTCTGGTTTCTTCGCTATTTCAGGTGGTACTTTTAGGTGCCTCACGCGGTATATATATATATATATATATAAATAAAATTGTATTTAGAATTTAGTTTTATGTAGTTTTATGTGTATACATATACTCATTAATTGTATCGTTACAGTTCTTACTTGACTTGAAATTGTCCATACGCTTTTCTTTCATCTTTCTTACTTATTTACTATTATTATTATTATTATTTATTTTTTCTTTTGTTTCTTTTTTTCTTATTGGATATATATACCTTTTGTAACTGTAGACTGTATTCTGACAAGGGTTAGGTGGGAGAACAGCGTACGCCGAACCTCGCCCGCTCAATAAAGATATATTACTTTATTATTATTATATTTACAGTGATTGTGGGACAACCTTTGTTGGGGCTAATAGAAAGTTAAAGGAATTCATGAGACTTGCAAAACAACCTAATCACAATGAAGCCATTTCAAGTGCACTAAGCACTAAGCTTAGGTATCCAGTGGCATTTTAATGTTCCTCGTAATCATAGGCGTAGTTTTGCCGGTCCGCTTGGGGAAGGGTGGGGGGGGGGGGGGTGGCTAGCTGGGGCTAACTTTATTCATGCTTTTATCCATTACAAAAATATTCACGGGCATTCTCCCTGGGAGACAGGTGATCCTCACATCATCTCATCCAAAGGAAATGGAATTGATAGAAGGAATAAATACGGTATTATAGATGGTTGCAGATTTATTAAGGAACACATTTTTTCTTTAGGATACAGAAGGTATGATTTTAATATGTCATAATTTTAATGGTTAATCCTGTGTTCATGGTAATGAGCAAATTATAATGCTGCAAGGCATTTAAAAGCACGATCTACATAGGTAATGGAACAGTAAAAATTTAAATTTCCTTAATTTATATACAACGAAACCTCACATTTTCCTAATTTTACTACAACTGAGAACAACTTGTCACTAGATTCGTGAAAAAACTTTAAGATATCAAACCAATTACGTATCTACTCGTCTAAAACTTCAATAGAGGTGCACTGTTTTTTGCACATCTGTATAAATCCCTGATTTTCTTTTGTCGGGAAATTAAAATTTTCCTTTCTGTGTTTAACAGCACTGACGTACACAGGACTGGGGGTGGGGTGGAGCTACAGCCCCTTCCGAAATCGTGAGAAAATCAACATTTTCAAATAAAAGCAGTAAAGAACTCGAAGGAAAAAGAGAGTGGTAAATGCAAACCCCCTTTAAAATGACCCCCGATCGCCATTTTAAGAATGGAAAGTTCTAAATATATACATAATATCTCACTGTATATGCTGCACCCCTTGAAATCTTTCCAGTTTTACAATTCCAGCCTGAAAAAAAATCCTTTGAACGTCACTTATCACCATACTGCACAGAAAGCCCATATGCTGAACAACAGATTTATTTCACAAAATGAAAGAAGAAGCAAACATAGTACACGAATACTACAGCTTTACGGAGTACTAACAGCCAGCCCCCTTCGAAACACGGATTGCAAACAAACATCGTACATCACAGTCTGTACAGCAAGTGTCTGACGTGAATCACTCGACCCCGCCGGTCAGCTGATGCCACTTGGCAGTGCTGCCCTCACACAATGGCGGAATTTACAGGTACTACACACATTATGGTCATATCTCCCCCTCCCTGGAGAGAATAATTTTTGACATAGGAAAAAATTATTTACAATACACAAAATATACAAGAAAATATAACAAGTTTAGTCCAAAGTTCAAAATAAATATTTGAATAAACAAAAATCAACTTAAATTTTTATCCGGTTCCACACTTCAGGATATTTGTTCTTAAATTCATCCAAATAAAATTTCCTTCTTTCTACACTACAATTCCATTTTTTCAAGTTTTCAACATGATGGTTTTCTGTTACTTTTCCTTTACTTAATTCAATTAAACTAAATACACCTTTTCTGAGTTGCTTAAAAACATAATATGGAACTTCATATACATTACAATATTTTCTAATCCTCTTGTCAACAAGACTACTGAGATAATGTGTTTTGAGAAATACCAAGTCATGAATTTTGATCTCATCTTAATTGTGTTACATTATGTCTCAAGTTTCTCATTTTTCTCTTATTTATATCCTGCAAAGTGTCTGAGAAAAGTTTATCATCAGAAATTCTTTTCTTCTGTCTGGGGAATATTAAAATAATTTACTACACTGGCATCTAACTTACGATTGAACATTAATTCCACTGGTGCATATCCTAAATTGGAATGGACAGTATGATTGATTAAATGAACAATAAGATCTATATATTTTGGCCAGTCTTCCTGACTTTCTGAACAACACATACACATCATTCTATTCAATTCTGCATGTACCCTTTCTACTAAATTAGAACTTGCATGATAATTTGGAGTAGACATTACTTTAATACCTAGAGAACTTAATGTATCCACATATTTCTTTGAATGGAATGTTGTAGCATTATCAGAAACAATACCATCTGGAATACCCATATGTCTGATGCATGCTTCTTTCAACCATCTTAAAATACTATCTGTATTACAATTACGAATAGGATAAACAAAAAGATATCTTGTTTTTAAATCTTGAATTGTCAACAAATATATCTTGCCACACTTGCTCCTGACAAGTGGCCCTTGCACGTCAAAAAATAAAATAACACCATTCAAAGAAGAATCGTGAAATGAAAATACATTTTTGAATGGATGTCTGTCAGCTTTGGTTCTTAGCCATACCTCACAATTCTTAACATATTTCAGCACATCTTTTCTCATTGCAAAGTTTTTCAAAACTTTCACTACGTATACACAAATCATCTACATATATGATAACAGAGTCACTTAAAGTGTCAATTAAAACTTTAGACATAGCCATTGTAAAAGCTTGGACACCGTTACATGTACCAAAAACCAATATCTTGAAATGAAATTGTTTTCCATCAAAAGCAAACGCCGTGGAAGGCCTAGACTTTTCTGTAAGAAGTATCTGATGAAATCCAGCGGACATGTCTATGACTGAAACATAAGATTTATTCTTAAATCCTCTTAAAGCAAGTTCAATATTTATTGGACATAATTGGATGGTTTTTATGTAACTTTATAGGCCTAAAGTCTGTACACACTCTTATACCTCCAGAAGATTTAGGTACTACGACTAAGTGATTTAAATATGGAGATTCACAAATTTCAATTATATCACATTCTAACAATATTTCAATATAATCTCTCACATACTTTCTATATTGGTAAGGAATAGGGTAAGGCTTACTTACTAATGGTTCTTGAGTATCTAGTTCAATGTTATGTTCATATACATTACACACACCTGGTTTTTCATCAAATAAATCTTTAAACTCTACAACCAAATTAAACAATTGCTTCTTTTCTTCTATTGACAAGATTTCTGCCTGATCTACCTTGTTTCTGAAATCTGTAGTATTGGCAACCATTTCTGATACATTTTTATTTAATCCAACATTCAAACATTCTTGAAATATATCATCTACTTCTTCAGATACACATGGTAAAAGCTTAATCAACTTATTACCTTGAGCAGTCTTGAATAACAATTCATTACATGAAAAATCAATATTGGTTCCCATATTGTATAAGAAGTCTAAACCTAATAAAATTCCAACATTTAGGTTCTTTACCACTACAAATTCTATTAAAATACCTTCTCCATCAAAACTTAGATGACAATGATCTTGCCTAATACCTTTTGTTGTTTCTTGCCAGAATAATCTACAAGTATTATGTCTGTTATTGGTTGTAAAATTGGTCGTGTAACTTCTTGAGTAATCTTTTTCCATTTATCTGCAGAGAGTAACGAGAGTTCACTACCCGAGTCTACGAGGCATTTATAATCTAAACCATTAATTTCACAATTAATAAAGCATGTACCTTTTATTTTTTGTCTAACATTAATAGCTAAATTCATGTTTTTTGTACTGAATTTCTCTTCTACTATCATCAATGTTGTAGAATTATCAGAAAAAATACCATCTGGAATAAGCATATGTCTGATGTATCCTTCTTTCAAACATCTTAAAATACTATCTGTATTACAATTACAAATAGAATAAACAAAAAGATATCTTGTTTTTAAATCTTGAATTGTCAACAAATATTTCTTGCCACACTTGCTCCTGACAAGTGGCCCTTGCACGTCAAAAAATAAAACAACACCATTCGAAGAAGAATCGTGAAACGAAAATACATTTTTAGATGGATGTCTGTCAGCTTTGGTTCTTTGACATACCTCTCAATTCTTAACATATTTCTGGACATCTTTTCTCATTGCAGACAAATAAAATATTTTAGTCATTCTTCTGAGCATTTTGTCTGCTCAAAAATGACCCATGTTGTCATGATATGACCTTAAAAGTATTGGAACTAAAGATATAGGTATACACAACTTATAATGATTAATGAAATGAAAATCACGATACAACAAAATTCCATCCTGTAACTTAAAATACTTTTTCCAGTTTCTTGATCTATGTTCAAAAGTACCTATAATTTTGTTTCCAGATAAATAATCAATGATTGGTTTAAAAATCAAATCTTTCTTTTGTTCATCTATAACAACTTCTTTTGGTATATTAATAACATCATTCCTTAATAAATCTACTACATTTACATGCAAGTATTGAGTACTTTGATCTGGAAAATTTCTAGAAAGAAAATCCGCTAACAAATTATCATTTCCTCTGCAGTACTCCACTTGAAAGTCATAATTTTGGAGTTGTAAAGACCATCGCAAAAAACGCGAATTCCAATTTTTTGCATGTCGAAGCCAGATTAGGCAACGATGATCACATACAATAGTAAATCTGTTACCTAGGAGATATTCCTTGCATTTATCAACACAAAAAAGAATACTAAGGCATCCTAATTCACTAATTGTATAGCGTGACTCATAATCCTTAAGAGTTCTACTCATGTATGATATTACATGCTTTTCACCATTAATAATTTGGTATAAGTTACCACCATGAAAAACAGAAGATGAATCTGTTTGAATGTAAAATATGTTTTCAAACTCTGGATGATAAACCTTGACATCCTGTTGCTTCTTTTAACAAATCGAAAATAGATTGTTCTTTGTCTCCCCAGTGCCATTTCTTCCCTTTTTTCAGCAACTCCTACAAAGGTGAAGATAAATTTGAAATATTAGGAATAAACTTCCTTAACCAAGTAAAACATCCAATGATTTTTGAAGACTTTTAACATCTTTAGGAGGTTGTAATTCCACTATTGCCTTAACTCTATCAGGATTCATACTGATACCATCTTTATCTATGATATGTCCTAAATACAATAGTTTCTCTTTGCAGAAAAATGTCTTTTTCAACTTTATGGTCATTCCAGCCTGCCTAAGCTTTTTAAATACTTCTCTCAGATCTTGCAAATGTTTTTTCAAAACTTTCACTACGTATAAACAAATCATCTACATATATGATAACAGAGTCATTTAAAGTGTCAATTAAAACTTTAGACATAGCCATTGTAAAAGCTTGGACACCGTTACATGTACCAAAAACCAATCTCTTGAAATGAAATTGTTTTCCTTCAAAAGCAAACGCCGTGGAAGGCCTAGACTTTTCTGTAAGAAGTATCTGATGAAATCCAGCGGACATGTCTATGACTGA
This sequence comes from Lepisma saccharinum, assembly GCF_977018435.1. NCBI lineage: Eukaryota > Metazoa > Arthropoda > Insecta > Zygentoma > Lepismatidae > Lepisma > Lepisma saccharinum. Next base: position 68,822,742 of record NC_139243.1, read on the forward strand.
AACATAAGGTTTATTCTTAAATCCTCTTAAAGCAAGTTCAATATTTATTGGACGTAATTGGATGGTTTTTTTGATGTAAGTTTATAAGCCTAAAGTCTGTACACACTCTTATAGCTCCAGAAGATTTAGGTACTACAACTAATTGATTTAAATTTGGAGATTCACAAATTTCAATTATATCCCATTCTAACAATTTTTCAATATAATCTCTCACATACTTTCTATATTGGTAAGGAATAGGGTAAGGCTTACTTACTAATAGTTCTTGAGTATCTAGTTCAATGTTATGTTCATATACACATTACACACACCTGGTTTTTCATCAAATAAATCTTTAAACTCTACAACCAAATTAAACAATTGTTCCTTTTCTTCTATTGACAATATTTCTGCTGATCTTCCTTGTTTCTCAAATCTGTAGTATTGGCAAACATTTCTGATACATTTTTATTTAATCCAACATTCAAACATTCTTGAAATATACAATCTACTTCTTCAGATACACATGGTAAAAGCTTAATCAACTTATTACCTTGAGCCGTCTTCAATAACAATTCATTACATGAAAAATCAATATTGGTTCCCATATTGTATAAGAAGCCTAAACCTAATAAAATTCCAACATTTATGTTTTTTACCACTACAAATTCTATTTAAATATCTTCTCCATCAAAACTTAGATGACAATGATCTTGCCTAATACCTTTTGTTGTTTCTTGCCAGAATAATCTACAAGTATTATGTCTGTTACTGGTTGTAAAATTGTTAGTGTAACTTCTTGAGTAATATCTTTCCATTTATCTGCAGAGAGTAACGAAAGTTCACTACAAGAGCCTACGAGGCATTTATAATCTAAACCATTAATTTCACAATTAATGAAGCATGTACCTTTTATTTTTTGTCTAACATTAATAGGCAAATTCATGTTTTTTGTACTGAATTTCTCATCTTCTATCATCAAGTCATTATAAAAGTCAACATCTACTTGGCAAATATGTACATAAAAGTTAAGCTTAGGTCTTTTAAGTGTCCCTTGCACGTCAAAATATAAAACAACACCATTCGAAGAAGAAGCATGAAATGAAAATACATTTTTAAATGTATGTCTGTCAGCTTTCGTTCCTTGACATACCTCACAATTCTTAACATATTTCTGCACATATTTTCTCATTGCAGACCAATAAAATATTTTATTCATTCTTCTGAGCATTTTGTCTGCTCCAAAATGACCCATGTTGTCATGATATGATCTTAAAAGTATTAGAACTAAAGATATAGGTATACACAACTTATAATGATTAATGAAATGAAAATCACGATGCAACAAAATTCCATCTTGTAACTTATAATACTTTTTCCAGTTTCTTGATTTAGGCTCTTAAGTACCTATAGTTATGGTTCCAGATAAATAATCAATGATTGGTTTAAAAATCAAATCTTTCTTTTGTTCATCCATAACAACTTCTTTTGGTATATTAATAACATCATTCCTTAAAAAATCTACTACATTTACATGCAAGTATTGAGTACTTTGATCTTGAAAATTTCTAGAAAGAAAATCCGGTAACAAATTATGTTTTCCTCTGCAGTACTCCACTTGAAAGTCATAATTTCGGAGTTGTAAAGACCATCGCAAAAGACGTAAATTCCAATTTTTTGCATGTCGAAGCCAGATTAGGCAACGATGATCACATACAATAGTAAATCTGTTACTAAGGCATTCTAATTCACTAATTGTATAGCGTGACTCATAATCCTTAAGAGTTCTACTCATGTATGATATTACATGTTTTTCACCATTAATAATTTGGTATAAGTAACCACCATGACCAAGAGAAGATGAATCGGTTTGAATGTAAAATATGTTTTCAAACTCTGGATGATAAAGCTTGACATCCTGTACAATTGCTTCTTTTAACAAATCGAAACTAAATTGTTCTTTGTCTCCCCAGTGCCATATTTCCCCTTTTCTCAGCAACTCATACAAGGGTGAACATAAATTCAAAAAATTTGGATAAACTTCCTTAACCCAGTAAAACATCCAATGATTTTTTGAAGACTCTTAACATCTTTAGGAGGTTGTAATTCCGCTATTGCCTTAACTCTATCAGGATTCATACTGATACCATCTTTATCTATGATATATGAATGGAATGTTGTAGCATTATCAGAAACAATACCATCTGGAATACTCATATGTCTGATATATCCTTCTTTCAAATATCTTAAAATACTATCTGTATTACAATTACGAATAGAATAAACAAAAAGATATCTTGTTTTTAAATCTTGAATTGTCAACAAATATTTCTTGCCACACTTGCTTCTTACATGTGGCACTTGCACGTCAAAAAATAAAATAACACCATTCGAAGATGAAATCATGAAATGAAAATACATTTTTTAGATGGATGTCTGTCAGCTTTGGTTCTTTGACATAACTCACAATTCTTAACATATTTCTGCACATATTTTCTCATTGCAGACCAATAAAATATTATATTCATTCTTCTGACCATTTTGTCTGCTCCAAAATGACCCATGTTGTCATGATATGACCTTAAAAGTATTGGAACTAAAGATATAGGTATACACAACTTATAATGATTTATGAAATGAAAATCACGATGCAACAAAATTCCATCTTGCAACTTAAAATACTTTTTCCAGTTTCTTGATTTAGGCTCTTAAGTACCTATACTTATGTTTCCAGATAAATAATCAATGAGTGGTTTAAAAATCAAATTTTTCTTTTGTTCATCCATAACAACTTCTTTTGGTATATTAATAACATCATTCCTTAAAAAATCTGCTACATTTACATGCAAGTATTGAGTATTTTGATCTGAAAAATTTCTAGAAAGAAAATCCGGTAACAAATTATGTTTTCCTCTGCAGTACTCCACTTGAAAGTCATAATTTTGGAGTTGTAAAGACCATCGCAAAAGACGTAAATTCCAATTTTTTGCATGTCGAAGCCAGATTAGGCAACGATGATCACATACAATAGTAAATCTGTTACTAAGGCATTCTAATTCACTAATTGTATAGCGTGACTCATAATCCTTAAGAGTTCTACTCATGTATGATATTACATGTTTTTCACCATTAATAATTTGGTATAAGTAACCACCATGACCAAGAGAAGATGAATCGGTTTGAATGTAAAATATGTTTTCAAACTCTGGATGATAAAGCTTGACATCCTGTACAATTGCTTCTTTTAACAAATCGAAACTAAATTGTTCTTTGTCTCCCCAGTGCCATATTTCCCCTTTTCTCAGCAACTCATACAAGGGTGAACATAAATTCAAAAAATTTGGATAAACTTCCTTAACCCAGTAAAACATCCAATGATTTTTTGAAGACTCTTAACATCTTTAGGAGGTTGTAATTCCGCTATTGCCTTAACTCTATCAGGATTCATACTGATACCATCTTTATCTATGATATGTCCTAAATACAATATTTTCTCTTTGCAGAAAAATGTCTTTTTCAACTTCATGGTCATTCCAGCCTGCCTAAGCTTTTCAAATACTTCTCTCAGATCTTGTGAATGTTTTTCAAAACTTTCACTACGTATACACAAATCATCTACATATATGATAACAGAGTCACTTAAGATGTTACCTAGAACTTTAGACATAGCCAAAAACCAATCTCTTGAATTGAAATTGTTTTCCTTCAAAAGCAAACGCCGTGGAAGGCCTAGACTTTTCTGTAAGAAGTGTCTGATGAAATCCAGCGGACATGTCTATGACTGAAACATAAGGTTTATTCTTAAATCCTCTTAAAGCAAGTTCAATATTTATTGGACGTAATTGGATGGTTTTTTTATGTAAGTTTATAAGCCTAAAGTCTGTACACACTCTTATAGCTCCAGAAGATTTAGGTACTACAAATAATTGATTTAAATATGGAGATTCACAAATTTCAATTATATCCCATTCTAACAATTTTTCAATATAATCTCTTACATACTTTCTATATTGGTAAGGAATAGGGTAAGGCTTACTTACTAATGGTTCTTGAGCATCTAGTTCAATGTTATGTTCATATACATTACACACACCTGGTTTTTCATCAAATAAAACTTGAAACTCTACAACCAAATTAAACAATTGCTTCTTTTCTTCTATTGACAAGATTTCTGAATGATCTACCTTGTTTCTCAAATCTGTAGTATTGGCAACCATTTCTGATACATTTTTATTTAATCCAACATTCAAACAGTCTTGAAATATACCATCTACTTCTTCAGATACACATGGTAAAAGCTTAATCAACTTATTACTTTGAGCCGTCTTGAATAACAATTCATTACATCAAAAATCAATATTGGCTCCTATATTGTATAAGAAGTCTAAACCTAATAAAATTCCAACATTTAGGTTTTTCACCACTACAAATTCTATTAAAATATCTTCTCCTTCAAAACTTAGATTGACAATGATCTTGCCTAGTACCTTTTGTTGTTTCTTGCCAGAATAATCTACAAGTATTATGTCTGTTATTGGTTGTAAAATTGGTTGTGTAACTTCTTGAGTAATCTCTTTCCATTTATCTGCAGATAGTAACGACAGGTCACTACCCGAGTCTACGAGGCATTTACAATCTAAACCATTAATATCACAATTAATAAAGCATGTACCTTTTATTTTTTGTCTAACATTAATAGGCAAATTCATGTTTTTTGTACTGAATTTCTCTTCTTCTATCATCAAGTCATTATAAAAGTCAACATCTACTTGGCAAATATGTACATAAGTGTTAAGCTTAGGTCTACACTCTGAATTTATGTTAGTGGTTTTCAATAAAGTTTCATCACTACTGTCAAAATCTTGTATCTTATGTTGGTATGACACAACAGCATTATCTTCACCTATTGTACCCTGTGTCGCCATAGTAATAGGCTCACAATTCAGTTTAAACTTTCATGAGGCAAAAATGTAGAAGCTTCAGCTCTCAAAGAAGAATTTTCTCTATTATTCCTATATGGAAAATTTACTGCATGTACTACATCAGTATTATCTTCAAATTCAGTATTAGTACTACTTGTTCGCATCAGAGGTTTCCTCTGATTAAACCTATTATATGGATTATATCTATTTCTATCATTTAATCTACTATAATTTTCATTTCTGTAACCTCCTTGGTAATCATTGAAATTATTAAGAGATCTATTGCTTACAGTATTATTTCCAGATTGATAATCTGTATTGTTGTTATACCTTCTATAGGAATTAAATCTATCACAATTGTTGTTACCAACATTTCTTGCGCTATTATTTACATTTCTGGATGTATTTGGTTCAACATTGCCATCAAACTTTCTTACATTTACTTGCCTAACAAACCTACTGGATGGCTTTGAAACTACATCACACTAATTATAAAAAGCTTCATGTCTTGAAACTAATTCAGCTGCAATTCCCAATGAGATATTAGGCTGATTAAGTATAGCCTCTTTCTCTTTCATTGGCATTTGATGAGCAATGAGAATAAGTTTTTGCTGATCACTCATTTCAGGTTGAACTACATTTAACACATTTAGCTGTGACCAGAAATAACCTAACAAACTTTGCTTACTCTCCTTGGAAAATTTCTTAGATAGTACATTTGTCAAACAAGTACTCTTCCATTATGGACTTTCAAACACATTTAGAAACAATGCTTTAAAAGTTTCATAATCATCTATCAATTCTTTGTTTTGATCAAACCAATGTTTTGCAACACCCTTAAGAACCATAGGTATGTACTTCATGTAATGTTTAATTGGAATATCTGACATTACAAAACTATCTTCAATTTCTTTTAAAAGCTGAGACGCTAAGTAATCTGTCCTTGTAGCATTGAAATTTGGCAACCTTCCAATATCAGAGTATCTTAATACACCATGCTTCCATTAATTTCAGATTCAGTTTCACTAGCTACATAACCATTTCTATCTTTATTAAAACTAGATTTTCTTTTGTTAACAACATTTCCGTTTGTTCTCAAAGAATGGCTAAGTCTGTATAGTTTTTTCTTATACTCTATTGAGCTTTCAGTATCAGAACTAGAAGTATCAGACTTTGTACTAGTAGTTTTCTTTCTAAATGTAACATTGGAACATTTTTCTACTGGATATCTCTCATCTATTTGACTAGATCTTGAAAAACGTACATGACTAGCAATACTACTAGGATTTTTATTAAAATCACTAAGTTTACTGGTGCTTTGCACTTGACTTTTGTTAGTTTGTTGCTGAGCAATGACCTACAATGCTCTTAAGTCTTTCGAAATATCTCTTAACTGATAATCAAAGTCAACAAATTTATTGTCTACTATTTCTACTTTTGACGCAATGTCAGTTACTTGTTGAACACAACCCTTATATGTAATTTCACATCCTGCAATTTTATTTGATACTAAATGAACGCTTTGACTCAGGTCCTGTATTGTTTGACCTGTCTTTGTTGAAAGTTCTGAGAATTCTTCTTGTAACTGAACAATACTAGCATTCTGTTCACCTACTTTATTAACAACAGTGTCATACCTAGATTGGTCAGTACCGATAATGGACTTTATTTCTCGAAGTTCAAGATCATTCTGTTTCACGTGTTCATTCCACCTTTCTTGTAACTTGTTACTTTGATCGGAGCAGTTTTTTGCAACCTCGTCAATTTTTGTTTCTAACTGATTACGAAAAGACTCAAAATTATTCTTTACATCAGTTAAAGACTCACGAGTTTGAACACACAAATCAGTAACTCTTTTCTCAACCTTCGCTTGAAGACGAACAAATTCGTCATTAAAGTTAGATTCAAATTGATCTAGTTTTTTAGCACGTTTTCCTTCACGTTAGCAACACAGTCTTCTACTAACCTTATTTTCCTTGTAACAGTTTTTTCTACTTCAGAAAACTTCGAACCCAACGACGACAGCTGAGAATCCATCTTTTCATCCCTCGCCGCGACGTTCTCTTGCATGGAAGCAACATTTTCTTGCAAGCCAGTAATCTGGGATCCAAAGGTAGATAGCTGCTGCTGCAATACATCTCCTAGTCGAGATTCCAACTGCTTCAATGACTGTTCAATGTCTGGTTTTGCTGGCATTTTGCTGCAACTAGTGACCTACTTATCCTTTCCACTAAACGCACGTAGCTGGTAGTCAAAGACCATCTTCAACATTCGCGACCATTACAGTACATGGCACTGAACAGCTGCTTACCTTCGTAGTGAAATCAACTTCTCCCTTCGCAGCACAATTCGTAACATAACGGTCAAAAACTTCGTTTTTCGTTGTGCGGTCTGATATTTGGTCCGTTGTTCATGCACCACTTATCACCACACTGCAAAGAAAGCCCATATGCTGAACAACAGATTTATTTCACAAAATGAAATAAGAAGCAAACATAGTACACGAATACTACAGCTTTACGGAGTGCTAACAGCCAGCCCACTTCGAAACACGGATTGCACACAAACATCGTGCACCGCTCACAGTCTGTACAGCGAGTGTCTGACACGAATCACTCGACCCCGCCGGTCAGCGTTGCCATTTGGCAGTGCTGCCCTCACATAATGGAGGAATTTACAGGTACTACACACCTTATGGTCATAAGTGATATGGGAGAACATTTATCTTGCCCATTGTTGACTTTAGCCATGTTTTAATACATCTCATTGTAGAAAAAGACAGTTCAGCTGTAGGTGAAGACACTGACAGTCTTCCGTAAATATGTAATAAATCAAATCTACTTCAGCTGAAAATGATCACCAGGGTGTGATTTATGATTTTATGAGAGAGGATGGGGAGGGGATGAACTTAGTTGGTTTGCTATCTTATTAATCTTATAGATGTTTGTAAAGAGCTCCCCAGAATACTATTTATTAGGCTGTAATAATTTTCCATTCATTTTAAACTCTTATGCAGATCTTTTTGTACCAATATAAGGGTGTTTCATAAAGTGCGCAGTTTTTGAAAATGCAATAACTCAGCCAAAATTGCATGAAAATTGACATTTTTATTTTTATTATTTTACACATTTACTACGATTTAATAATTGAAAAGTGTCCAGCATATGCCCGTATGCGATTTAAATGTGAAAAATGATGTCTGGCATATGTCCATATGGCATATTTCTTCGTTTCACGTGATCAGTTGCTTTGATCTCTTGCGTCAACTGAACCTTGTAAGGGTGCATATGAAGGTCTTCTTTCAGTATTTGTTGCACGGAGGATATCGATATCCCCAACTGCTGTGAACGACGGCGAAGTGACTTCGCGGGGCTAACATTCACACTGTCTTGCACTACTGCAATGTTTCCATCTGTGCGACGACTACGTTTTCGCCCAGGAAAATTTATGGTTGCAAGTGACCAGGATATCTCGAATTTCTTCACCAACCTCGTAACTGTTGTTGCAGGGGGGGGGGGCATTGTTATGTCCGAAGATCGCGCGAAGTTTACGAACTTTCTGTGCATAAGACTGTAATGTGTTTTCAAGATAACGACGCTTTGCTCGATAGTGAAACGCTCCATGGCAACTAAACTGAACAAATGACAAGAAATTGCTCAATTAATAATCGGAGTGATCAGAGATTACGAAAATGATAACAACAGTGTTGCCAACCTTCAAACAAAAAAATGACAAGCGATTTAAAAACTGCACACTTTATGAAACACCCTTTACTATACATTATTATAATTTGGATGTTAATTGCTTAATATCTTATCTGATAGAAATCAACGCCATTTTAAGTTTCATTGATTCAGATTATAGTCCAGTCCAGTACTGCCTATTGGCAAATCAAAGACCAAATAAGAATGAACAGCAATATAAGTTTTGCCAACATTTAATGAGCAGCAACGTGTCTAAAAGATAAGGCATAACAAAATAATATGTATTTTTATATGTAGATACATATGGGACTCTAAAATTAAGTGAACTAAACTTTAACACTATAAGTAGTATGAATCTTTCGGATCTTAAGAAATTGTCTATTGAAGAAGTTTATTAAGAAAACAAAGAATTACTATTACCTCGTAAGTTACTGAATTATCACAAAAGGTGGAATATTCTTGTTCTCTATGTGGGCTTAAGGATAAATTAATTTATTTATTAAAAAGAATTACCATTTCTGCCTGAAAAGAAAGTCTGAATGAAACAAAATATAAAAAAACAAAATGCACTAGAAGGATATAGAAAGTTGCTATTTGTAGGTGAAATATTATTTAATTATCCTGAAAATTAGACTTTTAAATGAGGATCGTCGACCAAATAACTTTTATATACCCCTGGCCAGATGACTTTAAAAGAAAACCAATTATGGCATTCGAAGCAGGTTTTATATGATCACTTTGCCCATGCATTCTTTAATTTTCTTTCTGAAATTCCATAGTCTAAGCTTGTTTGCTTGATGCCTGACGTTTACTATTAATAAACTCTCCAATCAAAAGGAATGATCATTCTGCCTTAATTTCACAAACAGTATAAGCACAACATCAAAAGAATGATTTTCTGATAATTTCCAATCTCCAAAAGATGATTACGATTTATTTTTGATACATAACGAGTGTATCCTTCCATGACAAACTTCCCATGTGTTACTTGAAACAACAAATAAGCTTCTTCTTACCTTCAGAAGAATCAATTTATCCTGAGACTCCAAGAGATAGATACCTGAGATTCCTAGACCAGCATCCTAGAAGTGATCCTCAAGATTCACCCATCACCAGGAGAGTTGAACACAACTTACAACTTCATACAATGAAAAATCCAAATAAATCCCGCGCATCTGGATACATAGGGGACGATGTGCAACAATTACAAAAGACTTAAAAAAGAGTGATTTCGCCAATAAACTGTAGTTATCACCATTTAATAAAGCAACTTTGCACAATTGAATCGCTTCTACAGGATTGCGACACATTCACGTGACATTTAGGTGTACATTTTTAAAAGTCCCGCATGCAATACAAATCCACAGAAACTAAATTAACTTCTTTGTACTGACGCCTTCCACCCCCCCCCCCCCTCAAGACTGCTTTCTGTTCGTCTCTACAATGACGGCTTCTCTTTTTTATGTTCGATTGATTGATTTAGTTTATTTTACTTCTCGTTTTGTGCTCTTGGCTAATTTGCGAAGATGGGGGTGAGAGATGAAATGATGAAATTGATGAATGGACATTCACAAACAACCAAGCCCGAGCGGGATTCGAACCTGGGACCCTTGGCACCGCAATGCACTAACCACTTGGCCACAGGGTCCAACTTTTTTATGTTCGAAAAACAAAACACAATTGTAGGAACTCATTTTTGAAAGGATACATTTATGTAAACACTGGATGCAATGTCGCTATTGTTTGAATATAAGAATGTTTACAAAGCTCTCCAAGGTGGAAGATCAAAAGAAATAATGGTGATGTATTTCATTTGAAATTTGGTCCGGAACATATGGTTCCTGTAAAAAGGCACTTGCACTTCAACTTTCATTGTATTCTACATCAGGACATAATTTGAACTTCTTTCCTTACATGTGACTGCCACACCACAAGAGTAACATATGAAAGTTTCATGAGTTTTTTTTTTTTTTAATTGTGTGGTTTCTCTTTCCTTAATTATTTTATGCATTTGTCACATGGGCCGGGGGGGGGGGGGCTAATGTGTGTTTCTTGGAGGGTTAGCGCCCCCTAGCCCCTACCTAACTACGCCTACATTCGTAATCCTCATGCAGGAGCTTGTGGGAGAGTGGTATCAAATCAGTGAAATACCACCCCAAAAGAGTTGTGGGAAATGACATGACATACTTACTTTTGACGAGTTATATACAGTGTTAACCCAAATCGAAGCATGTTTGAATTCCAGACCGTTAACTGCTCTATTCAGTGACCCCAACAACATGCAGGCACTTACTCCAGGGCATTTCTTAATAGAAGAGGCATTGATAGCTACTCCAGATAGGGACTTTGCTAGAACAAAAATGAACAGACTGTCAAAGTGGCAGCAGCTTGTGCAAAGGCTGACACAGCATTTCTGACACAGATGGTGTACAGACTACCTTTCTCAGTTACAACAGCATCCTAAGTGGAGGAGGGAGCAACAGAATCTACAGGCTGATGACTTGGTTGTGGTCAGAGAAAATCAACTTGCACCTCAACAGTGGAAACTTGGCAGAGTAATCGACGTTCATCCAGCTGGAGATGGATTGGTTAGAACTGCAACAGTGAGAACCACAGTGGGAACCAATGAAGGAACCTATAAGAGGCCAATAGTCAAAATTGTCAAACTGTAGCTTTCATCAGTGAGTGAAATTTGTCACCAGTGATGTCATTTTTAGAATGAAATTTTGGAAAATTGCATTGAATTTACAATTGTTCATTAAAAATGTATTCTATATTGTGTATTTAGTAAAGTGTTGAAATTAACCATTTCAAGTTAGGTGGCATGTTCTGTACCTTGTACAGTTGGAGTCAAGATGGCCAACAGAAGACTTGCAGGACTTTAATGCATACTCAAAAGTGAGTGAATAGTCTGTGTGAGCAGGGAGAAGGGTGTGACAAGATGTATTTCAGCTGTCTGCAATTAATGTAGTACCTTGCAATGAATACATCATACATATGTAATTGAGTGTCTATATTTTGTGTACTAGTCTGTCTACAGCATCATAACCATTCCTGGAAAGGTTACAGATGGCATCCAAAACAAGAAGAGTGCTTCCTGTTGGTCAGTGGGCGTGAACACATGCCTTCCACGCAGGGGTGCCGACTTGTCAAAATTTTTGGGGGGGTTCTGATCACTGAAATAAATTAATTAATGACTCCCTCCCTCCCTTTTTTAAGTTTTGGCCTCAGTGTTAGGAATCTCGTAAAAGCCCATGAATTCCTCAAAAATATTAAAATTTCCATTTACAGTTCGAATGCAAAATGTCAATTGTTCACGGATGGATATGTCACAAGTTTCGTCAACCATAATAGCAAAATATTCGCGCCTTTTAATATCTGCTACCACGGAGCGCAAAACAGATCTCCCTAATATATCAATGATCTCGTTCTGAATGTCATGTAAGAGCCATTTGTAGCCCGAACGTCCCATCCACTCTCCTAGTTCATGCACATCTTATTTTGAAACTCTTTTTAGTAAAAATGTTAACAATACTCATAATTATATACTTAGTATATAGTAATAAGTCATGTGTTTTGCTGTCTCTGGTCATAGCCCACCCCACCCCCAAAGTTGATGGTTTAGTGGTCTCAGCCACCCAAAGTTGATAGTCTAGAACATTTCAAATGTGTATTTAAAGTTAAGTTCATGTGGCACAATTCAGAGTAAACTTTACAAGAGAAGCAAAGTAATACATTAGATTATCTTAAGCAAAATTATTTGGGGGGCTCTACCAGTGGCGGCTGGCCAAGTGCAACAAGTGCAGATGTTTTCACCTAATTTTCAAATTAATATTGACATTTTTCATTTGCTTGTTAAATTAAACTATTTCCCAGCAGAATGCACACAATAATACTCAAATAACACGCCGCTCGGCGCTACGCACGTATTGAGTTCGTCCCAACCCAAGAGCAAACACCACTAGGTTGCGGAAAACTTAGCCGGTTGTCATGGCAACAGTGACGTCACCTAGCGTTGGCCTTGAACGGGTGTCGCCTTCTAGATGAAGCAGTTCTCTCGTCGGAGAAAACATTGCATCCAGTGCTTGTGGCAAAATCTTCGCGTTCTCGCGAGATCTTGTTCCGCGTGTGTGTTTCGCGTTTCCTATCGTGTGTTGTGTTCATGTGTTGAGCTGTGGTTTCTACAATGAACCCAGTAAATGACTTAGTGTGTAATTTGTTGCAGACACCATTTTCCAGACAAAAAAGACGTTTTAAATTGGGGGGGGGGGCACTGGCACTTACTATTTGTTTTCATTGCCTATAAATATACTTCTTCACCTGTTATTTTAGGCACGAGCCGCTACTGGGCTCTACCCCACATCGATAACCTTGGAGAGGCTAGAGCCACCCAAGCCCCATGGAGTCGGCGCCTATGCTTCCACGTCATCACAGTGAAGCATTTTGTTTTGAAGTGAAAAGAGGGCATAACTAAATAAGTGAGTGGTCATCAATAATAATTGAGAATTGTTGAAGTTCTTGGATACCTTGAAAATATGTAACCTTGGCACGACACAATTTAGATACATGTGGCAAAAGTAAAACAATTTTTAGACGTTCATGTTCCACATGAAAATTCTTGCAACTAAGAAAATAACCGTTCCCTAATTAGAATCTTACCTGCCTGAAAACATGAAGAACCAATAAGCGCTCATTAATTAGGATGATCAAAATTTTATTTATATTGTTCAATGTGCATTATTTAAAATTGATCTACTCGGGAGAAATTTACTGTGGTAACACATGGTTAAGAAGTGGTACTGGTTTACAGCACGAATGCACAGATCAGTTGATGAACAACTGGCATCCAAAAGCAAAAACCAGAAGGTAATTTTGTAGTTTGTCCTGGCGGGTCATGGACTATTGTATTTGCATACCAGAACATATATACATAATTGTAAACATGTTATTGGGAATTAACCAAAAATGAACGAATGGTGCAGTGCAGAAATTAATTATTTTTGAAGTGAATTTTCAATTATTGGTATATCGATGAATTAATCTGATGAGTGCATGTTGAAATCTTTTTAGGCAAACCACATGTTCCAAGAGTAGTTACAGTAATCAGATTAAAGTTGAGTTTATAAAATTTTCTATGTTTGTCATTATGCTATTGATTAAGAAAAATGATTGTTTGATCATTTACACAACACTAAAGCAAAGCAAATTTTGTAACTGGGTTATTCTGGCCATATGTCTTACTTAGTTGGGATTGTTCAGGGCTCGATCTATGCACAAAGTTATGTTGACCAGGAAACGCGTTACATGCTGGACCATTTGTTAGGGATTCAGCAACATTCGATTATCACTAGACATTTAGTGCAAGCCATGTGGACATTTCATCTACAATCACAGTCACTTCTGGGATGTAATGATCTCATTGTAAGTCAATTAAATAGTTACAACCCAGAAGTGTCCATGAATGTACTCTGAGAAAGTAAAGTAAAAGTAAAAAAATAAAGTGCTTCCCTGTGCTCTTGGACCAAATCGTGAAGGTGTAAAGAGGATGTGGAGTTAGGGTCCAAGACTTTCTTCATCTAGGCCAAAGGTGGGGGGGATGTGATCATCACCATGCCCCTCTGCCTTTACCCCATGAAAAGTGATGTATAGTAAACTAAACACAAAAACCCATATTTCAAGTCTATGAAACTAAATTTGGAGAATATGCGGTAGTCAGTTTGTTATAATCCTGACACATTCTTATGGAAAAATAGTGAATATAAAAGTTACAAAAGCTAAGTATTTATAATCTCAAAGTCCCTGTGACTAACATAAATTGAATTTCTTGATGCATATGTGAAATTAATTCACATTGGCAACATTAACAGTGGTGCTAGCGTTGGACTGATGAAAGTTTCAAGTGACATCCTAATTAGTTCTTCTGTAACTAACATGTAAAGAGGAAAACTTTGTGCAAGGCAGATTGCTTATACAATCGTCAACATCTTGCTTGACATGCATTTTGCATATTATATTAGGTGCAAGTTCCTGTAGATAAGTGTCTTCCAGGTCTCATGCAGGCCTCAGGTAATGACTCAATTCTGTTAATTTTCTTATAATTAATTCTAAAAGCTTATCCGTGAAGTTACATTTTTGCAGGCAGTACCGGATTGCATTTTATTACTTATTATTATATTTTAGGGAGTTTGAACATCCAAAGTCCTAGTTCTGTATTTAAATTTCAATATTTTTACATTAAAATAAATTAATGTAAATTCCTGTTGTTAGAGGACAAGAACACCACACTTAGATTCCCCTACTACAACAGGTAGCGCTGGGAAATAGCAGACTACATGGACACAGACAAACAGTTAACAACAGGGCACCTAGCAGAGAACTACAAACAATAGAAGCATGCCAGGCAACAGGACAACAAGTTCCAACGAGGATGGTGCCTGTTTTATATTGTATTCCAGATACAAACAAGGTTCATTGAGTAACCTATTTATTAATGAAGTGCGTACAGCAACACAGCTTACTGTGGACGTTCATCTTGTGCACACTGCCTGCACTGCTTGCCATATGCTGGACATGATGCTTTTTTATGCTTTCTCTTGAGAAAGAGAAATTTGTTGAGTTCACAAAAAGTGATCCAGTGTTATGTAAATTAATAGACTATCATGTAAAAGGACGGCCTGATGACAAGAAAAATGTACCTGAAGAGTTGAAGTTGTATTATAAGTTCCGTAGTGAAATTCATGTGGAGGAAGGATTGGTGTTTTTAGGTCATAAGGTAATTGTTCCACTGGGTTTAAGAAGCAAAGTTTGTCATTGTTGCATGAAGGTCACTTTGGAATAGTCAAAACTAAATTGAAAGCCAGAAAAATAGTCTACTGGCCAGGATTGACATCAGACATTGAAAACTTAATTTTAAAATGTAAGGTATGTCAAAAGCTTCAAAGAGCTAATAGTAAAGAATCATTGATATAAAATTCAATTCCAGAAGTACCTTTTGAGAAAGTTAGTATAGATATTTTTGAGTTTGCAGGCAGTGTGTAGTTGCAGTGGGATGCAAAATTAAGCAAGTGAAAAATGTGTAGATGCAACATTGAGAATTGAGCATGTCTGATAGTGAAAGAGATGTGCTAGGTGTAACATATGCAGCGAGTATTGATGGTGCCACTAAAATGAGTGCTCAAAGTGAAACCAGTAAAGAATGGTTAGAAAAAGTTAGGGTAGAAAATGAAAATGTAGTATTCAAGTTGGATACAGGTGCTGAGGTCAATGTAATGCCAGGGAGAATGTTGAAACAAATCAAACCTAAGTGTAAAATGAAGTCTACAAAAATTGTGCAAGAAGTGCAAGAGAAAGCATAAAAAAAGCATCATGTCGAGCATATGGCAAACAGTGCAGGCAGTGTGCACAAGATGGCCGCCCACAGTAACCTGTGTTGCTGTACGCACTTCGTTAATAAATAGGTGATTCAATGAACCTTGTTTGTATCTGGAATACAATATAAAACAGTGGCAGTTGCCACTGAAATTAATAATAAAAAAAATATATAAAAAAGCAGTTTTGCGGATAAAGTGAGTACTAGTTTCTTTGTATTTATCTACTAAGCATCTCTCATTTCCCAATTATGAGTAAATAATTTATATGACAATATTGTGAGTTTCGTTATGGATAGTGCCACATGTCTGAATAATAATCAGATGATTGTGAAATGTGCAGATTCTCTGGGTACATAAAAAATTCTATACAGTTGAATTAACAAAATTGCTGTGTGAAGACAGAATTTAAGACAGGTTTGAAATCTTTCGATGACATGTGTGGCTCCGATTGCATAATTTATTTTTATTCTTTTGATTTGTTCAACTTTTCTTTAATTGATATGGCAAGTTAATAAGCTATTATAAGACAACATAAATTAACACACACACACAAACTTCCTCTAGTATGTAACATTTTCTCTTGGGCCAGGCTTTGCACAGTGGTCCAAACAAATTCACCATTAACTAGAAGTTGTGAAAATAGATTCAGTACACTTGTGGTTCAAGAACAGGAAGCTACTGGAATATAAGAATCCTAGAATTGAAAGCTACCTGTGGTTATAAAATGAGAGTCATCTCTTGATGATGTGATCTATTTTAATTTGTAATAGCATAGACTTTTTCATCTAGTTAGCCTTATGTCTTTATAAACCTCTATTGATGCCAATTCTGGTTTGAAACTTAGCTTTTGTACTTCTAAGATCTAATTTTAAATTGATCTTATGTAGTGTTGCATTTGTAATATGCCATAACTCAAGTTTTGTGAATAGAGTAACAAAACAACAAACAACCAGAAGTTAAGAATGTTAGCATAATATCTCAACTTTCAAGATTAATTAATTCTTGCCATTATTAATAAAATGTAAAATGCTGTACATGTTATTTAACACCTTCATCAATCATTCAGCAAAACATGCGCTCTTCGTATAACCAGGTTCTGGAAGCCATGAAAAGGTGCTATCCTGAAAGAGTTCATGAAAACTAAATCAGATGTTGAAGTTACCCTTCAGTCAGTGCTAGACCATAGTAAGTATGACCTGAACATAAGCAGGGGACCAAGAAGAGAGATTACAAGACACACACTTTTACTTCCTGTTCCTTGTGTCACTTCAGATATACAGTAGAGCGTCGATTATCCGAACGTCGGTCAACCGAACGACCGCTTAACCGAACTGTGTACTCGCTCGCACCTGTTACTCTCCCACCCTACCGTCCATCATCCCCCTCACTCCCAAACCAAGTTTCCCACAGTAGTCGCCGCACTGAGCCACCGCTGGCGGAACATTGCTTCTAATGGGGCCTTCATAAGGCGCTGCTGACCGGCCAAGCCGCCAGTCGCTGTGTTTCAACAATCAGCACACTTCTGTCGGTGTATGTATTGTTCATGCAAAATGCGTATGTAATATGTACATATTTTTGTTTAATAAACTGTACCACATACTATATATTCCTACTAAAGTTGCCTTTGTACGTTACTTTGTAATACTTAAAGAGATGCCTGTTTTTATGAATAAATTTACTGTACAGTACTTCTTTTTGGCAAATAAACATGTACAGTTCGATTATCCGAACAAACCAGTTTTCCGAACACCCATGTCCCCCAATTACTTCGGATAATCAACGCTCTACTGTACTATGAACCTAAGAAACTATGAGAAGTTGCTCTTTGTCAAAACTTTCTTTTTAAAGACAATCAAAATAATAAAATTTTTAAAGATTGCAACCACTACCAGATTAGGGTTGGCCACAAAATCCAGGTAATGGGTATCCATATTCAAATCATCTGATATTCATTTTGGATACAACAGATAATCTGAATATCCTGATCATTCGGATAGAACAGAGATGATGGATGATTTGTTTGGTGGAATCACCAGCAAATGAACCTGCGCAGACCCTTGACTCCTGTTCACCGCACTTCTGCAAGGAGGGGAGGAGCAGAGGGGAGCATGCTTCCTTGTGAACGGAGCTGAGCGGATTGAGGGAAAGGTGTGCAAAGCATTTTAGCAAAAGATTCTTTTGTTTCTGGTCACTCTGTAGGAAATCCGTGTAGTGAAATACAAATACGACAAATAAAAGATTGGATAGCTTGTAAAACAGATAAATGGTAAAACTGCCCAGATAATGAACACGTTTGGATATACGGATAATCCTGACAATTCAGGTATCCGAATAATCGGTATATCTTCATATCAGATTATCTGATGTTTGGATATTTGAAATCTAAATATAAAATTTTCTAACATCCGGATAAAATTTTATCGGGATTTGGCTATCCATATTCAACATCGTACTAGTATGTTTTGTAGTAGGTGTATGCAAACAAATACATAATGTGAGTGAGTGTGACTTGCACTTTGAGCAATGAAAAATAAATGCGTAACAGGTAGAATTTCTAAATTTATTAAAACGAATTATGGCATAAGTCCATAATTGTTATAATTTACAGGGTGTATTTTTAAATGTTATACTATAGAGGATGCATGAAAAGACGATACCGCAGTAGGTTCTACATTTTATATCCCATCCCAGAACATAATTAGACAATTTAAATTACCTCCCAACGTGTCAATCTTTTTGGCGGAATGTTATGCAATATATAGAGCATT
This sequence comes from Lepisma saccharinum, assembly GCF_977018435.1. Classification (NCBI taxonomy): domain Eukaryota; kingdom Metazoa; phylum Arthropoda; class Insecta; order Zygentoma; family Lepismatidae; genus Lepisma; species Lepisma saccharinum. The sequence goes on from NC_139243.1 coordinate 68,841,485, forward strand.
ACTTCATATTCTAGAACAGGGCCTTCCACAGTCTCTTATACTGACTAACGCCTTGAGTGTGCTCCAAACGTTGTCAAGATCAGGCACAGCAATCTATAAACTTATGTTTTTTTCCTTATCTTATTCAAAGTGCAGCGTTACGGCTCTGAAAACGGGGACAAGAAGTGACCTTTACTTACATCAAGGCACATTAAATCAAAACAAATCTCACGACTTCATAGACATCTACGCCAAGCAAGCACGAACACTAAAACACACAACCCCCTTACTATTGCCTTATACAGACTTGCTCCCTCGAGTAAAAATAAAAATCCAACACGAATGGGATGAATGGTGTGCACATGAAATCCAAAACACAACCACCTATAAGTAGAACATGCACATCGGCACAAAACAACCTTGGTATCAATCTTTGAAAATGCCTCGAGCAGTGATTGTGTTCACCTTGAGAATGCGCACGGGTCACGTTCTGGTGAATTAACATTTGGCAAGAATACATACGGTACCTATAACTTCCTGTCAATGCGGAGAACCCAGCCAAACAATAACGCATCTGTTTTTCCAATGCCCCTTACGACAAGCCCATCGGGAACAGTTGCATCAAACCGTACTTCGACTAGCTGTTCCATTTCTGGTGTCAATCCCAACCCTGATAAGTCGTCCTCGAGCTCCCATCATGTGGATGCTATATAGCTTTGCACGAAAATACAGCATCTTAATGTAAACAAAAACAATAAGGAAGATCACAGTGTAACATACCCAACAGGATAACCTCCCATCGTGAAAATCACGCGTGAAAGTAAAAGTGTATTGTGCAAGTTCCATAAGGAATAACGACTGAAGGAGACAAAAAGAAGTAGGATCAAATAAAGCAGTCCCAAAGTCTAGAAACTGCAAAGGATAGGTGGTGTGAGCCACGATAAAGCAAGCAAGTTATACTATAGAATGCACATATGTGACTAAAATCATGTACAAAAATTTCTAGAAAAGCACAAAAATCAAAATTCCAAACCTATACCCTATCCCAGCTAACTGTAGAGCAGATCCGTGCATATTGGCAGAGGAGAAGGAGGAAAATCGAGTGGTGAAAGTGCAGCATTTGCCAACCGTATGGTCCTAACCATACATTTACGGAAATTTCATGGCATGTACAGATGTACGGTCCAGACCTTAGTCCATACGCTAAATGCACGGCTTGTCAAAATTTGCTCTTGCAGTTTTATCCCTAATATTTCTCTAAGCAATTCTTAAACCAGTCGTACGGACCTGGAGACAAAAATATGGTCAGTTTGCAATGTGCGTTTGGTATTATCATTTTCAAAAGTTTGCAATACTTACAGTGCGAAGGAGGAAATAGGGTAACTCCTGTCGCCCATTACACAATCCCGTTTCTCTCACTGTTCATTGGTGGAGCCGTCTCACGTCACTACTTGCGCAGAGACTTGTTCTCATTCGCCTGGTCTACAGTTACCTGGTACTGAGTTTACTAAGGAATACAATGTACAAAATAATCCAGCCATGTGAGGTTGTGTTTTTGTATGCATCTTTTAGTGTAGCTAGAAAAAGTTCTCGGAAACCAGAACTAAACGTCGCAGATAAATAAAATAATAACCACTAAAATAACTGTGCTAGATTATTTTGCATCTATAAAAAGTGGTTATGCATATCTTTAAGAAGAACATAGGAAAACAATATGTAGCCTACCTGATAAAAAGTAAAAAACTATCGGAGTAGATTTCCATGTCCCATGTAGTGCTCGAATGAGGTTAAATCCCATGTTTGTATACCTACTTACCCAATTTCATTGCTACAGTTAACACAGCATTACAGATACATCTTCATAGACAAGTGCATACACAAAAAAAGTAATATTGTCATGAAATTATCAACTAACATGGAAATCAAATTGTCCCTTACATCACATGACTTACCTACCTTAAATGCGATGAAGCAAGTTTATCAAACATCCTTATTTATTGACTGATAGACACCCCAGAAGGGTGCTTGCATACTTTCACAATTCTTAAAGTTCCTTAGTCTAAGGGCACAGTGCAGGCGGGTAGTGTTGGCTTGGAAACTATATGATAAGTGGTGGAGCAAACTAAGTGGCATCCTAGAATCTGTCAATCATGAAGAACTTGCTCCTCTCAAAAGTTTTATAGAAGACTTCTCTCCTTTGACAGACCTTAATTCAGATATTTTAATTCCATTAATGAAACGAGTTTGAGTTCAGGTCAATGAATTTAGCAGAACTGTTACTCTTGTACAGAATAACACCTATTTGACAAAATCATATAGAAAATATGACAAACCCATTGAATTGCATCCTACATAAGTACTTTGTATGCAGCACGCCACACGTACTAGGGTTGAGATAACACTAGCCTGAACCAATACGAATTTCTGCTGATATTGAGACTACTTGGAAATTTGGCAATTTAAAGAAGTTCAAAATACATTGTTATTAAATGTGGAAATAAAAGGATCACTTCAGTCTACCATATTTTCATATCCAAAAGTTCATGTGATATTAATGTTCTCACATTAGCTTTTTCAGCCATAAAAATATTGTGTGTACCCTGTAGTATGCTATAATAATTTACTACAAACAAGATTTATGATCTGCTACAAACGACCCTGATTGGCAATCATCAATAATCCAATTCCACTAATGTGTACCTCTGCTTGATTAAGTCGTCCTGGGGTGGCACCTATCGTAATTCCTATTGATGGCATGGCTCATGAGTGTAAGACATCTGAGGATGTAGTTAGGATTCGAATATCCATATTAATCAGTAGAGCCCGGAAGTTCAGGCATTTATTTTCGTTAAAATAGGCAGGCAAAAAGGCATTTATAATGTAGGAAATAGGCACTAAAAATGAAAAAAGGCAAAATAAACCAAAGAAGGCACATTTGGAAGTCGCTTACTTTTATCTATAATTTCTGGCAAAATGTTAAAATCTAAATTGGGAAGAGCATTTCAATTTTCTCCGTCTTGATTGCACATAACTTCAAGGTGTTTTTTTAAGTTCTCAACATTCATTGATAGTCGTCTGTCAGAGAGAATGTTTTTCATAATAGAAAATGATCTTTCTACTTCGACAGAAGTTATTGGAGCATACATAAAACAAGCTAATGTAGCTGGACTCATTTCGGTAACAGCATTTTCACCTTTTAGAATATCACAAATTGTTTTCAATTGTTTCAAGACCTCATTTGCACTCACTACCCGTTTGCACTTTTCCCCAACAGCTGACCCCTTTTCTCCTGGCACTTCCGTCATCTGCTGCATAGATTCCTCGAAGATTTTCATGGATGCTATAATTGTAATTGTCTCTGGCAATCCAGCAAAATGTGCAAAAATAAACTTGAATAGCACAGGAGTTTTTTCACTTCACGAATTGAAGCCGCTTCATTTTCTGGAAGAGCATCCATCACCTCACTGATTTTTTGAAGGTTGTTAGCATAATATATAGCTGTTGATATCCAGGTTCCCCATCTCGTCAAGACTGGTGCTGAGGTAAACTAAGCTCAATCGCAACTTCCTGAAATTTTCGGGTTCGAGAAGAAGATTTCAGAAATATCTTCTTTGTGTTCGAAATCAACCTGTCCACTTCAGCAGTCAATCATGCACAAGAAATGTTACCCGAAAGGCAATATTCTAACTCAGCATGAAATACTTTTTCTCACACTTTTCTCCTTCAGCAATGTTGAAACATGCGTGAGTTCAATATTACTTAAATAAGGCGAAAATTATTCACATAATAAACGGAAGAATAATAACTGCCAACAACGTTTTTGGGAGAAAAATAATTTATATACACATTTTTTTTTAAAAAATGTCAATTTTCATTGAAAAAGGCAAAAAAGGCATTATAATTAAAAATAGGCAGTGGGGTCCCAAATAGGCAAAATAGGCAAAATGAAAAGGCTTCCAAAACATTCGAAAAAACATAAGAAACGTATATCCGGAAAAAATTTATCAATATATGCAGTAGATAAAAAGAGGCATTTTGCCAAACTTCCGGGCTCTATTAATTAGCAATACTGTCTGGTTATCTACATCTAAAAGTCTGAATGAGTTTGCTATTATTTAATTTGTTGGGGTTATATAAGAGTCAAATTCTGCTTTTATAATGTGCCAACTAGAAAGTCTATCAATCAAAAATTCGCATCCCCTTGGTTCACCACTGAAATTAAAAGAGTGCTGAACAAAAAGAAAAAATATTATTATAAATATTTTGTGACAAAAAACATTTCATGGTTTTTGAAATTTGTGTCTATTAGGAAAGCAGTAAAGAAGAAGATAAGAAATGCGAAATTTAATTATTACAATGATTTAAATTTTTGTTTTATGCATGACAAAAATTCATCTTGGAAAAAAGTTAAATCTTCAACATCCAGTGATTCTTGTATCCTGGATCCTGTTAACGGAATTTTAACTGACAAACAAAAAATAGCTGATACATTTTGTGAAATGTTTGAAAAGAATTTTTCTCTTCCTTCAAATGGTAATTATGCAAATAAAGAGTGGTCTACTATGCCAATATTTCCTCCAGTTATTGATGAAAAGGAAATCTTAGATGCTTTTCGTAAACTTAAACCCAGAAGTGATTCCGGCATTCAACGCATTCCTAATTATATTTTCAAGGGGTGCAGTAATTTACTTGCTCCTGTTTTGTGCAGCATCTTCAACAGGTCTCTATCAAGTGGTACATACCCTAAAATGTGGAAAGAAGTAACAATTATTCCTATCCCAAAAGCGAGAGGGAACACTGAGGTATCTAATTTTAGACCTATTTCAATTATTAATATTTTTAGTAAGTTGTTTGAACAAATTGTTTTCAAATCACTCTATTTTAATTTTAAGAATAAGATTAGTATCAACCAACATGGATTTATGGCTGGGAGATCAATAAGTACAAATCATTCAGTATTCTTAAGTGACATCTCTCGGGCTTTTAGCAATAGACACCAATTAGATGCTATTTACCTAGATCTGTCTAAGGCTTTTGATTCTGTGAACCATAAAACTTTGGTTGCTAAACTTAGCAACTATGGTTGTACACCGATTTATTGTAACTGGTTTAGTAATTATCTTACGCACAGATTATTTAAAGTCAGGTTTCAAAATGCTCTTTCCAGACCTGGTTTTATCAACAAAGGTGTACCTCAGGGGTCTCCCCTGGGTCCTCTTTTGTTTATTTTATTTCTAAATGATATAGAAGATGTTGTAAAGTATTCGAAATGTATTTTATATGCTGATGACTTTAAGCTGTATGCAGAGATTAATGATGTAAATGACCATTATAAACTACAAACCGACATTAATGCAATTAAGAAGTGGTTAGATGATAATCAACTTTCTATCAACTTGTCTAAGTCAGCTGCAATGACCTTGTGAATCTTAGTCTTGTAGAAGATGTTAAGGATCTTGGGGTTTTTCTTGACAGGAAACTTAGCTTTAAGGTGCATCTTAATCATATGATGTCAACAAGTAGAAAACTGACAGATTGGGTCATAAACAAATGGCAAGGTCTGAACAACCTCCACCTTCTCTTAGTTATGTACATGGCGTTTGTCAGACCCATTCTGGAATTCAGTTCTGTGACATGGAATTTTTCCTGTGGTGTTGGAAAATGTGACATCATTGAGAATATACAAAAGAAATTCCTTTCCTATTTATATTTTAGATTTAAACTGTTTAAATTTTATAGTTATGACAACCTATTGAACAAGTTAGAAGTTGAATACCTTTCAGCTAGAAGAAACAGAAATGATATAAAATTCATTGAGAAAATTTTAGAAGGTTACTACTCTGTCCCTACGCTTTTATTGAGAATATCTATATGAGCTACACCATATCGAGTACGTACTAAAGATTCGATATTGACAACATCGACAGATTATAAATATAATGAGTTTTTAAAATCCATAGTCAGTAGTAATAATGATTTCCAACGAGCCTAAAGATCAATTTTATTTTAATCATTCATCAGGCCTATTTTAATGACTTATCATGTATTAACTAACTAACTAACTAACTCTCTAGCCTTCTTAAACCCGAAGGTTCATGGCTGCAGTAACACAGGCCTTCCATCTGTCCCTATCTTGAACAAGATCTATATACTCTTTTCCATCCCTACCGATTTCCTTTAGGTCCATCTCAACGTTGTCCCTCCATCTTCGTCTTGGCCTTCCTACAGGTCTCTTACCATCAGGTTTCCCAACAAGAATCCTGTAAACTCCTCTTTCCTCTCCCATTCGTGCCACATGGCCTGCCCACCTAAGTCTTCTTCATTTAATTATTCTAATAATATCTGGACATGAATACAAATTATGTAACCTTCTCCACTCACCTGTCTCCTCATCCCATTTAGGTTCAAATATTTTCCTAAGGATCTTATTTTCAAATACTCTCAATTTATGTTCCTCTTTCAATGTAAGGTTGAAGTTTCACATCCATATAATACTACAGGCAAAATTACTGTTTTGTATATTTTAACTTTTAGTTTCTTAGATATTAAACGAGAAGACAAAAGTTGATGAAGAGAGAAGTAACATGCATTTCATGAATTAATCCTACTTTTTATTTCCTCTTTAATATCATTTTCATTTGTTAATATTACTCCTAAGTATTTGAATTTGGAAACTGGTTTAAACAAGTTGTTATCAATAATTAGATTCTGATTATTACCTAACACTTGGTTTCGGCCTGTAAGCATATATTTAGTTTTCTCTTTGTTAACTTCCAAACCTATCTCTTTAGCAGTTTTGAAAAATATTTTAGCATTATTCTTAATTGTATTTATATCATCCCCATATAAGTCGACATCATCTGCATATGCTAACAACTGAGTCACTTATCATGTATACTTTAATATATATTTCATTCATATTTTATTGTACCTCTTATTGTATTTAGTATTTCTTTTGTACAGTCACTTCTTTATCATTCAATCTTGTATTATAAATTTAGGACTTTTTTGTATTTACATGTATACGTACTGCTGTACTAAAGCCAGCCAGCTGTTTTTCAGCAGGATAATACTAGCATAAATAAATAAATAAAAATAAATAAAATCAGAATATTCATAGCTTTAGTATCATTGATGCCCAATCGTTTTTAGAGTTAGTGAGGGTTGATTGATTTTGTCTAGTAAATATAGTAGTCGTAATGATGGAAGTGCAATAAAAACTAAAGTGATTGCTGGTATAATTGTTCATATTGTTTCTAGGACTTGTCCTTCTAGTAGCATCCGGTTGGTTAATTTCTTATTAAATAATGATATTATTAAATATCCTACTAGTACTGTAATTATAATTCAAATTAGTATTGTGAGGTCGTGGAAGAATATTATTTGTTCTATTAATGGGGATGATAGTGGTACTTGTGCTATAACCAGCACAGAATTTTTCGGAAAGGAAGAGCTTCTATCTAGCAGATTTGCTTACACTTAAAACTTGCTCAACATGGCCATATGAGTTTTTTGCTTAAGTGTAGTACTCTGCCTAACCCAAGAATTTTGGAAAAATACCCCTCGGGAATTTTTCGGAAAGGAAGAGTTTTTTCGGAAAGGAAGAGTTTTTTCGGAATGGAAGAGCTCCCCTCTCAGATTAATTTGCCTACACTTACAAAAGGGCACTTCTGTGAGATTGTTGTCCATAAACTTGTCAAAAACTTGTTGGCCACACTTAAAACAAGCTCAACATGTTTATTTGCTCTAGTGTAGTACCTGCCTAACCTGTAAAAATGCTCTTCGGAAAGTATCAACTCCCCCCTCAAGCAAGATTTTTGTCCATAAAATTGATATTGTTTTGGCTATACCTGAAATTAAGCTAAAACCCATACCCACCTATACATATTTACTTCAGGTTTAAGTTCAATTGGATACCAGGTTCATCTAATATTAAAACAATGCAATTCTTCTAGAATTGCTCTGTGACCCTCTTATTTCTTACATCATATGTTTATATGTTTCATATTAATTAATGTGTGCAATTTCAGCCGGGAAATTCCCGTGAAAAATATGCCCCCCTCGGAATTTCCCGGCTGATGCAATTTCTGAGTATTGAAGCTTTGCATGCAAACAAAATTGCATCAGCCGGGAAATTCCCGTGAAAAATATGCCCCCCTCGGAATTTCCCGGCTGATGCAATTTCTGAGTATTGAAGCTTTGCATGCAAACAAAATTGCATCAGCCGGGAAATTCCTGTTTTTTTTCTTCTCGGCCCGGCTTAGGGTATATAAAGAGATTTTGTATTGCATCAGCCATTATTGCGAGAGTAGCTGAGGAGTACAGACGTGTTGTTACAGTACTTCTCATACTACAGGCCTGTTTGTTTTAATATATATCTGCCCCAGCCTGTTATACAAAACAAGGTCATTGCCATTCTAGATATGCATGTCTGTACAGGTATTTGCGGACGGTCAGTTTAGATCAATATTTCTACTTGTGGGCTATTGGCTTTACAACCTGCCATAAGATAAGCATAGAGATTAGATTTAAAACCCCAGGAAATTTTATATAAATACCAAAGCCAAAAATATTAACACACATACACACATACACACATACACACATACACACACACACACACACACACACACACACACACACACACACACACAAAGCACAGTGCTGAACCCAACTGATCCAGCATAGAATTTTGAATTGAATCCCGGGAAATTGTATATAATAAACAACAACAAAAATGCCGAATCAAAAATATTGTAATCAGTGCAATAAAAATATATCCAGCCCTAATTGGGCCAGACATCAAAAGATTTGTAACCCAGGCAAATACAGAACTCCCACAATAATTTGCCCCAAATGCAATAGAAAATACAGCATGAAATACTTCACATATACACATAGAGATACTTGCTCTGTACAGTCATCAACACAACCATCTACATCTGGTCTGAAAAGAAAGCACGAAGCACCTCTTAATGCCAGACCAGCAAAGCAGCCACGCTATGAACCCATCCACAGCAGTTTTGCTGGCCAACTTAGGGATTATCCGTTTGTATCAGAGCCAAGATGTGGCATTGAGAATTTTTTGAACAGTATAAATCCTGATCTGCAGGCAATTCTTAATGCACAAAATGGCTCTTATAAGCTATCTCTGAAATTGTTTGTACAATATAAGAAACCAAATGGCACAAAATTTACACAGCCCCACATAACAGAAACTGTACCTGTATATTCAAATGCAAATTCAGACACAATAATAAGTAGCTTGATAAATCAATTGAATATTAAACACTCTGAATTTGCGGCAAAAGAGTCAGGATGGAGCCTATGCGGCTCTCCACACAAGTTATATGTTCATATTTCTGAATTCAGCCCATTACAAGGATCTACATATCTGCCATTACCTGCCAATATTAAAAACAAACAAGCCGTGGTTAATATAAAAAATGCCGACCAGAAATGCTTTTTGTGGTGTATATTAGCTGCTTTGTTTCCAGTTTCAAGGAATCCTCAGAGAATAACTTATTACAAGCAACATGAACATCTTTTTGACGATGCAATGGAGGGTTTGGAATATCCGATGTCTGTTCAGAATATTGATAAATTTGAAAAAAGGGCCAGGCACATCAATGGCAAACAATTATCTATTAATGTATTTATTTGTTCCACTGGCAATTGCTTGATAGCACCTCTCAGAATCAGTACATTTGATGATGAATCTTCTATTCCGATTGATTTGCTCTTAATTGAAGGGGATGACATTTATCATTACACTCTGATACATAATCTTCAAGCTTTAGTGAGAACACAACTAGACAAAACTAATAGAATATTCAAGTTGTGCAGAAGATGTTTAACTGTATTTGATGGTCGAAAAATGGTGAAGGGGGTTCCTGAAAAAAATGCAGAAATTGCCAAAAACAAGTTAACTGAGCATCTGAAATACTGTGGCAACCATAAACCTGTTCATATGGTGATGCCCAATCCAAGTGAAAATTGCAAATTCAAAAAGTTTGAAGCCTTGTTGGAACACCCAGCATTTATTGCCTATGATTTTGAATCGAACCTCAAATCTCTTGCATTCTGCAATCCAGATCCTGAAGAATCCTCGATTACACCATACCAGCTACATGAACCTTCCGGCTTTTATTATGTGGTTGTACAGGGTGGTGTAGCTAGTAAAGAATATTTATACATGGGACCAAATGCCGTCAAAGAATTTGCACAAAGAATAGAAAATGAGTGCCGTGACATAGCATCTAACATCTTATTAAAATCAAAGCCTATGTTGCCTTTAACAGAGGAACAGATTGAAGATTTCAACAATGCAGAAAAATGCCCGGTATGTGATTCTGAATTTTCAGATACAAATATCAAGGTACATCACCATTCTCATACAGATGGTAAATTCTTAATGGCCCTGTGTAAAAGCTGTAATATTAAGATCAAGAGACCAAGATTTGTCCCCATATTTTGCCATGGAGCATCCAATTATGATTTCCATCATTTGATCAGGTACGAGGGGTTTGACAAGCAGAATTTAAATATTTTAGCTGAAAATGATGAAAAATATATTGCCATTACCAAGATAATTAAAGTTGATGGTGTTCCTATTCAATTAAGATTTCTTGATTCTCACAGATTTTTACCTGCTAGCCTGGCTACACTGGCCACTCAATTACCTGATGATGACTTGAAAATTACACGTGCCTCGTTTCCAAATCAGGACCTGCAATTAATTAGGCGGAAGGGTGTATATCCATATGACTATGTTACAGATTTTTCTAAATTTGATGAGTGTTCCCTGCCTCCACAAGAAGAGTTTTACAGCAGAATCAGAGGATCTGGAATCAGTGATGAAGATTATCACCATGCCCAATTGGTGTGGAACGATTTAAAATGCAAGACATTTCGTGATTATTACAAGGCATATTCGAAACTTGATGGGACCCTCTTAGCTGATATAATGCAGGCATTCAGAAAATCTTCCATGCAAAATTATGGACTGGACCCAGTGTATTTTTACAGTGCCCCGGGCCTAGCATGGGCTGCAACGTTTTTGAACACCAACATGCAATTGGATCTGATCCACGACCAAGATATGTACTTGTTTATAGAAAAAGGTATAAGAGGAGGGATGGTGCAATGTTCTCAGAGATATGCCAGAGCAAATAACAAATATATGCCTGATTATGATCCAACACGGCCATCAAATTTTATAACGTATGTAGATGCAAACAGCCTCTATGGTCACGCTATGATGCAAAAACTGCCATATGCAGAGCTTGAATGGGTTGAAGATTTCAATATTGAGGATCTTAAGAATTTTGATGACAGTCACTATGGCCTCTTCTTAGAGGTTGATCTGACAATTCCAGATCATTTACATAACAAATTTTCTGATCTGTCCCCAATTCCTGAGGTTAAGTGCTCACCTGGCTCTAAACAGAAGAAGCTCATGATGACACTGGAGCCAAAAAAGGGTTATGTCGCATATTACAAAAACCTCCAGTTCCTGATGAAACATGGTGTTCAAGTAACCAAAGTTGGAAAAGTCTTGAGGTTCAGGCACTCAGAATGGTTGAAACCATATATTGATACAAATACGGAGCTTCGAACATCTGCAAAAAGCGAATTTGATAAGGGCTTGTTTAAATTGTTGGTTAATTCAGTGTATGGCAAAACTATTGAAAATGTCAGAAAACATACCGGTGTTAAAATAATTACTGACCCCAGCCTGAGCAAAAAATTGGTTGCAAAGCCCAACTTCAATTACAGAAGAATTTATGATGAGAATATGGCACTTTTCAACATGAAGAAAACAAAAATTAAGTTTGATAAACCTATTTATGTAGGGGCTGTGATATTAGAATTGGCCAAATTACATATGTTAACATTGTATTATGATGTGCTGAAACCTTTTTATGGTGATCGTGTAAAATTATTGTACATGGACACGGATAGTTTTATTCTTGATATTAAAACAGAAGATGTTTATCAAGATATGTCACAGCCTGAATTGTTTCAATACTTTGATACTAGTGAACATACAAGGATTCAACCCCACAACAAAAAGGTGCCTGGCAAGTTAAAAGATGAGACACTTGGTGATGTTATTGTGGCATTTGTTGGGTTAAGTGCCAAGATGTACACTTTTAAAACATGTAGTGCTGTTGTCAAAAAAGCCAAGGGCATTGGCAGAGTAACTGTTGACAAAGAACTTGAATTTGAAGATTATGAAAATTGTCTCAAATCACAGAGTTCAATCAGAACATCAGAATGCAGAATTCAGAGTGAGGATCACTTGTTGACTTCAAATATTGTAAGAAAAGTGGCTCTGGACCCACATGATGATAAGAGATGCATTTTATCATGTGGCATACATACTTTACCTTGGGGGCATTGTGATTTGAAAAATGGCAATCAATGCCCAATTACAGAGCATGATTTGAAATAAATAAACATGCCTATGAACTTATTTGGGTTCAAAAAACAGGCTATTATGGAGCTGCCGACACCACAACCCTCTTCTGATATGCTGTCTAAACTGAGTGGCTTGTTAATTATTCATCTGAACAGCATACTTACAGAAGTTGATGATGAAACAGGCAAAATATTGTACATATTTAACAATAATTTAAATCATTACCAATTACCTGTAGGTGGTCAATTGCAATTTATTACAACTCCTGAGGGTGATGTTAAGATTTCAGTAGGGAGAAATATTTACAGAATTAAGCACTCAAACATGATTTCTGGCACTGTTTATACTGTTTCTGCTGGTGACTGCTTATATATTGAGGTCCCGGGATAATATGACAAGCTTATACCCTTTTTTATAGAATTAAGAATCAGATACTCTATAATAAATAACCATTAAAAGAAAATGCCTAATGATATATTTGGCCATACAAGGCATGAAGATCACAGTGATGAGATTCTGATGCTTGATGTCAGAGTCAAGAAATTGAGAAGTGATTTACAAGCTTTACAAACCACACTCAATGCCAGTCTTCAACTAGAGATTACAAATTTACAATCACAATGCATGGACCCTCTTCTTAAAATTGATTCTGAACTCAAAGTGCTGCTTCAGAAATATACTGACCTGGCCACATTGGATAATTTTCAAAGTTTAGAAGAAGCTGTAGCAGCTCTTCAAGCCAAATTTAAGACCCAGGCTAACAACTCTGAGCAATTGAAACAGCAATTGGAAGACCAGATAAATAATGTCCAGACACAGCTCCAAACAATTGTCAAAAGCATAAAATCACAAGAAGATTTTGATCTAGTGATTTCCACTCTAAAAGAACAGATTCAATCACTCCAAATACCTAATCTGGATCCTCTGAACAATGCCATAGCCGAGGTTAAAGAAAAAATTGAGACACTTGAAAATTTTATGAACAACTTGCCATCTTCTGATGCTTTGAATGCAATAACTCGGAGTGTTGCAAACATTAAGCTGCAACTTGAAACATATGAAGATTTTGGAAAATTTCAAAGTTCCATAACCCATCTTGAAGGTACAATAGCAGCAGTGCAAAGTGATTTGGCAAATGTACTAGAATCCAGATTGCCTGGGATTGTAGATACACTTGTTAGTGTCCAGCAACAAATCACAAAGCTTGAAAACCTCAACACTGAATCTGAACTATCTCATTTTCATCACTTGATCGATGATATCCAAACAAAGCTTGAAATTTTACAACAATCCACACCTACTCAGGCAGATATAGCCCTGCTCCAAAATGCTATGCAAAATGTGGCTGATGCCTCTGAATTAAACAATGTGAAATTGGCACTTGAGTCTTTGCAAAATACAGTATCAAATCTCCCTACATCACAGGAACTTAAAAATATTAAGAGGGCAGTGAATAGGATATTGAAATCAGAAGATATCAAGAATATCCAGACAGAGATCAAACAACTCACTCAGACAGTGGCCACTCTGCCAACTAATCAACATATTAATGAACTGCATGCCCTGTTTGAGGATATCAGAAGACAGGTCCATGATCTTACTGCTCAAAATTCAAAATTGGCAGTTGTTGAAAATTTGCAACAAATTGTAGCCAATATCAAGCAACAGCTAGGGACCATGGAATCCAATCAAGCAAATGCCCTGTCTGTTTTTGCCACCCAGCTTCAAGAGATTGTGCAACAATACAAGAAACTTATTGTGGACATAAAAATCAAGCCAGGCCATGATGATGTTGTTAGGACTATCAATGAGCACCTTGAATCTGTAACAAGCAGATTGCTCACAGCAGAAAAGGAAATAACAGGCATAATCGAGAATCCAAAACATACAGTAATTCTTGAATTGTACAGCATCCCCAACAAAGAATATGATTCTCCATTTACACCGGGTGGCAAAATATATATGCTGTCCCCTGCACAGTTTTATTACCAGTTTTTTGTTGGGGGCACATTGAGACCAATCAAGATCAAATATTGGCTTCAACCACAGGCACACCACTACCCTACCTTATCAATAACAAATGCTGATAACAAAGCGAAAATCACCAGTGTAGAATTAGAGGATTTTACAGACCCCAATACATTAGAAACATCTTATGCTGAAGATGATGGCTCTCTGGAATTTAAAATACAAATAGGGGACAAATTATATTTAGAAAATCCTGCAGTCTCAGCTGCTGAACACCCCATAGTTGCAATATTCTTGTTTACATATTATGTCTAGTTGTTGATGAATTACACAGACAAGCCCGACATAATTTTAAGAGACTCCCAGTAGTCACAAAGGGCATAGATGATTTATGGCAGAGCGACTTGATTGAGTTGTCAAGTGGGCAGTTGAAAAACTTAGACAAAATCAACAAGGGCTACAAGTATCTACTCACTGTAATAGACACATTTTCAAAATTTGCCTGGGCTGTGCCACTCAAATCCAAGACTGGAGCATGTGTTACAGAAGCCATCAGGACAATCATCAATCAGAGTGGAAGATCACCGCGCTATTTGCAAACAGATAATGGCAAGGAATTTTATAATTCAGTGTTCCAACAATTTATTAAAAGCCAGTCAATAAAACATTACTCGAGTTACAGTGACCTCAAAGCCTCAATTGTAGAGAGATTCAACAAAACCCTAAAAAATCTTATGTATAAACAATTTACACTTCAAGGTAATTATAAATGGCTTAATATTCTCCCAGAACTTCTACATAAATATAACAACTCGGTCCATTCCACAATCAACATGAAACCCTCTGAAGTAACTTCATCTGATGAGCAAAAATTGATCAGCACTGTTTATTATCCTAGATACCAGCCAACAACAAGAAGGGCCAAATACAGGGTGGGTGATCAAGTAAGAATCAGCAAATATAAGCACTTATTCAAGAGAGGTTTTACAAGAAACTGGAGCACCGAATTATTTACAGTGGTTCAAGTTAAACCTGGGACCCTTAACACATATATAATAAAGGATCACCGAGGAGAAATTCTCAAAGGCAGGTTCTATGAACAAGAGCTCAGCAAAACTAAGCAGCCTGACACATATCTCATAGAAAAAATCATCCGCAGAAAAGGCAACAAGTTACTTGTCAAATGGCTAGGTCATCCGGAAAACAGCTGGATCGATGCAGACAAAATAATAATATGAGCACCTGGGATGTTATAAAGAGGCTGCCAGAACCTGAACAGCAGAATAAGAGAAATGGCAAGTTGCTGCCTGATAATATTAGATGTCTTATTGTTGGGCCATCTGCTTGTGGTAAAACTACACTTATGGTTGATAATTTTTTATTGGCACCCAACTGGTTAGACTGGAAAAACAGGCACTTGTATATCTTCTCTAAGAGCTTGGAACAATTAAAATATCAGCAGCTGATGAAGCTATATGATGGATTGGATATTGCCACTTTTGAACCAGATGTTAAGCCACTTGATGAATGTCTCGATAATTCTGTCGTTGTGTTTGATGACATTATACTGGATAATCAAAACAAGGTTAGAAATTTCTTTACACAGGGCCGACACAAAAATATTGATTGCTTCTACCTGGCACAGACTTTTTCAAAAATACCCAAGCAGCTGATCCGAGACAACAGCAATTTTATATGTGTGTTTCATCAAGATCATACCAACCTCAAACACATACACGATGAATATGTAGGTGGGGACTTGAGCTACAATGATTTTTCTAAATTTTGCAGCAGGTGCTGGAACCAGGATAGTTATGGGTTTGTCACAATTGATATGACAAGAACACCTAACACTGGAAAATACAGAAATAAAATCAACGATTTTCTAGACGTTGAGACATAAATAAATAAACATGAAAAGGCCAATCATGGATGATCTTAAGTTAAGAGATTATCTTGTAAAAAGATTTAAGGGATGGAAATCAGAGAACCGGGGAATTTATGAAAAACACAAACAGAACAGCCTGTAATTGATGCTATTAATAATTTAGGTAAGAATATCAAAACTGTTACAGAGCAGAATCAAAATTTGATCACAGAGCTTGTACCTGTAGCTGCAAGAAACATATTAGATTATCCATTCACCCCACTTTCCAGTATTCATACACCTAGTCCTATTGCTCCTCGAAGAATTGAAGCTACTCAGGATCCTATTGAATTGGGTCTTCTTGCTCAAAAATATTTAACCACACCTAAAGACAATAAAGATGAGGTGTTTGGCTTATATGCTGACACAGAGCCTGATGGTAGCATCATACATAGAATTGGCAATTTCAGAGTAACATTTATGGGAGATGATATAATTGTATATTCAGAATCTCGTCTCGGAGAAAAAGGTGCTTTTGTTAAGTATCTTGGCACACCTGGGTTGTGGGAATTGATGACTCGGAAAAGGCCTGGCAGTTATACAGATCAAGATTATGAGGATTACAAGGAAATATTAATAAAATCAGATGCTCTATACCAGAACAATGACCCCACACAAAAAAGAGTCAAGTCTAGCAGTGGAGCAAAATACAATAATTTAATCAAGCCCATATGGTCACAGATCAAGACAGGCAGTGGAATCAAACAATACAACACCCTACCGAAAGAATTTGTGTGGGTTGATGATGTCAGGAAACTTGTAGATAGGTTATTGGTGATAGCTGGGGAGGAAAATGCTGGGAACCACAATTTTTACAATGAAAAGGTTGGAATTATGGACATGATAAGCACCAAATTGTCTAATTTTATAGTGAATGACCCTAAGGGGATTGGATATCTCATAAAAATTATTAACACTCTACCACCTAAATTTTGGAATATTTCTGAGGGTCGGGGGCTTGTTAATGACATTATAAACAAGCTGCCATTTGAACTACATATTCCAGGTTATCAGTATTGTGGTCCAGGCACAAAATTGGATCATAGATTAAACAGAGGGGATCCTGGTGTTAATCCCCTAGATGCTGCTTGTAGAGACCATGACATAGCATACAACACACATACTGATCTTGACAAGAGACATGTTGCAGACAAGAAATTAGAAGAGGCTGCATTTGGCAGATTTGTAAGCAAAGATGCTTCTTTGAGTGAGAGAATATCAGCATTGGGAACCACCATAGCTATGAGCACCAAACAAAAACTGGGGTGGGGGTTGTGAATATGTATATAATAAACCTACAATGAAGGCCAAGGGTGTTATGTATCAAGTACCTTATGCAGGTCTTAAATCTCTTAAAACTATTGACAGTCTTTTGACCAAAAAACAGCGCAAGAAGAAAAGCTCTTGTCTTGCAAAGGGACATGGTATGAAATTGTTGCTTAGTACCCCCCAATTAAAAAAATTACAACAATCAAGAAAAAAATCACATGTGGGGGGTTTCATATTTACTATCCCGGCCATCTTAGCTGCTCTCGGGGCAGTTGGGAGCTTGGCCGGCGGATCAGCCGCCATAGCAAAAACAGTAATAGATGCCAAGAAAAATAGGGCAGAATTAGATGAGCAGAGGCGCCATAACCTCGCCATGGAGAAAAAAGGCAAAGGTGTTAAGAATAAGTTTAAAAAAAACAAGAGCCGCTTACAAACCAAGATATTGAAGCTTTAATCAAGCCACTGGGCATCAAACATTTTAGAGGTGTGTACATGTCTGATTCTTTGCCAGAACAACCACTCAACAAAGAGTGTGGCATTGTTAATTTGGATGAGTACAAAAATCAGGGCACTCACTGGATCTGTTATCTTAAATATTTAAACAATGAGGCATTTGTGTTTGATTCATTTGGAGGTGTTCCGCCTGAAAATTTAATAAAATATCTAAAATCAGCTAATCTGTATTACAATAATGCCCGTGTTCAAAACTTCAAAGATGTTAATTGCGGACATCTGTGCTTATCTGTTCTTAGATACATGTCTCAAATAAATAAACCATCAATTGAAGATTTTCAAAAGGCCTTGTGGTATCTGAAACATCATGGGGGTATTCCATCTCACCAGCCAAAATTCAATATTGAAACTCAAATTGCATGATGATATAGTGTATCCCAAAACAATAGCTCTCAGAGCATTTTATGGCATGTACTTGATCCCTAATATTACACACCACAACAATACAATTGCAGTAGGGGATCAAAAAATTGTCATCACTCCAGGGCAATATAATCTATCCACTCTAAATGCTCAATTACCCAGAGGTGTAGTGTTAAGTCAAAATTCTGTCACTCACAGAGTAGAAATTGTATCTGCCACAGAAACAGTGGATCTGGCTACTATAGGAGAGCTGTTAGGCTTTGAGAACAACACAAAACTTGAAGCAGGCATCAAACACACTGCTATGAATATACCTAAATTCTTAGCCATAGAGACTCTGAATATTCACTGTAATGTGGCCGAGGGTATGATCACCAAATCAAATGGCATAGGCTCTCACAAACAAACTGGCATCATTGCAACATTCAAACCTAATTCTGAATTCATGGAGCCCATCATCTACAATCCATCCCCAACATTATATTTTCCTGTGTGCCATAATAGAATAGATAACATTGAATTGATGGTCACTAATGAAAAAGAAGAATTAGTTGATTTTGCTGGAGCCACAACAACTGCGATCATAGAGATTAATATTTAAATAAAAATACATACAATGGAAAATATTGAGAGTTATGAGCTACAATCATTCCCCCCAAACAGGAGGACATTTGCAAATTTAAATCAACCCAACACAGAGATAGAGGTGGATCTTGATGTAGGGGATGGCTTTATACACCCCCACAGAGCAGATTTATACATCAAATTTGATGTTGTAAAGCTCGATGGTACCGATTACCCGGCAAATTCTAATATAAGACTTGTAGACAATTTTGTGCTGCATCTATTCTCTGAAATTGAGATCAGAAAGCATGGGGTTGTTATAAACAGAATAGATTATCCCGGCATTACCTCCACGGCTTTGGCCACACTAAAATTATCCAAAACCGAGGCTTCTTACTACCAAATAGGTGGATTTGAGGCTGGTGAGAAGATATTATCCAAGAGTCACACTGTGCTGTTCCCGATGCGCCTGTTGCCAGGATTCTTCTCAGATTACAAAGATATTATGTGGAAGGGTGGGTTAAGAATTACATTTAGAAGAGCTGCAAATGATAACAATGCTTTGATGAGGTACAGCACATTAAACTCTACAGGAGAAGCTCTGCCTAATACCTTACCTGATGCAGGCAAATGCATTATTCAGACTATGGAGCTAAGAATCCCTGTTGTTGAGTATGAGGCCAGTTATGCTCTTAAATACAAAGCAGATATAATAAAAAATCCACAGGTTCCTCTGCAATTTTACACATATCAATCTGTACAGAAGCCTGCCTCTGGTACCTATTATGAATTTGATGCTACAAATTCATTCTCCAGTATTCAATATGACATGCCTGATTTTGTAGTGGTACTGTTTCAGACTGGAAGACACAACAATCAGGAAAAAAATTCAAGTAAATTTGATAACTGCAACATCAAGAACATATATCTTAAAAATGGCAGAAATGAGGTCTTTCCCAGAGAAAATTATAATTTAGACATGACCAAGGATGATTTTCTCAAATTATATGAAGCTTTTTCGGCTTTCAAACGCGTCACTACTGGCAATACTGACATGTATTACACACCAGATGAGTTCAAAGGACAGAGACCCATGTTTGTCATCAACACTTCAAAAAGGAAACAAGTTGTGGTAAATGATAGAACAAACATTAAAATTATTTGTGAATTCCATGAGGCATTACCTGAGGACACTATTTGTACTGTTATTCTCATAGGTGAAAAATCGTATGTTTATGATGTAAGAAATGAGAGGGTCACAGAGCAGTTCTAGAGGGTCTCTGCATATTGCATTGTCTTAGTACTAGATATGCAAGATGATCCTGGTGTCCAATTGAACTTAAACCGGAAGTGGACCGGAAGTAAATATGTGTGGGTGGGTGTGGGTGGGTGTGGGTGTGTATGGGTATGAGTGGCCTAGTTTTAAGTCTCACAGAAGTGCCTTTTGTAAGTGTAGACAAATTAATCTGAGAGGGGAGCTCTTCCATTCCGAAAAAACTCTTCCTTTCCGAAAAAGCTCTTCCTTTCCGAAAAATTCCCGAGGGGCATTTTTCCAAAATTCTTGGGTTATGCAGAGTACTACACTTAAGCAAAAAACTCATATAGCCATGTTGAGCAAGTTTTAAGTGTAAGCAAATCTGCTAGATAGAAGCTCTTCCTTTCCGAAAAATTCTGTGCTGGTTATAGCACAAGTACCACTACTGATGATCTATCTTGTAGTCCAATTTGGTTTCAGGTTGCCATTTTTAAGAAAGGGTAAACTTATATTTGAAGCTTAAATTCAATGCACTTTTCTGCCATCTTAAAAATTAGTTAGTAGTATTGGAAGTTCTGAATATGTATGCTCGGATGGAGGTGCTGCCTGATATCATTCAATTGATGATGTTTGTTGTAAATTAAATAGTGTTGGCTGGGCACTTGTTATGCCTTCCCAAGTAATGAAAATTATAATAACTACTGCTGCAAATGATAAAATTGATCCCAATCTTGATACAATATTTCATGTTGTGTAAGCGTCCAGATAATCTGAGTATTGTCGTGGTATCCTTCTTAGTCCTAGGAAATGTTGTGGAAAGAATGTTAAGTTAATTCCAATAAATATGGAAATAAATTGAATTTTTAGCCAATCTGGGTTTATTATTACTCCTGTAAACAGTGGAAATCAGTGTACTAGTCCTGCCATAATAGCAAATACCGCTCCTATGGATAGTACATAATGGAAGTGGGCTACAACATAGTATGTATCATGTAATACAATATCTAATGATGAATTTGCTAATACTACTCCTGTTGTAAATAGAAAAATAACTCCTAAGACTCGTAATATTGATAGGGAATAGTTGATTTGTGTCCCGTGTACTTTAATTCCTGTTGGTATGGCAATAATTATTGTAGTAAAGTATGCTCATGTATCTACGTCTATTCCTACAGTAAATATGAGATGTGCTCCTACAATAAATCCTAGGAAACCAATTGCTATTATTGCATAGTAGATTATTCCTAATACTCCAAAGGTTTCTTTTTTACCTCTTTCTTGGGTTACGATGTGTGAAAATATACCAAATCCTGGTAAAATTAGGATGTAGACTTCTGGGAGTCCAAAAAAATCAGAATATTGATATAAAATCGGGTCTCCTCCTCCAGATGGGTCAAAAAATGAGGTATTTAGATTTCGATCTGTTAATAATATAGTGATTGCTCCTGCTAGAACTGGCAGTGACAGTAATAGTAGAACTGCAGTAATAATTACTGATCATGCGAATAGTGGTACTCGTTCAATGGACATTCCTATGGTTTGTATATTAATTACTGTTGTAATAAAGTTGACTGCCCCTAAGATGGAGGAAACTCCTGCTAAATGTAATGAAAAAATTGACAGGTCCGCAGATGCTCCAGCATGTGCAATTCCTGGGGATAGGGGGGATATAATGTTCAGCCAGTTCCTACACCACTTCCTACAACTCTTCCTGACAAAAGAACGGGGGTAGTAGTCAAAATCTTATATTAACGTGGGTAGTAGTCAAAATCTTATATTATTTAATCATGGGAAGGCTATGTCGGGGCTCTCAGTATTAGGGGTACTAATAATTTCCAAACACCCCAATTATAATAGATACTCGTATAACCATAAAGAAAATTATAATAAATGCATGTGCGGTTACAATTACATTATAAATTTGATCATGTCCAATTAGACTTCCTGGCTGACATAATTCTATACGAATTAGAATACTTAATAATGTTCCAACCATTCCTGATCATACCCTGAAAATTAAATATATTGCACCAATATCTTTGTTAGTAGAAAATAATCATCGTTGCAAGAATGGGGTGGCTGAATTATAGGTCATAAACTGTAAATTTATTTATGAGTTTTACTCTCATTAATTTTGGCTTTATAGTTAATATATTTATTTATTAAAATTTCCAGTACAGCAAAGTCTAACCAAAAAGTTATCGACTTTGGAAATGTTCTGTAGTGAATTTCACGAATACGACGTGATTGGTTTCAGTGAAGTGTGGTTTAATGAAACGATCGGCGATAGTGAAATACCCCTGAAGGACTTTCAGGTATTCCCCAACGATAGAGGTTCAGGTGGAGGCGGAGTAATGTTACTGCTAAACAAGAAGTGGCCCTGCATCAGACGTCTGGATCTGGAAACGTCATGCGAATTAATATGGACTCAGGTAAATATAGGCTCACAGAAACTTTTAATCGGCTGTTTTTATAGACCCCCAAAATCTGGAACTGCAACCTTGTCAGCATTATTAGATTCTGTGCTGAATGCTATGAAGGAAACTGACATCATTCTTATGGGCGATTTCAACCTTCACATAAAATGGTCATCGTCGAACTCTGGCCTCTGCACAGACAATGATGACAGGTGGTTTTTTGATCATTATATCAAAGCGATTGGACTTCATCAGTTTGTAGACTTCCCCACAAGACGCACAGAAACTCTCGACCTGTTGCTGTCTTCATACACAAAGGTCAAGGCCACTCCCGTTGAGCAATTCATCGCCACGGACCACACCCCCATCCATGCCGAAATCCGAGTCCCTGGAAAAGCCCCCAGGCCCTCCCCCTCCTCCAGACCTGTCTACAACTGGAAAAGAGTCAACTGGGAGCAGCTTTCTCTTGACACCAGCCTTGTACCGTGGACAATGATGGACCCCCTCCCAGCGGAAGAAGCAGTGGATTTCCTTGTAGACTGTGTGCAAGCCATAATTAAAGATCACGTGCCCCTAAGGAAAACAAAAACATCTCGATTCCCATCGTGGTATAGTGAAGAGACGAAACTTACGCTAAAGAACAAAAAGAATGCGTGGATCCTGTGGAAACAAGTCCCAAACGTTCATACACGGAACACTTTTACTCAATTAAGAAAACATAGCAAAAACTTAATGCAAAGAGACTATAATAATTACATTCAAACTGTGACGGAAAGTGCTGCTAAAAACCCCAAAATGTTCTGGAAGCTAATTAACTCACGCCGACAACACGACCGTATTCCCGTTCAAGTCTCCTGGAACGGTAAGTCTGCTACAAAGAAGGAGCGCACATCACTTTTTAACTCGTATTTTCACAGCAACTTTACAAATAATACCGCTACTGCACTGCCTGAAGTCAAGCCCATCACTCCTTACACACTCTCTCAAATCTCAACTAACTGCAATGAAGTCCACAAATTATTAAAATCTCTTTCATGTTCTAAAGCTAACGCTCCTAATGATATCCCTGGCATATTTCTACAACGATTAGCCCATATTCTATCCAAACCAATCAGCATAATCTTTAACAAATGTTTTTCTGAGGGTGTATTTCCTCTTGCATGGAAGCAAGCAAATATAGTTCCTATACTCAAACACGGAAACAAAACTCACGTTACTTCTTATCGTCCGATTTCCTTACTTCCTGCACTTGCACTACTAGCCGAAAAAATAATTTCCAATCATATCCTTGCGCATGCTACTCCGTTCCTCTCTCCCACTCAACACGGTTTTCTTCCTCATGCTTCATGTGACACAAACCTTGCTTGTTTGCTCACCAATGCGGTTAACTGCCTGAGTGCCAAGCAAGACATGGATGTCCTTTACTTAGATTTTTCTAAAGCGTTTGACTCTGTCCCACATACAAAACTCATCCATAAACTTTCAATCAGATTCAACATTCACGGACCTCTTCTTAAATTACTCTCATCTTACTTGTACAATAGAAAGCAAAGGGTTATCATATCTGGTTGCTCTTCGTCATGGCTCCCTGTAGCTTCCGGTGTGCCTCAAGGAAGTTCTCTAGGGCCCCTGTGTTTCACTCTTTTCATGGACGATATTCATGAATATATTTCTCCAGAATGCTCAATTTTATTGTATGCTGATGACTGTAAGTTATTTAGAAACATCGCTTCAGTTGAAGACACTTGTTCCTTGCAAGACAATCTCACACACATTGAACGCTGGTGCCAAGACTGGAATCTGAAAATAAATCCCGAAAAATCCGTTTTTATGAGGTTTACCCTCAAATCCAATTTTACAGCACCATCCTATAGATTATGCAACAAAATCATCCCGTTCGTACAACAGCACAAAGATCTTGGAGTCATTTTCGACAGCAAACTCACTTTCATCCACCACATAGATTACATAACTTCGAGAGCCATGAAAACCCTTCGGCTAATTTACAGATTTACAGATATCACACATGTTTCTGCCCTCAAAACCTACTTTACATCGTGCGTCGTACCTATTCTTGAATATGGTTCCTGTATTTGGTCAATGGCCTGTGATAGCAATATAAAGAGAACAAACAAAGTGGTAAATTTCTTTATCAGAATAGTCAAACATAGATGCCCAGCCCTTGCAAACTTTTCCAAACATGAAATTCTATCCACTCTTCAAATTCACGATCCGTCCCTTCGCCGTCAAGTTTCAGATCTAACATTTCTTTTCAAAATCATGAATGGACAACTTTTCACTAACGAACTCTTGCCACATCTTCACATCCGGATCCCACGTACGAACAGCAAATGCAACAACTTCTTTTACACAAAAGCCTCAAGGCTATCCCTAGAACAAAGGTCATTTCTCTATAGGCTACAAACAAGGTACAATACACTAGTTGATCCTCCAGGCTTCCATCTATCTAAGCAGGCTTTCAGAAATGCGTGCAAGCAGCTGAAGAGAAATTAATATTTGTTATACCCTTGTTATTGTTTTATTATTATTGTTTAATTTTTATTATTTTTTTGTATTATTCTTGTTACATATGTGTGCGTGCTTCTCATTTGTTAATTTCTATTTTTCTCGCTGTTGATATCCTGATATAAAATGGTTTTTCTCTGTATTCAGGATTTCTCAAATAAATAAAAAAAAATAAAAAACCGGAAAGAAACAACAGTAAAACAGTACACTAGTGTTAAAATGAATACGCGAAACAAGATAAAATAAAATAAACAAAATATAAATATAAACATAAACAAGTCGAGACAGTTCCAAGGTAAACAGATGTGTTTCACAAAAGCATTAGTTATATACAATTTTTTCTATGTTGGTGATAAAAGATGGATATGAACTGAATATATCGGTTTGGTTTGAGATGACATTGAACTGATTTGTTAGCCTATGAAATAGTGAACGTTGAATGAGTGAGAGTCTGGGAGTTGCAGTGTGGAAAGTTTCCTTGCTCCGTGTTTTGTGTCTGGGCACTCTGAGGGAGAGTTTGTTGAGTGGGATGCTGCATCTTAGGTTTCCATTAATTATCTTATGTAGTAATTTCATATCTGCAACGTATCTACGTGATTCTGGAGTATTTATGTTTAAGTTTAGAAGCAGATCTCTCTTAGGCAGGTGTCTCAGGGCCGGCACTCTATATCGAACGATGGAGAGGAAAAAGCTGAGAACATTGTCGATCTTGGAGGTATGAGAAGGGGCAGCCATGTTCCAGATGGGTGAACAGTATTCTAGAATGGGGGACACAAATGTTTTGAAGTAAATAGAAAGTGCTTTCGGGTTATGGATTTCGGTGAATCTGTAAAGTAAGCCTAGCATACGCATTGCCTTTTTTGTGATGGTTGATATGTGATTATCGAAAGTTAGTTTAGAATCTATGAGGATACCTAGATCTCGTTGTTGTGCTTCTTTTGTTAGAGTGATGTCAGTGAGTGTATAATTACCTTCAAGATTGTTTCGCTTCAATATAATTTTGGACTGCAATTTCAAGGTAATACATACAATGTATTAAGGCCTAAAAGAGTGCCCTTTATTTATGACTTTGAAGGTCATTAATTTAAAATTAACTTAAGACCTTAGAAAGACATATAAATTGGTTGAACTAGAGGGATTCCATAAATTGATATAAAAATTGTGATTACTGATAATACTTGTTCTTTTAGATTTAGCGGCTTGTTATTAATAATTCACATATTGGTTTTGTAATTTATTAGAATTGAGGTGATGGAGGTTCGTAAGCAATAATATAAGGTTAATAGCGATATACTGATTTATAAAGTAATTATTAGTAATTGTTTAAAGTTGGTTATTTTGATAATAACCATTCATTTTGGTAAAAATCCTAATAGTGGTGGATGACCCCCAAGGCAGAGTATTGAAATAAAGAGGGATATCTTTTTTATAGAGGGAAGCTTTAGTATGAAGAGTTGGTGGGTATAATATGATTTGTTTATTGAAAATAGCATAATAGCGGAGGAGGTTATAAGGATGTATACGAGTAAGTATGTTAATCAGGTGTTATTCTCAGGATGATTCATGATATGTGGTTAATTGATGAAAAGGCTATAATTTTTCGTAATGAAGTTTGATTTAACCCTCCAATTGCTCCAAAAATTGCTGATATCCCGATTGTGATAGTTAAAATTATGTTTAAGTCATCAACTACGTAGCTAAGTAGTGTTGATGGAGCAATTTTTTGAATAGTTGTTATTACCAAACAATTAATTCATGTCATCCCTTCTATAACTTCTGGCATTCAGATGTGGAATGGAGCTGCTCCTATTTTTATTAATAATGCAAAGATTAGAAGATGAATTTGTAAATTAAAATTTATTGAGTTAATTATAATGAGTGCTGCTGTCAGAATTATTGATGATGCTAGCGCTTGAATTAAGAAGTATCTAAGTGATGCTTCTGTATTTCGTTGATTATTTGGTGTAGAAATTAATGGAATAAAATATATTAAATTAATTTCTAAGCCTATTCAGGCTCCATATCATGAGGTGGAAGAAATAGAAAGGAGGGTTCCTATTGGGGGGGTCAATAGGATTTTTTTTTTGGGGGGTTGTGAGCATTAAAAAGGGAAGGATTGATTAAGAACCTTCATATGTGGGGTATGAGCCCTCTAGCCTAATTAGCTTACCTTTTTATTATATTTTGGTGTATGACGCACCATGGAGTTTGATACCATTGGGGAAAGTTTAATTCTTTCAGTTATAAAATATATAGGATAATAAGAACATGTTAGGTTTCATGTATATTTTACTCTATCATGGTAATCCTTTTTCAGGCATCTTATTTATATGCTAATTATAGTAGTGGGTTAAAAAAGGTATTTATTGGTTTTTATTTTTATGGTTAATAAATAGAATCTATCTATTAAATAATATAAAATATTTCAACATTATCTTTAATTTTATTTAATTTTGAAAGTGTTTGTATCTAACTTAAAGTAATTGTCTTACTTTATATGTAATTTTAATGCTTATTGAGGGAAAAAAATTGTGTTCTATATAATATGGGAGTGAGAAAAATTAATAGGGGGGAAATTTTCGTGAGATAGTTTCTAATTACAATCTAATTTAATATAATTCATCTTATGTAATAATAAGAACCTCTTTATAATTTAAATTAAAGTTTTTATTCTGGCTTAAATCTCCTTACTTAAATTTCACATATGTATTTACTAAAGAGAGGTAAAGAAATTCCGCCGATTTCTGGTGGGTTGGACGGTTGCAGGGTTAAAGTTTGGTGGTTCGCAGTGCGTGGGTTTGTTTAGTTTAATATAATTTAGATTACAGGATTTTAATTTTTAATAATGTTGCCCAGCAAAATTCGTGCCAGCTGCCACAGTTAGTCGTGGGGGCATAAATGGTGAGTTCTTGGCTAAATTGTAGTAATAATTAATTTTTGGTTGTTTGCTTTTTATTTGTTAGGTGAAATTTTTAATATAATTTGTTCTTTATTTTTATTAATTTTATAAAGGTGATATGTTTAGACTTGGATTAGATACCCTATTATAATCATTGTAAATTTAGTTTGAGTAGTATTAGTTATGATCTTGAAACTCAAAGAATTTGGCGGTGCTTTAATCTATTCAGAGGAACCTGTTCCGTAATCGATATTCCATGTTTTATTTGACCTATTATTGTAAGTTATCAGTTTGTATACTGCCATAATTTGAGGATTTAAATATATATTTTCTTTTTTCTTTTGTAATATATTCAAGCTCAAGGTGGAGATGGGTTACATTGTGTTGATTTGGATGGTATATTGAGAATATATTTCAAATTGGATTTAATTGTAATTTTGTTTTAGAAAAGTATTTTGATTTATTAGCTCTAGGGTATGCACACATCGCCCGTCGCTCTCATTTATATAAGTGAGATAAGTCGTAACATAGTAGGCGTACCGGAAGGTGTGCCTGGTTTGGTTACTATCAAAATATTTCTATTAGATAGAATATTCATTTACATTGAATAATTAGTGGTGCAATTTGATATATTTTGATAGGGGTTCTATTACTATTTGATCTCGTTTATAAATAGGTTGTATATGAAAAGGAATTTTATATTTTTTTGGTAATATGTTTATCATATATAAATTAGTTTGTAATAGATTAGTAGTATAGTATAGGGATTTATTAAATATATGAAATATTAATTTTTATTATAGATGCTAATAATCGTACCTTTTGTATCAGGGAGGATTAAATTTTAATTGAATATTCTTTTTTCTCGAAAGGTGAGGAGCTAGTAAGGTTAATTTTAAGGTGAGAGTGTTATATTTTTCTGTTAAAATTATTATTTGTAATGCTTATATCTAGTTATTAGGGAATTATATTTAATATAGTTTTACATTTTAATATTTTTATATTAATTTATATTATAGTATTAATATTTAGTTATGACTTGGGGGTGTGCTTCTCGTTAATATATTGGTCATAACTTTATAATAAAGTATTATATTTATTGGTTTGGAGATTGCTAGTTTTTGCAATTTTGTTATAATTTATTGGGATTTAGATAAAAATTTAGTTTAGTTTGACTTATTTACCTAATTATATATTTTAATTAGTTTGATTTAGAAATTATGATTCTAAAAGTATATTTAATTATTTAATTAGAGGAATTAGGCAAAACTTTATTCTTGCCTGTTTATCAAAAACATCTTTTCATGGTTTTATATGAAGTATAACCTGCCTAATGACATTTGTTTAATGGTCGCAGCAGTATTTTGACTGTGTGAAGGTATCATAATCATTAGTCTTTTAATTGGGGGCTAGAATGAATGGTTGGACGAGGAGTAAGCTGTCTTTGATTAAGTAATATATATAATTTTACTTTAAAGTGAAAAGGCTTTATTTTTTAAGGGGACAATAAGACCCTATAGATCTTTATTTTGTTTTATAATATTTTGGTTAGGATTATGATTACACGAGGCGCATCCTGAAAGTAAGTTTCCCTTATTTTTTTAAAGAAAAAACCAACACAGTTTCAGGAAACCATTTATTGGCAACAGCTACAGCAAAGGTTCAGCTATTTTTCAACAAAGCAACCACCAGAATTGAGACACTTGTCGTATCGTGGTATCAACTTTTGGATCCCACTGTCGTAGAACTCTGCTGCCTGTGAATGGAACCAGCGTGTGACAGACGTCTTCAGCTCTTCGTCGTTGCCAAAATGCTCACCGGAGGACAGGAATTTCTTGAGGTGCAAGAAAACGTGAAAATCGCTGGGAGCCAGATCAGGACTGTAAGGTGGATGATAAAACAACTCCCAGCCAAATTCCGTCAAAACAGCTGCTGTGCGCCGAGCCGTATGTGGACGAGCATTGTCATGGAGGAGCACAACACCTGCAGTAAGCATGCCACGCCTCTTGTTTTGAATGGCACGTCGCAATTTCCTTAGTGTTTCACAGTAATAGTCAGCGTTCACCGTTTCACCTCTGGGGAGGAAGTCAATGAGCAAAATGTCCTTCCTGTCCCAAAACACGGTGCACATCACTTTCTGTACCGACAGCGTCTGTTTGAATTTCTTCTTAACCGGAGATCCACTATGCCGCCAATGCATTGACTGCTGCTTGGTTTCCGGGGTGAAGTGCGAAATCCACGTCTCATCGCCCGTGATGATCCTGTCGAGGAATTCATCGCCGTCATCATGGTACCATTGCAGGAATGTCAGTGCTGCTCCTGAACGTTTCATTTTGTGTTTGGGTGTCAGGTTTTTCGGAACCCACCTGGCACACAATTTTTTGAACAGCAGGCGATGCGTGACAATCTCATGCAACACGGATCGCGATATCTGCGGAAAAAGGCTACTCAACTCCATAATCGTGAAGCGACGGTTCTCTACGATGCGCTGCCGCACCAGCTCAACAAGATCATCAGTGATGAGGGACGGACGCCCACTGCGCTCTTCATCATGGACACTTTGACGACCTTCCGAAAACTGCCGACACCAGCGACGCACCATCTGCTTACTCATAATGTTCGGCCCATAGACCTCACAGAGCTGACGATGAATGTCAATTGGCGCAATGCTTTGTGCATTCAGGAATTTTATCACCGACCGAACCTCGCATGCAGCGGGAGAAGGAATACGAGCTTCCATTTCAGACCGCTGCTGCCTCGCTACTGGCGCCGGGTGGGATCTGTCCGCCTGGCATATGATTGATATGTCTTAGCTCTGCTGGGCATGTGCAATTTACACGGCTCATTATGTTTACTTTCACGGGAAAAAATAGGGAAACTTACTTTATGGATGCGCCTCGTATATGTTATTACGTAATATTTTGTTGGGGTGATGGGAAGATAATGATTAACTCTTTTTATTTAATATTCAATGATTTTTGTTATTTGGATCCATTATTAATGATTGAAAGAATAAGTTACCTTAGGGATAACAGAGTAATCTTTCTTGAGAGATCATATCGACAGGAGGGGTTGCGACCTCGATGTTGGATTAAGATATCATTTGGGTGTAGAATTTCAAATTTGATGATCTGCTCGACCTTTAATTTCTTACATGATCTGAGTTCAAAGCGGCATGAGCCAGGTTGGTTTCTATCTCTTAATGTTTTAAATGTTTTAGTATGAAAGGACCAAATATTTATATTATATATATAATATTGATTAATAATAATTACTATAATGGCAGAAAAGTACATTGAATTTAGTATTCAAAAATTACGATAATTACCTTTTTATAGTAAATGATATTAGATTTATTTATTGGAATTACTTCTTTTATTATTTTAATTGTATGTGATTTGGTTAGAGTTGATTTTTTTACTTTGTTTGAGCGCAGAATTTTAGGATATATCCAAATTCGTAGAGGGCCCTAATAGGGTTGGGGTTTGTGGTGTCTTTCAGCCTTTTGCTAATGCAATTAGGTTGTTTACTAAGGAACAGACATTACCTATTTTGAGAAATTACTATCCTTATTATATATCTCCAGTTTTAAAATTGTTTTTGTCTTTATTTGTTTGGGTTGTTTTTCCTTACCATACTTTATTATTTAATTTTTATTTGGGGACCTTTTTCATTTTATGTTGTATAAGAATGGGAGTATATATAGTAATATCTGTTGGGTGATCATCTAATTCTAATTATGCATTGCTCGGGGGTCTTTGAGCAGTTGCTCAGATTCTCTCTTACAGGGTGAGTTTATTATTTTCCTGTAGTTTACAGTTATTACAAGCATAAGAAAATAGTTTTTCATTGTGACGTTTCAGGAGAACACACACTCCCTTCATCAGACATTTATTTTGATTTTGACTAAAGATACAGTTATAACAATGGTTAGCAATTTTTTAAACAAAAGAACCATTACATAATGGATGTTGTTAATGTTACATTGTTGTAATATAGCAACTTAACTGTGAACAGAAGCAGTCTGTTTTATTTTTATTTCAAATAAAAAAAATTTGATCACATTATTTTTTTATTTAAAATTATGAATCCCAAATATCATCAGGTTCTCACAAAGTCTCTTGATGTTTTCTGTTACATTAAATTTTAAAGATGGTGGCTTACTCCATTTGTGAAAAAGAAAACTCCATACTGGATCTATGTTACCATTTTCATTATTTAATTTATTCCAGTGTTCTTCTGCAATGAATGAAGCTTCCCAGACATTTAACTCTGTGTTTCCCGTCAATCTTTTTAAAACCCTTCTCTTTTTAATCGAATGCTTCTCTTCGACGATGTGAGCTGACAAACCTGTTCTTGGGTTTAGATTTATAATGTTCGTGTTTGTGCCATCTTATTGCCATTTTCCTTGCAGTTTGTCCTACATAATCCTTTGAACATGAACAACTTATATTATATATTCCTGTGGTTTCCACATCTGGTAGAGAGTTTCTCATCTTGAATTCATTAAATGTACATTCTAAACTTCTTGGTGATCTAAAAAACAATTTTGAAATTAAATCTTCTAAAAATTTTGGCAATTTCATGTGAGAATCCCTTGTGGAATGGAATGCACACAAATTTCTTTTCAACACATTTTTCATCTTTGTCTGTATTTCTCTTTTCGTTTAGTTTTCTTGCGACTTGTTTTTTGATTTGGTTTATTCTGTTAGTGTGAAAGCCATTTTCTTTTGCTATATTAAAAAGCCTTCTTCAATTTTGATATCCTTATTATTAGAACATGTGGCCGCGGTGGCTCAGTCGGTAACGCGTCTGACTACCATGCTCAAGGTCCCGGGTTCGATCCCCGGCCGGTTCAAATCCGGGAACTTTTCTAATGATGGAAGCGGCCCCGGCATCCACCCAGCGTCGAATAACATGGGTACCTGGGGGAAACCCTGGGGGGTAAAGGCGGTCAGGGGCGTGATGCTGATCACATCACCCCCACTCACGACCGGATCAAGAAAGTGTGGGGCGTTACCCCCACACCCCCTATACGCCTTCATGGCATGGTGCTATGCACAGGGGAGCACTTTACCTTTTTTTATTATTAGAACATAGTCTTTGTGCTCCCAGGAAAAAAATTATGGATGTATTTTTCCCCTGCTAATTTTTTCCTATGGACTGATGTTTGAATTGTTGCATCAGTTGTCTTAATTTGCAGATCAAGGAAACAAATTATATTGTTATTCATGGGTTTGTAAGTGATTTGATTTATTTTACTTCGCGTTTTGTGCATCTTGGCTAATTTGCAAAGATGGGGATGAGTGATGAAATGATGAAATTGATGAATGGACATTCACAAACAACCAAGCCCAACCAGGATTGGGCAAACGCAGCACGATGTGCTAACCACTCGGCCACAGGGTCGGGCAGTTTGTAAGTGAATTTTATGCGATGATGTGATTCATTTAACAATTTAAATACGTCCATGGTGGTGTTCTCATTTTTAGCAACAATTAGCACAACATCTACATATCTGATGTAGAGTATGATATCTGCAACTATCTCATTAAGAATTGGAGATTTTATGTAATGAAGAAAAATGCTGGAGATGATTCCGGATACTGGGTTTCCCATTGATAGACCATTACTTTGCTGATAGATTTTGCCATCAATATAAAGTAATTGTAATTTGTACATACAGTAAACCATCAAACCATTTCCCATGATTCTACTGGGTTAACCTTCATGTCAATAAGCCATCTGTGTAATGCATCTGTGGCACCTTCTATTGGGACACTAGGATATAAATTTTCAACATCAAAACTTGCAATACGATACTCATTATTCCAAACAATATTTTTTAGTTTCCGTTTCACTTCACATGCATTTTTAACACTGAATGGTGTTTGTTTAATTATAACAAGCCTTTCATGTGAAAAAGTTGCAATGATGGGTCATATTGGAGTTCCCGGTTTGTGAGTTTTTGGTAGCCCAAAGGCAATCGGCAGGGTTGAATTTTTGAAAATGAGTTTTTTCATCATTTCTCTTGGTATCGTGATACTGTTTTCAATTACTTTCTTTACCTCATTTATTATTTTAGTTATAGGGTTTTGAGAGCTTTCTATGAAATTGTTTACTTTGAAACATTCTTCCATTTTTCTTTATAGTCGTTAATTCGGACAAGCACAGGTTTATTTTCCTTGTCCGATTTTATTAAGAAAATATTGTTTTCTCTCAACCAGATCTTGAAATTATGAACTTTTTTCTCCAACCTTATATGCTCTTTCTCCCGTTCTGTGTATTTTGGACCTATGTTATTTCTTCTGTTGTGTTCAAAACTTAACTGTTCATCAAGAGCATCATGTGTGAGACTTTGTAATTTTCTCTTTTCCTCCTCATCATCTAAGAAATTCAGTGTTTTTTCTATTGCGATCACAAAATCTTCCTTGTGTATATAAGCACTACAAACTGAAAATTTCATTTTGAACTGACATCAACTGTTTCCCTTCTTTCATTGTTGTTGTATATAACTTGTTCCTCCACAATTAGCTGGTAGAATTTCCTATCAAGTGTCCTTTCTGAAAGCTTGCTGCAGTGTTCTACAACTTGTTGTGTAGCTCTGTTTACTTTATCCCATATGACTGGATGCAATGAGGTGAGTTTAGTTTTGATTTTATTATCTTTTATGTTCTTAATTGGTGGTTATAACTTACTTTTACTTAATATTTTTCAATATTATCTGAGATTTATTTTTGTTGCTTTTCCATTAGGTTTAATTTGACTAAGCTCTTGTTTAGCTGAAACTAATCGAACTCCCTTTGATTTTGCTGAGGGAGAATCTGAGCTTGTCTCTGGGTTTAATGTTGAATATGGTGCTGGTGGGTTTGCCCTAATTTTTATATCTGAATATGCTAGTATCTTATCTATGAGTGTTTTATTTAGAATTTTATTATTGGGGGTATAGCTTTTCTTATTTATTTTATTTAAGATTTTTTTTGGGGTTCGGGGTACTTTACCATGATTTTGCTATGATAAATTATTATATTTGGCTTGGAGGAGATTTCTTCCAATTTCTTTGAATTATTTGTGTTTCTTTCGTTGGTTTTAAGGGGTTAATTATATCAATATATGTTTAATTGCATAATATTTAGAATGTGTAGACTTCTAGAATATTTATATTCTATTTTATGTTTTCAAGACATATGTTTAAATTTCGGCCAATGAGCCATTTTTTTAATATTTTATCTCATATTAGTAATGTTGCTGGGGATATGATGAAGTATATAAAATATATAATTGTTAATACTTGCCCAGTAGTGAGGTATGGGTTTTCTACTGGTTGGGCAAAATCCAAGTTAATAGAATAGTTGTTCCTAACATTATTCAGAATAATATTTGGTTTATTGGGTAGAATTGTAAACCTCGGAATTTTCTTTTATGATGTATTGGTATAATTAGTAGAATTATAATAGATAATAATAGTTCTAGTACCCCACCTAATTTATTTGGGATTGATCGTAGAATTGCATATGCAAATAGAAAATATCATTCTGGTTGGATATGTCTGGTGTTACTAGTGGATTTGCTGGAGTGAAGTTTTCTGGGTCTCCTAGGATTGTGGGAAATATTAATGAAAGTTGTATTAGCATTAAGATTGTAATTATAAACCCTAATATATCTTTTATAGAAAAATATGGATCGAATGGGATCTTATCCATATTGCTGTTAATAGAAAGTTGATTATTAGATCCGGTTTGGTGTAAGAAAAGTAGATGAACTATTGATATTGCTCTTAAAATAAATGGTAGTAAGAAGTGAAAGGTGAAGAATCGGGTCAAGGTGGTGTTATCTACTGCAAACCCACCTCAAATTCATTGAACTAATGTGGTTCCTAAATATGGGACAGCTGAAAGTAAATTAGTAATGACTGTTGCACCCCAAAATGATATTTGACCTCATGGTAATACATACCCAACAAATGCTGTTGCTATTGTTGTTATTATAATTACAACTCCAACTGACCATGTAAGAATATATAGATAAGATCCATAGTATACTCCTCGTCCAACATATATATATATATATATATATATATATATATATATATATATATATATATATATATATATACATACACAAGGGTTGATCAAATGAAAAGGTACAAAATGACACTGTCAGTGTAAATGAATACTTTATTCAAAGTATCCTCCATAGACCTGAGCACATTGATCCCATTGATAAACGAGCCGAATGATTCCTTTTTCCCAGAATTCCTTTGGCCGTGACGCGGCCCAGTCCTTCACAGCGTCCTTGAGTTCATCGTCCGAGGTGAAGCGCTTTCCTTTGAGATGCTTTTTCAGGGGACCAAACACATGGAAGTCACAGGGGGATAAGTCCGGACTGTAGGGCGGATGGTCTAGCTGCTCCCACTTGAACCTGCCAGTTCCGCGTGTGTGACCCTGGAGATGTGTGGACGTGTGTTATCATGGAGCAGAACCACACCCTCTGTGAGCAGCACCGGTCGTTTGTTCTTGATGGACCTGCGTAGGCTGCGGAGTGTCTCACAGTACACATCAGAGTTAATGGTTCGTCTGTGTTCAAGGAATTCCACAAGTAGCGGACCTTGCACATCGAAAAACACGGTAAGCAACACCTTGCCAATGTTAACGCCATCCTGTCCAAACACACACTGCTGCGTCACTTGGACGGCGCTCTGCTCTCTCCTGCGCATGCGCGTTTCCCTGCATGCTCCGATGTCGCGTGGCGACTCCAATCGCACCCCTATATATCACGCTACGTTCTCCCATCGTGGCATCGGTATTATATAAACGATTCCGTTGTTACGACGTTTTGTACCTTTTCATTTGATCAACCCTTGTATGTATATATACAAATAAAGAATAAGGAGGCTCAGTTAGCATGAATAGTTCATAATATTCATCCATAATTTACATCTCGACAAATGTGTATTACTCTAGTAAAGGCTACATCTGTTCTTGAAATATAGTGTATTGCTAGAAAAAGACCTGTTAAAATTTGAATTGAGATACATATACCCATAAGTGAACCAAAATTTCATCAATAGGAAATATTTAATGGAGCTGGTAATTATACTAATGCATTGTTTGCTAGTTTAAGTAGGGAGTGATAAACTCATGTTGGCTTTGTCATTTGTAATAATTTTTAGAGAGCCCTCTGAAAGTCTAGTGATTTTTACAATTGAAATTAATGAAATAAATAAGTAGATTACTATTATAATAGTTATTAATATAATGGATTCATTATATAATTTTATTCCTAGTAATGGGGTTTTATTACTTCATGTTGTATATGTATCTATATTTTGTAGTGTGGAGGGTGTCATTAAGGGGTCTATTACTATTAACAGAAATAGACATAATATTGGGATTATATTCTCTATTAATATTTTTATTCTTAATTTGAATATTTCATTTGGTGTGAGTCATGTTGTATAAATAAAAAGAACTAGTATTCCTCCTAGAAATACTAGGAATAATACATTGGAAAGGCATGCGGATTTTGTAAATGTTGATATTGTTAGACAGGCAGTGATAGATTGTATAATTAGTATAATTCCTATACAATATTAACTGAATTTTAATATCAAGGGGTAGTTTAATTAGAATGTTAGCTTTTGGAGTTATTGGTGATGTAGTTATATCCTCCTTGATGTTTTTAGAATTATTAATTCATTGGTGATTTACAACACCACTGTTTTTATTAAACTATAAAAACTTATGCTAAGAGTATTATTAATATTAATTATTTTATTTATTAGATTTTATGTTTATTTCTCAGCGGAGGCATTTATTAGTAACTTTATTAAGACTTGAGTTTATTGTGTTGTCTTTATGTTTATATACAACTTATTGCTTTATTAGTAATCAAGAAGAATCCTATTTTTGCTTACTATTTCTTTCATTTTGTGTATGTGAGGGAGCTCTTGGTTTATCTATTATAGTATCAGTTACACGTACTCATGGTAATGATTATTTTAATTCTTTTGTGCTATTAACGTGTTAAAGTATGTTTTTTATTTTATATTTTTAATCCTTTTAAGATTTTCGATTTGGAATTAGAATTATTGGTGTTTGAATAATTAGTCTTGTTTGTATACGTCAAATTGATTCAAGGGTTTTGGTTGCATATTCTTCTGTGGCACATATGGGTCTATTTTTTTTAAATAGGAATTATAACTATAAGAGTGTGGGGCATGAGTGGTGGACTTACTTTAATAGTGGCACATGGCCTCTGTTCTTCTGGTATATTTTGCTTAGTAAACATTACTTATGAGTGGTTGGGTAGTCGTAGCATATTAATCAATAAGGGAATAATTAACTATATTCCTAGATTAGCTTTATGGTGGTTTATATTAAAAATTACTAATATAGCAGCTCCATCAACTATTAATTTGTTGGGGGAGATTAGCTTATTAAATAGAATTATTGGGTGGTCCTATTTTAGTTTTATGGGAGTTGCAATACTATCTTTGTTAAGCACGGCCTATACTTTATATTTGAATTTGTATATTCAACATGGAATATACTATTCTGGTATATTTTCTTGCTGAGGAACTAATATTCGTGAATATTTATTATTATTATTTTGTCATTTATTTCCATTAAATTTTTTAATTGTTTTTTGTTCTCAAAAATTTCATTGAATTTAAATTATTTAAGTAGCTTAAGTAGAATATTAAGTTGTGGGCTTAGAGGTAACTACGAAGTTCTTAAATCAATGTTTTTTTTTTAGTTTTTATATTACAATTATAAGTTCAATTATTTTATTAATTAGTAGCTCAATCCTATTATTATTAGGAATAATATTTTTAATTAAATATATTACAATTTTTATTCAGTGAAGTATTATGAATTTAAATAGTTCTAATATTATTATACCAATACAATTTGATTGAATTGAATATCTTTAATTTTTATAGGGTTGGTTATATACATTTCTTCAATAGTTATTAATTATAGAGGCTCTCATATAGGAGTAGATTATAATATATATCAATTTATTATTTTAGTCTTATTATTTGTTGTGTCTATGATGTTTTCCATAATTTCTCGTCATACAGTGTGTCCAAGAAAAAATATACGAATAAAGAATTTAAATAACTCAACAATCGTTAACGACAGAAATGTCAAATAATGTTTATTTCGAAGAGAAAATCATAGAATTGTTTTTAACCAAAGAACAAGAAAAAAATTTCACCTTAGTAGATCTCAATGTGTGCTCCTTTGGTGGCGCGACAAACATCAAGGTGGTACTCAACCTCCATCCAAGTGTTCTTCAACATTTGATGAGTGACGGAGCCACATGTATCGATAATTCTTTCACGGAGATCATTGAGGTCTTGCACAGGTGTTTGGTAAACCATAGTCTTCACATAACCCCAAAGGAAAAAGTCCAAAGGACACAAGTCTGGTGACCGTGGTGGCCATTTAATGGGTCCACCCCTCCCAATCCAATTACCAGCAAAATTGTTATTAAGGAAGTTAGTAACACAACGGGAATAATGTGGGGGGCCCCATCCTGCTGAAATATGTACCCATGAGGTATACGAGGTACAGCATACTGTTGCAACATTCGCAGGTAACTTGCACCTGTAACTGTAGCTTCCTCAAAGAAAAAGGGCCCAATTATGGAATCTCGTGTCAAACCACACCACACATTCAACTTTGGGCTGTCGTGTTCATGTTCAACAACTGCATGGGGATTCTGCTCACCCCATATTCTACAGTTATGCCTATGCATTTTTCCGGAAATGTGGAAGGTAGCCTCATCTGAAAATGTTACGCGTGTCAGGAATTCATTGTCATCATGAATGCATGATAGCACTTCAATAGCATAATCAAACCTAGCAGGTTTATCACTGCACTTTAGTTTCTGAACAAGCTGTAACATGTAAGCTCTAAGCCTTAACCTTTTATGTACGATATCATGCACAGTAGAAAGTGGAATTTGAAGTTGAGAACTAGCACGTCTCACAGATGTATGCGGGCTTCTCTGGAAAGCTTCCTGAACTGCAACCACTTTATCCACGCTCACACGCTTCCGACCACTACCTTTCTTCCTCAAGAAAGACCCTGTTTCCAGCAATTGTTTATGCCATTTAACAATGTAATGACGTTCTGGTGCTTCCTGTCCATATTGTTGCCGGAATCTTCTTTGTACCATTACAGGAGACTTCAATTCTGCAAACCATAAGCAGCACTCAACTTTCTGACGAACAGTAAATGGCGCCATTGTACAGACTACTCACGAACAAAGCCGTGCATGCGCTTAATTATGTTACGATTTTTTCCCTTCTGGTGGTAAAAAAAAATCCTTTCTTCCCTCTTCCAAATAAACGTTATTTGACATTTTTATCGTAAACGATTGTTGAGTTATTTAAATTCTTTATTGCTATATTTTTTCTCGGACACACTGTATTATTAGAATTATTTTGGGTTGAGATGGCTTAGGGTTGGTTTCATATTGCTTAGTAATTTATTATTAGAATGTTCATTCTTATTCTGCGGGGATATTAACTGCCCTGTCGAATCGAATTGGGGATGTATTTATTTTACTATCTATTGCTTGAATATTAAATTATGGTAGTTGAAACAATATTTATTACTCATGGTTAATTTCTGATTTTGATATAATATGAATTACTAGATTTATTATTGTTGATTATTTATGATTGATTGATAACATACTTCACCCACTACCCTAGATAAACCTGCACTGTGGCCACTGAAATCCTATTGGCACCTTTGGTCCCTTTCCAGTTATACACATCAAACAAAAGACAAAAATAAACATTACAACACCTCAAATAAGACTAAAAATGAGCATGACAGAACAAAATTTGGTTTGCTTTTATATTCCAGAAATCTCTGCTAGCTAAATTGATTGTTACAGTGTGAAATCTCACAAAGTGCTGTTTTTTCTCATTTGTTTATAATGAAAGGATGATACCAAAAGTTTCCCTGCAATTATAAGAGCCCACATTGGCAAAATCTCTTGAGTTTGATGAAGAAAATCAGCAAGAAGGGGGAGAGGGGAGGAAGGGGGGTTGACTGATGTTGCACAACCCATGCAGGTACTCAAATAAAGAATATCAACTTGAGGCAATTGTTGAAAGAAAGCTGTTTAGACATTTGACATATTAATTTTCTAATTAAGGGAGGGATGCAAATGTCCACAATTATTTTTCCACACTCTTGTAGTAAATTATATGCTCTTCACTGTGGCACTCAAGAGTTGGCTGGGTCTTTTTAAGTACTTTGAGGATCAACGATTGTCAAAATTTGGAAAAATTCAAAGAAAAGTAAAGACTTAGAAGAGCAGTAAAAGTCAACAAGTCAAAAGGTTTCATTCATTAGGCAATTTTCCTCAAATCATACTAAAATTGGTTGTTGGCAATTACAACAAAAAAGGTACACATTTCCAGAATCAGGTTGAACAAAGTTATAATTTTGAAATAATGTGTTGTAGCACTTTAGTTACCAGTCACTTCCTCATGAGGGAACTTTGGCTGAACATCATAGTTGGCATGAATGGATGCTTGAGAAGGCATGAAGGAAAAAGTCATGTATTAATTAACTACAATAACTACTAGGACTGAGCCAATACAGATACCGATGTAACCGTATCGGATGATACCAGTGGTATTGGTAAGTATTGGTTGAAATTTTCCAACCGATTCCTTCCGATACCATTGTCTTTGAGTTGCTACAATCAAGGCCAAGAGAAACATTTGACCTTTCCAAAAATTCGCTCACCCTTCCTTGTGGCAGATTAGTTTTTCAGAGAATTACCGAACAAACCCTCCACCTCCTGGGAAGCAGATGATTGACAAGATCAAAGGCATGGATAAAGGGAAAGCTGTGACCAATCTTCTTGAAGGCATATAACTACCTGGTAGGTGTAAAGGCTGTGTGGAAACAGAGGATATATTTAATTTTAAATTCCTTCTTGCACGCTTGTGGTGGACGTTTTAAAACCAGCATTATTACCATCCTGGACTGTTTCCGGGTCAGATGATTTAGGACTTCTTGCGAAAGACGTGTGAAGGCTGCTGTGGAATTCGATTTGTTTTATCTACATTCAAGCAAGGCAGGAGGGTTGTGGTTTGTATAATTTATTCTTGCACTCTTATGTGACTGTTGGTATCAGCCTTTACTGCAGCAACTTATTTTTGTTGCAAATGACAGAGAATGATGGACAGCATGGCATAAAAAGGCGTTATTTTAACAACTGTATTTGCATATATTATTATGTCTCTTTTCTACATCTCCAGGCTAACCCAAAAGGCAGGAAATAATAGTATTTACATGAAACTGAAGAAGAGACAATCAACCGATTTTTTAATATTTTTCTTTTGTAACTGCAGCATGTTAAAAAGTCTTGCAACACTTCAAAAATCCGTTAAAAAGTCTTGCAACACTTCAAAAATCCTATCTGGGTCTACAGAGAAGTTCACAAAAAAAAAAGTACCAAATGTCCCAAGACTTTTTAAAGTATCATAATGCTTTTCTTAAAAAAACCTAAAAACAAAATGAGTTTCCTGTGGATGTAGCACAATGCCATGAAGGCACATTTAGGGTATGTGGGGGTAGGCCCAGACACATTCTCGATCTCAGCCATTTTTGGAGGTGATGTGATCAGAACCACTCTCCAACTGCCTTTACCCCATGGGGCTGCCAACAGGTATCTATTGATTTGAGGCTTGATGAACCCCAGATATGCTTTGGGGGGGAGGGGGAGGAGAAGGCCAGAAAATTCTGACCTTACATCATCCACCCCGGGAATTGAACCCGGGTCTCCTGCATAGAAACAGACACCCTAAACACCATGGCTCCAAGTATTATAATGCTGCAGGAGAATAATTAGTGAGTTATTTAATGTCATAAAACGAACGTGATATTTTAAAATGGAATCGATTTCAAACACAGCATTTCCCAGCTGTGCAATGAGGTTTAGATGTTGCAAAACAATGATTACTTGCTGAAAATTGTTCATTAAAATTTGCATTTTCAGAAGGATGATCTAGAACTATTCATGAATCACTGGCATTGAGTATTGTTGCTTTCTGAAAAATGAGAACTTTGAAATATTACACATTTAAAAGATTCTTCATCAAAATTATTCAATATGTTAAGAAACACAAAAACTTCATGCACAAAATTGAACATAAAATATCATAATAATTTTCAAAGAGAAAAAATTAATTTCAATCAATGCAATCTCATTCCAATCACACTAACATCATATTTAAACATTATTTGAAACGAGGTAGAGATTATCAGGGCATTAAACTTTATCACCAATAAAAATAAATTTGTTATTAACATATCACAAAATCTGTGTCCATAACTGATTTTAACTTTGCTAGTACAAGGTGGCCACTGCAGGATCATGATAAAATTCAAGTATAATTCCCGGTATCCAAGGCGTACTTTCCAGAAATTCAAGGGTACAAGAAAATGTTCTCTCTATTTCAATAGTATCTATTACCACCTCTCACCACCCACACACAAGTATATTAACAATATAAAGCATAAATGATATTCCATTGTATGAAAACAGTCTAATACAATTCAATATTTAAAATATTTTATTTCATATGTGAAGTTTACATTTGCCATTTTCACATACTTAGACATGAAATACATCTACAAACATGAGTCGCAAATGTTACAGGACATATTAATCTATAAGAAATTATTAACTGTATAAGAATTTCACACTGAAATTTACCTAATCAAGTTCAAGGGTAAAAATGTTTTCAATATAATTATTCAAGCATTGATTGGTTGATTTATTTTACTTCACATTTCTGCCACGTTTTGCTAACTGCAAATATGAGGTTCAGTAATGATATAATTAAATTGATGAAGGGATACTCACAAAGAACATCCATTCGCAG
Source organism: Lepisma saccharinum (assembly GCF_977018435.1). Lineage (NCBI taxonomy): Eukaryota > Metazoa > Arthropoda > Insecta > Zygentoma > Lepismatidae > Lepisma > Lepisma saccharinum. The sequence continues at coordinate 68,885,517 of NC_139243.1, forward strand.
GCTGGGATTCAAACCTGGGACCAGGGTTGTTAAAGGTCCACGAACCCATAAAGTCTATTGGGTTCTACTGCAGGACCGGAATTTTTTTCTCTCGCATATTTTAAATTTGGTCCAAGTTGCATATTGTTTCATTGAAATGAGGTTCCTGGAATGTATTTTAATTGATTCTGAAAAAGGTTCCTGGACTGTATTTAAATTCATGCAGGAAATAAGGTTTCTGGACCGAATTTCAATTCATCCCAAACAAAGGTTCCTGAACAGTATTTAAATTGATCCGGTAAAAAGGTTCCTGGACCGAATTGAAATGCTTTAAATATTAAAAGGTCTTACAATGTATAGAAGTCATTTACATTTGCAGATTTTCTCTCCTAGTCTGGGATTCAATTTATTTACAATTCCTCAACCCGGGTTGATGGATTAAAAGTTACCTTCTAAAAATGTCTGCGAGTACGGTATACATTGGAATGCCACACTGCGGTTGTAGAAACCGTACGAAGGAAAACAATCAAAATTCTGTTGCTCTCTCATGAGCCACGTTCAAAAACCTCCCTTGTCGAAGTGTTACAGAACCCGTCACATGTTACTCAGACATTCGAATCCAGGAACCGCAACCAATAGGAGCTATCGATGAGGTAATGTGAGGCTGCAGCTATCACAGCAGGGATGGGAAGTGTTTCTACATCAAGGGGAATTGTCCTTTATGCAATAAAATTCGGGGTAAATGGCACTGTTCATTGCCAAAGTTTTCCGGTGTCGACTCCACCCCTGTCATGTCCCTAAAGAATTTTGTTCGTCACTTGTTTGCCCTAAGATTTACATTGCAGTGCAATGGCATGGCTATTCAAACGTTCTTTTCAACAAAGGCAACAAGCAAGCGAAAGAAAACAAATGTGCGCAAGTAGTGACTCAAGAGGTCTCAACCAAGAGAAGGAATACATTTAAGAGAATGGGGCTACATGGAGATGGGTAACATGACTGCAGATTTTGCATTTTGTCCATTGCTGCCATTATACGCAGCCTTGTTCCTTAGATTCTCGAAACAGCCAGCACCTGGATCAGTCTTTCATGCTCACAAGTGGATAAATATTTTTATAAATATCTTCTCTTGCACAAGTTAAAATTCGATCCAAGTTGCATATTGTTTCATTTCAATATGGAATTTGGACCCTATTTAAACTGATTTGGAAAAAAGAGTTCCTGGCCAATATTTAAATTGATCCTGGAAAAAAAGGTTCCTGGACGGTATTTAACTTGATCCTGGAAGAAAGCTTCTTCAACCGAATATAAATAGATTCGGAAAAAAGGTTCCTGGACAGTATTTAAATTGATTCAGAAAAAAAGGTTCCTAGACTGTATTTAAATTCATCCGGAAAAAAGGATCCTGGACAGAATTGAAATACTTCCCAGATAAAACGGTTCTCTACGGTCCAGAACCTATTTACGCTTTCTGATTTTCTCTCCTGGACCGGAATTGAATTTACATAAAATGTCTGGACCTTTAACAACCTTGCCTTGGACCTCTAGCATCATAGTGCACTGTGCTAACCACTCTGTCATGGACATTGGTATCGCAAGTAAATATTGCATGGTGAGGGAGATCAGTCTGTTGATCAAACTTGAATAATACAAGGGATAATAATTATCATGAATTAATAAAAATGCATCAAAATAGGGAAGCTTTAACACCAGTTACTCCTACTGGTGATGAAGCTTCTTCCTTTGCTTGGTACTTTGGCTAAAAAAATTTGTTAAGCAATGGCTTGCTATTTAAAAAAAAAACACATCCTGTTACGAATGATTACTTTCTTACAACTATATCAAATCAGGTTTGCACAGTGCCATTAGAAGGGATGGTTGAGATCTCAATTAATAAAATGGTGGCACCATAGTTGTAGACATGAAGTATCGATTTGTATAATATAGAGCTGTGGATCCCATCCCAAATGATATATGCACAGAATGACAAGAATTTCCAGAGATTTATACTCAGAAACACTCACTGCGCCAAACCACCATTCCCTGTGTGCAAATGGTTTTTATGGTTCTATTTTATTCTTCACATGTTTAGTAAGTATATACATTTATGGGTATAATACTTGTCATATTTTAAACAATGATAAGTTTTTTCTTTTGTGTGTACTCTTGTGTGTACATTAAGGTGTTGTTTTCGGGGCAAAATTTTTGTTGCAAATTGTACACATAAAAGGTTTTCCATTTGTGTGTACCCTCATATGTTTATTAAGTGAGTCTTCGTAGGAAAACTCTTTGATGCAAATATAACAATTATAAGGTTTCTCTTTTGTGTGTATTCTCATGTGTCTATTGAGGTGTGGTTTTTGGGTAAAATCTTTATTGCAAATTGCACACTTAAAAGGTTTTTCTTTTGTGTGTATTCTCATGTGTCCATTGAGGTGTGGTTTTTGGGCAAAATCTTTATTGCAAATTGCACACTTAAAAGGTTTTTCATTTGTGTGTGTCCTCATATGTGTATTAAGCGAGTTCTTGTGGGAAAACACTTTGCTGCAAATAGAACAATTAAAAGGTTTCTCTTTTGTGTGTGTTCTCATGTGTCCATTGAGGTGTAGTTTTTGGGCAAAATCTTTATTGCAAATTGCACACTTAAAAGGATTTTCTTTTGTGTGTGTCCTCATATGTGTATTAAGCGAGTTCTTGTGGGAAAACACTTTGCTGCAAATAGAACAATTAAAAGGTTTCTCTTTTGTGTGTGTTCTCATGTGTCCATTGAGGTGTAGTTTTTGGGCAAAATCTTTATTGCAAATTGCACACTTAAAAGGTTTTTCATTTGTGTGTGTCCTCATATGTGTATTAAGTGAGACTTTGTAGGAAAACTCTTTGCTACAAATAGAACAATTAAAAGGTTTCTCTTTTGTGTGTATTCTCATGTGTCTATTGAGGTGTGGTTTTTGGGCAAAATCTTTATTGCAAATTGCACACTTAAAAGGTTTTTCTTTTGTGTGTATTCTCATGTGTCTATTGAGGTGTGGTTTTTGGGCAAAATCTTTATTGCAAATTGCACACTTAAAAGGTTTTTCTTTTGTGTGTATTCTCATGTGTCCATTGAGGTGTGGTTTTTGGGCAAAATATTTGTTGCAAATTGCACACTTAAAAGGATTTTCTTTTGTGTGTGTCCTCATATGTGTATTAAGCGAGTTCTTGTGGGAAAACACGTTGCTGCAAATAGAACAATTAAAAGGTTTCTCTTTTGTGTGTACTCTCATGTGTATATTAAGATAATCTTTTCGGGCAAAATCTTTGTTGCAAATTGTACACTTAAAAGGTTTTTCTTTTGTGTGTGTCCTCATATGTGTATTAAGTGAGACTTTGTAGGAAAACTCTTTGCTACAAATAGAACAATTAAAAGGTTTCTCTTTTGTGTGTATTCTCATGTGTCCATTGAGGTGTAGTTTTTGGGCAAAATCTTTATTGCAAATTGCACACTTAAAAGGTTTTTCTTTTGTGTGTATTCTCATGTGTCCATTGAGGTGTGGTTTTTGGGCAAAATATTTGTTGCAAATTGTACACTTAAAAGGTTTTTCTTTTGTGTGTATTCTCAGGTGTCTATTGAGGTGTGGTTTTTGGGCAAAATCGTTGTTGCAAATTGCACACTTAAAAGGTTTTTCTTTTGTGTGTATTCTCATATGCATATTAAGCGGTTCCTTGAACGAAAACACTTTGCTGCAAATAGAACAATTAAAATGTTTCTCTTTTGTGTGTATTCTCATGTGTCCATTGAGGTGTGGTTTTTGGGCAAAATATTTGTTGCAAATTGTACACTTAAAAGGTTTTTCTTTTGTGTGTATTCTCAGGTGTCTATTGAGGTGTGGTTTTTGGGCAAAATCGTTGTTGCAAATTGCACACTTAAAAGGTTTTTCTTTTGTGTGTGTCCTCATATGCATATTAAGCAGTTCCTTGAACGAAAACACTTTGCTGCAAATAGAACAATTAAAAGGTTTCTCTTTTGTGTGTATTCTCATGTGTCTACTAAGGTTATGTTTTTGGGCAAAATCTTTGTTGCAAATTGCACACTTAAAAGGTTTTTCTTTTGTGTGTGTTCTCCTATGTATTTTAAGGTAATATTTATGTGCAATTTTTTTTTCGCAAATTGTGCAATTGATAGGCTTTTCTTGGCTGTGAACTCTCCCATGCATCTGAAGATCTCCTTCATATGCAAAATTAATTTTGCAAATTGGACACTTAAAAGGATTCTTCCTTCTCATATGTCTATTAAGGCCATGTTCATATTCATAATGTTTCTTGCATATTGAACAATTGAAAGGCTTCTCTCTTGTATGAACCCTTATATGTTTATTCAAATGTTCTTCTTTGAAGAAACTTTTGGTGCACAAGGAACAAATATATTGCTTTCTTTTGTTATCACCCTTGTCATCTTCAATATATCCCTTGGTTTTAGACGATTTTGAAGTTTCAGCCTCTACTATCCCTTCTTCACTTAGATATTCTGGATTATTTTTTGGTTGCTCTTGTTCACTCATTTTTCCTGCAGATACTGGTAAATGGGTAAATAACTTTGGAACATCTTGGACCTGTCCTTCCATATAGCTCTTGTTCAAGCATCTGAAAAAAAAATGAACATACAAATGTAGGTGTGCTTCTAAAATAATTACTAATATCTGCAGTACAGAAGACTTTAAGGGAGTAGCATCTAGTTTTCTGTGCTAAAAGAAATGAGACTGTACTTTAATAATTGCTTACCTCAGATGCCAAGATAACATTACTGTGACTTTCACTCCTTTTACTATCATCAATACTAACTTCATTAAATTCTTCAATGTGAACAATTATAGATTGCAGTGACAAGATAAACTGATTTATCTACTTGCTAATTTCAGGAGTAGGCATTAAACATGCAACACAACAAGTCTTATATTACTGTACTACATAACAGTAAACTATAAATATCAGCACCATGTGAAAATGAGGGATAAACGCTGATACCAGCTTTTTAAAATTTCTTGACATTAAGAAGATAATTTTCAATAAATTTGTTTGTATAAATGTTCAAAATGTAACATGCAAAAAATTTCCAAATATTACAGGATTGCTGTTCTTATATCCGGTGCAAGAACTGCCTTTATGGCAGTGATCCTCTGTTGCCACATTTCCCTACGAAGGAACTCACAGTCAAACAACCAATTAGGCCTAGTGTTTGGAAGCAATGATGTTCAAAATCACCGTCCGCAAATCAACCAGTAGGGAAACAGGATTTTGTCAAAATAACAGTTCTGCACTGTGGTTGCACATCAGTTGCTGTAATTGCTCTGTAATAATATGTGACACCAAGGGATGAAGTTTCCTTATTTGCTTTGTACTTTGGATCAGGAAAAGCCATTAACAATTTGCTCTGCTAAAAAGCCTGCATCATGGAATAAAGGTTTTCCATCTTACAACTACTGTCAACATGCTTTAAATGTGCCATTTGAAAGCATGGGTGGGATTTCTATTGGGTAACTGCAGTGTGGTATTAAAAAGTTTCCAGAGGAGGGGTGGAATTCTACTGACTGTCTAGAGACAGCATATATATCCTATATAGCTATAAACACACACATACATATATACATATGAATCAAAAATTTTCTACCCCCATAAAATAGCACCTAAGATACTTTGCTAAATTACTGCTACATTTGCAAAATCATAAAAATTACTCATTTACTTGCATCTCAGGTTTTTTGTGTGTGTTTTTTTCCACTTATTTTTACTTGATGCATTAACTTGCACTGATAATATTGCATCCAAAATATACTCTAATATACTTTAATATTCATATCCATATACATATCCCATAGTGAACCATCATTAGTTGATTCTCCTGTCAGAAAAATAATAAATATAGTTAGGTGGTAAACTTCTATTTCTTGCATTAATTTTGTTGTACAGTGTGTCCGAGAAAAAATATACCAATAAAGAATTTAAATAACTCAACAATCGTTAGCGATACAAAAGTCAAATAACATTTATTTGGAAGAGGGAAGAAAGGATTTTTTTTTACCACCAGAAGGGAAAACATCGTAACATAATTAAGCGCATGCACGGTGCTGCTTTTGGTTTGCAGAATTGAAGTCTCCTGTAACAGTACAAAGAAGATTCCGGTAACAATATGGACAGGAAGCACCAGAACGTCATTACATTGTTAAATGGCATAAACAATTGCTGGAAACAGGGTCTTTCTTGAGGAAGAAAGGTAGTGGTCAGAAGCGTGTGAGCGAGGGTAAAGTGGTTGCAGTTCAGGAAGCTTTCCAGAGAAGCACACATACATCTCTGAGACGTGCTAGTTCTCAACTTCAAATTCCACGTTCTACTGTGCATGATATCGTACATAAAAGGTTAAGGCTTAGAGCTTACAAGTTACAGCTTGTTCAGAAACTGAAGTGCAGTGATAAACCCGCTAGGTTTGATTATGCTAGTGAAGTGCTATCATGCATTGATGATGACAATGAATTCCTGACACGCGTAACATTTTCAGATGAGGCTACCTTCCACATTTCCGGAAAAGTACATAGACATAACTGTAGAATATGGGGTAAGCAGAATCCTCATGGAGTTGTTGAACATGAACACGACAGCCCAAAGTTGAATGTGTGGTGTGGTTTGACACGAGATTCCGTAATTGGGTCCTTTTTCCTTGAGGAAGCTACAGGTACAGGTGCAAGTTACCTGCAAATGTTCCAACAGTATGCTGTACCTTGTATACCTCAAGGGTACATATTTCAGCAGGATGGGGCCCCCCACATTATGCCCGTTGTGTTACTAAGTTCCTTAATAACATTTTCGCTGGTAATTGGATTGGGAGGGGTGGACCCATTAAATGGCCACCACGGTCACCAGACTTGCCTCCTTTGGGGTTATGTGAAGACTATGGTTTACCAAACACCTGTGCATGACCTCAATGAACTCCGAGAAAGAATTATCGATGCATGTGGCTCCGTCACTCATCAAATGTTGAAGAACACTTGAATGGAGTTTGACTCCCTTGATGTTTGTCGTGCCACCAAAGGAGCACACATTGAGATCTACTAAGGTGAATTTTTTTTCTTGTTCTTTGGTTAAAAAAAAATTCTATGATTTTCTCTTCCAAATAAACGTTATTTGACATTTCAGTCGTTAACGATTGTTGAGTTATTTAAATTCTTTATTGGTATATTTTTTCTCAGACACACTGTACATATCAATAATTTGCAGTTTTATATAATATTATCAGTTTTCGATTGAGCATATTCTAGGTTTGCATGTCAAATACTGATAATGTTATCAACCACAAATTTATTTGTATGTGTGTGACATGTATATTTGTAGCTGTAACTTTTGAATGTAATTAGCGGAGACCTATAATTGGGCAGCTAAATGCCTGTTGATCCCACCCCCCAACTTAAATAAATAAAAAAATAACAGTTCCATTAGCTTGTTAATTCTGAAAATTGAATTGAATTGAATTGAAAAGTCTTTTTATTTACTACAGAGCGAGATTCAGCCTTGGGCTGCTCTACCACCTAACTCTGGTGAATAAAAGTTACAATACATACATTTATAATACTGAATAATACTGAAATCAAATAACATAACATGAATGAATATGACATAAATGAAAAATAATAAAATTATAAGAGAATACAATGACAGATACATTAACACACACACACACACACATACACACGTGTACATACGCAATTTCCAGATAGATACTAAAATAGCATGCACACAGGTTGAAATATTCTTTGTGTCAGATAAGTGTTTGCAAAATACATGGTTTTACTTTACTTGATTCCTGTTGCTTAGCCGTACGAGCTAATGCTGAATTTTTGTCTTTCCAATAAAAATAATACGACTTGTTCTTTGAAGTTTTTGGGTGTTGTAGCAAAAGAAACATAATCGGGGAGAGCATTCCAAACCTTTGCAGACCAGAGGGAGAAGGAGCCTTCGAAACTGACAGCAGAGTGGCGGGGAATGTCGATTTTTCGCCGACCTCTAGTATTGTATGGATGTATGGAATTTCTAAATGCCAGTTTCTCGTGGAGATAGCTAGGTGTTTGCAATTTTAATACTTTATATATTGTAGAACACTGATGCAGGAGGCGTCGCCTAGACATGTTAAGGATTTTGTATGTATTGAGCAAGGGTAGGATGTGCTGATTTCTCCTGATCGAGAGAACGTAACGAATGCAAGAATTCTGTATTTTTTGTATTCTGTTCGATATTTTACGTTGTAAATTCGTGCCGTACACCACATCACAGTAATCGAAAATAGGATATATTAGAGTTTCGATGAGATATAATTTCGTTTCTCTAGTGAAAAAGTCTCTCCTCCTGTAGAGTGATCTCATTATTGTTAGTGCTTTTGTGCATTGCGCTGAGATATGTCCTGCCCAGGAAAATTTGGGATCAAAAGTAAGGCCTAGATTTTTAACGGTTGGTGCATAAATTATGTTTTGGTTTTTAATTTTGATGTTAATCGTATCATAATTTACTTTTTCAAGATAATAGCTAGAGCCTAAAATTGTGTAGACGCATTTATTCTGGTTAATTGCGAGCCCATTTGCAGTGAGCCAATTGTTAAGGGTATGTAGATCATTGTTTAGATTATCTATCTTGTTTAACAAATCTGATGGTGATGACGATATCATCAACTGCGTATCATCCGCGTAACAATGTATATTACAATGGCTGATGGTCTTTGATATATCAGCGACGTATAAGGTGTATAAAAGGGGGGCCAGAATGGAACCTTGCGGGACTCCTCCATTTAATGTTATCGGTGATGATCCGGTGTCGGCAGGGTAAAAAACCCTTTGTCTTCTTTCGTTTAGATATGATTGGAACCAGTTTATTACAGGCTTCGAAAAACTGTAGTATTTCATTTTTGCTAGGAGAAGGTTATGATTGACAAGATCGAAAGCTTTAGAAAGGTCTAATAACACTAGTATAGTTAGTTTTTATCGTTAATTGAACGTAAAATATTGTCCGTGACAGATAATAATGCCGTGGTTGTACTATGAGAAGTACGGAAACCTGATTGAGAATCAGGTAAGATATTATATTTTGCAATGTACTCTTTTAATTGTATAGATATTATCTTTTCTGTGACTTTTGAAAATATTGATAGAATGCTGATTGGTCTTAAATCGCTTAGAGAGGTTAACGCCTGCTTTTTGGGGAGCGGAATAACTCGAGCTTCTTTCCATGCATTTGGAAATTGGCTGGTTTTCAGAGAAAAATTTATGGTATGCGTGAGTGCCGTAAGTATGAAGGGAAGGGCCAGTTTAAGCATTTTGCACGTAATGTTGTCCACTCCTGCAGCATTTGATCGAATACTGTACACTGCCTTTTCAACCTCAGAATCTTGAACCTGGCAAAAGGATAATTCTTTTGCATCGTTTTGAAAGCAGTTCTCTAAGAAATACTTGCACTCCTTTGCAATAATGGCGTTGTCTCGAAGAACACTGTCGTAGACATTTGCAAAATGTTTATTAATTTCAGAGGGACTGCTCAGGTGAGGCGGAAGTTCTCCCGCGTTCCGTTTGCTACCGATACCAATTGTTTTTAGGCTATTCCACATATTCTTTGAATTTCTCTTATTGTTATTTACAATAAAAGAAAAATAAGCTTTTTTCTCTTGCCTCATAACAGAAGTGGTAAAATTTCTTAATCTTTTATATTCGTCCCAATGTAAAATTAATTTGCTTCGCTTGTATTTACGCAGCGCACCATCCCTCAGTTTCATGAGCAGCTTAAGATTATCCGTTAGCCACGGCGCTGGCTCTTTCGTCACCCTAACCGTTCGTAATGGGGCGTGAGCGTTAAACAAGGCGACGAGATTTTTCTCAAGAAATTCTATTTTAGAATCGATGTTTCCAAGTTTAAACGTTTCATTCCAATTGATGTTTACAGCATCTAGACAAAAATTTTCATATTCAAATTTCTTAAAATCTCGGTACGTAACGTACTTGGCTTTATCCCTGGGTTTTGCGCAATGCAGTGACACGCTCGTCAAGCAGTGGTCTGAAGTTCCGATTGGACTCGCGATTTCGAAAGAAGATACAATGTTGGGGTTGTCAACAATTATTAAATCTAACAATGTTTCGGAAGATTCTGTTATTCTAGTGGGTTTATCAATCAATTGTGTTAAACTATACGATTTTATAATATCTTTAAGAAACAGGGTCTCCGCTTTTTGTGTGCTGAGCATGTCGCAATTAAAATCGCCTAGCATAAGGAAAGCGTCTACGCTGGCATAGTTATCTGAAATAATTTCTTCCATGATGGCGAGATTTGTATAGGGTACATTTGGTGGACGGTAAAACGCGCAAATGCCAAGTTTTAGGTCACTTACACTAACTATCATGCTAATATATTCAATATCATTGGCTTCGGATGGTCGGAAGTCTACGAATTTTACTGCCAGCGCCGAGCGGATAAATATGGCAATGCCCCCGCCCTCTTTCTTGTTTCTGTCGTTACGGAAAACCGAGTAACCGGGGATGTTGATTTCGTTCGTCCCGTCTGCGCTACAGAGCCACGTTTCCATTATTATTACGATATCGTAAGCACGTTGGCGTACCACGAACCTCAGTTCGTCTATTTTCGGGATTAAAGAACGAACGTTTGCGTGTGCTATGCTGAGGTCGGATAAATTTGGCAACCTCTGCTTCCGAACCAGGGTGTCGTGGGTCTTTGACCGAGTAACGGGGGTTGAGACTGTTTGATGGTCAGGCGGGTAGGGGTCGCTCTCTCTCATGACGTTTTCACCCATTCTTGAAAGAAAAAGGCGCTACTGTTTCTCCTTCCCTCCCCTCTCTCTGCAGCCGATCGGAATACGTAGCTGTGGGGACGTTCTTTGATCAAAAAAGCGAACAATATATCAAGGCAAGCACTTACCTGACTAACACGAAAATTTCTAAGACACGCATCCAGGTTATTTCTTCTCTTCATCGGGTGGAAACGAGTACACAAACAACGACACACAATCACACACACATTTACACACACTATTGCTTGAGACGAAGACACAAACACATAATATTTTAACGGCAAAATAGAATTAAACATATTTAGATTATTAGTTTTCATGGCTCTTGTAGAATACACTTCCTATGAGCGACATAGGAGGCACTTGTTGCGATCCCAGAGTTTTTTCTTGTTTCTTTTTTTTTTATCGCGTATTACGGCTAGATTGTTTTATAGGTTTGATAGTTGTCTACATGATGTGACATAGTGTTTTGTGTTACCTTTCCTGATCACTATTTTCCCATCTTCCGTGTACACCTGTTTGAGACCGAACTTCTCGATGGCCTTCCTGAGAAGCTGCAGCCGTGCACTGCAGAGATCTTCTCTTATGGAGATTCCAGAGTTTTTTAGTTTTCTTTTGTTCCTGAAAACTAGCGACCTTGCCCTGTAATTAGTAAATTTCACGATGATGCCTCTGTGCGACCCGGGAGACTTCGGACCTACCCTGTGCGTGCGGCACAAATCACCGTTGCTTATGTGAACCCCTAAATGCTCCTCAAAAAGAGAGAGGGCGATGTTGTCGGTACTTTCCCCTTCGGTCTCTGGAATTCCGAAGATACGTATGCTATTTCTTCTTTGGTATTGTTACAGATCCTCTGTTTTTTCTTGCAAATTTCGGATATTTTCGTCTCTGTCCGCGAGTTCCGCGCGAAGGTAGTTGACTTCTTCCGAATTGAACTTCATCGTTTCTGTCAAACGATCCACCACAGCTTTTGTGATCGATTCAATTATGGAATCTGTGATCAGTTTTAGCACTTCTGGGGTTTGCACCGCTGATTTCACTTGCTCGCAGATCTCCCTGACGAAGGCCTCTGTGTCCTGCAGGGGTGACTGACCTCCAGCTGCTGCTGATGCTCCGTGTTTTCTAGGCGCCATGGCTGCTGGCTGCTTTGTTCGCGTTCACAAGCGAGAGAAACTATTCAATATTTCGATAGAGTGACTGGGGTGGGAAAGTATCTCTATACAGAAATCGTTCACACTATCACTTACGAAACAGTTTCTATGAAACAACACCGCTTATCCTCTTTACACCTGCCTTTGTATAACGAAATTCTGGGAGCGCAACTTACACACGTTCACTCGGCCATGCAACACAGGATGTTGGAATTCGTTAGGAGGGTCACCAAGTTACACATAATTAGTCCAGGTCTCCTTGAATACAAAACATAAGTGATTACCAGTACTGCATATATAATGTCCATCATTGTATATATCATTTCATGATCAATTGTTGTTACAGAACTGAATGAATTCATTTTTGATTCTTCTGTATTTTTAGTCATGATATTTTACAAATGTGTTTAACTTGCAAAATTGCAAAACTACCAACTTGACAACGCATGCTGAAACCGAAAAATATTTCCAACAAAGGATACCACCTTCCGACTCGCCAATTATTATAGATTATGTATGTGTAACTTTATCACTATATACGAGGTCAGACAATCAAGTAATGGGACAGATTTATATTGTGAAAAGGAAACAAAAAATTGAACATTGCTTGATTATTACTAAAAGTACATCCCTCCTGCATCAATACAGCAATTGGCACAGTTGGCCAACGATCAATACAACATCTGCAAGTCTTCATGTGGTATGACTTGAAGATTGGACGTCACAACCTGTTGTCTGGTCTTGTGTTCATCAAAAGTGTGTAATTTCAGCAGGAGCTTCACTTTCGGGAACGGGGAATAATCACAGGTGGATAAATCTGGGGAGTAAAGTCGATGATTCAACACACTCACTTGTTTTTGGACTAGGAATGTATAGACAACCACTGCTCTGTTGGAACGTGCATTATCGTGGAGCAGGAACCAAGTGCCCGGTTCAGGATACTGAGGTCTGATACCTTCATGTTCTCTTCCATAATCATTCCGAGCACTACAATAGTAACAACTAATTACACTTTCACCTTCTGGAACAATTTCATGATGAATAATGTCTTTGCTATCATTAAAAAAAAAAACATTGTCTTCACCCTTGGCTTTGAGAGCTGCATTTTCTTGCCTCTTGGTAAATTTAGTGACTTCCATTCAGCGATTTGTTAGTTCGTACAAGGTCCGTAGTAAAAATGCTCTGTTTTGTCCTCCACAACAATAGAATTCAAGAAATGTTTATTCCCGCAAGCAGTTTTCAGAATGTCCTTCATGAAACTTGATGTTCACTCCATGCTCCATAGCTATTACGTGATGACATCCTTGCACCTCCTTCACGACATGGCAGCATAATTCCCAGCATGCCTCTCGCAAGTTCATGAGGTGTTGCCAGGTTGTGGATTATGGACCACAGTCTCATTACTTTATTGTCGGACCTCGTACATCAAGCTACAGCCGTGTAATTTTTTCATTTGTTAAATTTTTCATGGGCAACCAACAATCAAAAGGAACTTGCCTCTTTACTACTACTGCCTTCTTGTGTAGATGCACTTGCAAATTTTCAGAACCGATCCTTTGATCAACACAGTCTTCAACGCCACCAGCTTTATCTGTTTTCGTTTATTTTGAAGGCAGATTCCAGACATTGCAGAGTCTGGAACTCGTAATGCTCACTTTTGTTACTAACATTCTAGCTTCACAAAGAAATCTAGCTCATTGTTCTAAAAAAAAGCACACTTATCTTTAAAAAAATGACTTTGTAAAGGACTATCATGCTCGCATCAAAAATTCCATGTAGGCTATCTTCGTGCACTACTGTTCAAGTATTTGGCACTCATACAAATACAGACGTTGTGTGGTGACAAGTTCGAGTCACGTGACAACTCATTTGCAACTTTCACATTCCTGCCAAATTCCGTGGACAAAGAAAAGGGAAATGGGGAGATGCTCTTCAACTTCTTTGACAGTTTTAGGAAAATAACAGCCCTTGAGGCCACATCTGCATTCGCCAAAATTGGATATTCCAGCTGTCTGACAGATAATGTTGCAATTGAATGGCAAAGTGAGAAAAAAAATGCCAATAATTTGTTGTTTCCCCCCAAATATAATTTCCCCAGGGATAAAATTTAACAAGCAGAGGGCAACATCTTAGCCAAAACTTGAACAAAGGAAAGGCTTATCTTTTTGTGTATTCTCACATGTTTCCTAAGGTAATCTTTACAGGCAAAATTTCTGTTGAAAATTAAAATATTTCTCTTTTGTATGTGCCTTCCTATGTATTGGGTTGATGAAAAAATAATGGCCATATTGTTTTGCTTTGTGTTTTGCAAATAATTTTTCCTTATATAAAGGGTGGGCACAAAGTCGCTTTCCCCAAAACAAGTAAGGAAAGAAAAGAAATAAGCGAGGTATCACCGAGCATCTTTTTTGTACTAGGACTGGCACTACTGTGTCTCTAGGACTGGTAACAATGTTTTCCGTACGTGTTTTGTTTACTGTTTGTTGAAGAGAGTTGTTTACTGAGTGAAGTTGTTATCTTGCATTGCAGATCTTGATATGAATCGCAAATTAACAAAGGAACAATGTGTTTTCATGCTACAAGCTTGGTGGAAACACAACAAAAACACAAATGTGGTGACAGCAGAATTCAGGAGAAGATTTCCAGGTATGAAACCACCATCACGTCAAGCCATGAGAAACCTGAACCAACAGTTTGAGGCTAGAGGTCCTGTGCATGATCTACAGAGATGACCCCGAAGTGTACGAAATGAAGAAAACACTGCACATGTTGCTCAGACTTGTGTGTCCAGCCCAAAGAAGTCTACCAGAAGGCACGCAGGGGACCTGGGAATGACACATACCTCTGTAAGGAACATGTTAAAGGATTTGAACATGAAACCTTACCGGCCAAAGCTTCTGCACGCGTTACATGAATGTGATCCGGACCGACGTGTTGAGTTCTGTGAGTGGTGTCTCATTCGGAACGAAGCTCACAGAGACTTCTGGAAATGAATTTTGTGGACAGATGAGGCCTCATTCAAGATGAACGGTCACGTAAACAGACACAATTGTGTTTATTGGAGTGATACCAATCCACACGAAATTATATGACGGAAGAGTTAAACGTCCCTGGTGTCACTGTTTGGGGTGGTATTTGGAGTGGTGGTGTCATAGGACCATTCTTTTTTGAAGGAACTGTTACTGGTGACACATACCTTCAGATGTTGCAGGACATTGTGATTCAAGAACTTGTCAATAACCCTCGTTTTGAAAACATTCCATTCACGTGGCAACACGATGGAGCACTGCCTCATTTTAGTGTTGTTGTGAGAGAGTTGTTGGATCAACATTTCCATGAATGGATTGGTTGTCGTGATACCACAGATTGGCCACCATGTTCATGTGACCTCACACCATGCGACTTCTCCATGTGGGGTATTGTCAAAGACGAAGTGTTTTCCTAGAAACCGCAGGATTTGGTTCACTTGCAACAGCTAATCGAACAATCGTTCAAGAGATTGGATGACAATCCTCAATTGTGTCATTATATTTGCAAATCAGTGCTGAAGAGATGTACCTTGTGCATTGAACATGGTGGGGGACAGTTTGAACAGTATTTGAAGTACAAACGACACTTTGAAGTACAATAAAGATTGTCAAGTCACCTAGGTTCTTTTATTTGATTTCTTCATTTATTGGGGAAAGCGACTTTGTGCCCACCCTGTATATCTCACTGATTATATTGCATTTTAAAGCTTATTTATTGCTTGATCGATCTGCCTTAAAATAATATTCCTAATGCTTGATTTACCTTAATTCTAGGTAATACTTCTCTGCATGGTGACTGTTTTACTGGTCTGCTGCCGAAGACATCCACTACAACTATCTGAATCCAAGCGCCACCATCACAGCAGGGAAGTATTGTCAAGAAATCACTTAAATGAACCGGAAACTTCAATCTCTGTGAAATATTTCTCTCGTAGGAAGTTTGCGAGATGCTTGGGGAAGTGTTACTTGGTTGGCAGGAGGTCCGGTGAGTATTGTGGGTGAGGCAGAGTTTCATAGTCCAATTCCTTCTGTTTCTGCAGGGTTGGTTGTGTGATGTGCGGCCGTCGGGTATGAAGTTGGTTATGTAAGGAGGGAAAGCCCTCAAGAGTGAAAGGTTCCTTCCTTGTTATGTACAGGCACAGGGACGCATTTACGCACATGCTATCTAGGCTGCAGCCTATGGGACTGCACCACAAAGGGGCCCACACCACAAAAAAAACTTGAAAAAATTTAATTTTGAATAGACTAAAATAAAAAAATGTCTGTGTTTTAATACTGTAATAATCCTGTCATAAACGTAAAAGACGTCGATGCAGTTATTTTGTGTGTTATGTGGGCTAATTCAGCTGATCTCTTCCGTGGACAGCTCATATGAGTTGAGTCAGCATTCAGGAATCTCGAACACTTGGCGTGGTGTGGGAACACTGGCGCTGTCTAAAAATAGATCAGTCGCTGTGCTGTATTCATGTTGACATGCACGCCATGTATGAATAATTTGTATTGTGCTTTTAACCTTTCTCTATTGCGTGTTTTGGTGGTAGGCCTACTGTTTCAATTTGTTATTAACACGTTTTCATAACAACAAACTAAAGCTATCACTGTAATATTTTTATATATATATAATCTAGTATTATGGACGGAAATAAAATGCAAACTAATCGCCATAAAAAGAAAGAGGTATTTAAAAGCGGAAGTGCCAAACGAAAGATTGCAAAAGAGAAAAAAAAGAAGAATGAAGAAGTTATAGGTAAGTCACGTCATTTGACCGATTATATGAAGTTTAAGCCAAGTTCATCTGCTGCTCCAAAAAAACAATGATGATGATACACGGAGCAGGCAAACGAAAACAAGTCTCTGCGCAAGTAGTGACACCAGACAGCTTCACCAATGAACACTTGAGAGGATCGGGATTGCATGGAGGGGTTACTGCAGTTACCGGCCTTCCCAGCAGCGGGTACTGCTTTGTTCTGCCCATTTGATTTCTCCCCCTTTTCTGTCGCTATGCGCGGCCTTGCTCCAGAGATATATGGAACAAAGTATAAACATTTTGAAACGAGATCTTAAAAGATTTAATAGCCTACATGGCTGACTCTACCACATTGCTACAGATTTGAAAATTTTTCTAGCAACAGTGAAGAAATTTATAATGGCTTTTTATAATTTTGATTTGGTGAAGCAACGTGATACAGAAAAAACAAACTATAAAAAACAAACTGTACTAGTTATTTTTTTTTAAAAAAAGGAATGGAAAATTCGTTAAGCAAACTTGGATTTTTTGAATGAAAAAAAAAATAGAACTGTATTTGAAAATTCAGGTGGTCCGTGAAAATTTTCAGGCACCATGGTGACTGGGCACCCTGTATTTTTCTACCCCAGCTTATACTGTCCTAGTCTTGTCTCTTTGTACGTACTTTCATCCTCACAATATAACGATGCTTTCCATCCACTTTTGACTATTTGCGAAAATAATGATTAGATGGCATTGATGAAAGACACACTCTTAACGCACAGGCTAGGATTCGAACCTGGAACCTTCCGTACAGAAATTATGAACACTCGGCAATCAACATAGCTCCAAGTCTAGTCTCTTTCGATATTTTAGTAAAAATAATGATAAGGTTATTTATTTTAACAGATAAACTTGCAATTCATTCTGAATTCTGCTAAAATCAGATTTTTTAATATTCTATAAGTATAAGTATAAAAAATTTGTAGTAATTCACTGCATTCAACTAATTATATTCACTTTTGAAATGGCTTTTTTGTAACTATAAATATTAGAGCCAAAATTTAAAAAAATGAATATGAAAAAATATATATGCTGACCAAGGCAGTAATTTATTTTATTAAAAACATAAACTAAACGTTACATTTCAACCTTCTAGCAAGGTCTTCTTCAGACTCTGTATCAAGTACAAAAGTAACAAGATACAGAAATAGGGAATTATATATACACAAAACATTATTCCCTCCAGACCATTAGAAAGTTGTTCTGGAACTTTCTAGCAGGTGGCTTTCACTTGTGAACTGTACTTTCACCTAAAAGGCTAAACATATTTACTTCCATATAGAATGTGGTTGGACTTTCTATGTAACGCTCTTTTTCCTTTAATTTTCTTCCTTCTCCTCTCCTCTTTCTCTCTTGTCCTTTCCACTCTTTCTAACACCTTCTTCCATTCTTTGTTTACCTTCAGTCCCCCATTCCAGTTTTACGAAATGAAAAGCTGGCAGGAGAAATTTAGAGAGAAAATAAAAATAAAGTTGAAGAAGAAAGGAGAGGGACTAGGATGGATAGAAGAAAGGGGAGAAGAAGAGGATACCAGAAGAAGAGTTGTGCTAATAGGGAATGTAGACCTATCAAAAGAAATGGAAGCTTTCTTAAAACTAGGAAGAGGTTTCAAAGTTAAAGAAAGAAATGTAGATTATGAGGAAGTTATATATGACATTGAAGAAGCAGTGCTCCATATAAAAGAAGAACCAGCAAGAGACAAGTTGAGAAGAAGAACAGCAGCCATACTGAAGAAAGAAATGGGAAAACAAGGAAAAGTAGATAATTTGAGTCAAAAAGAAAGGGAAGGGATGAAGAAAATCAGACAAGAAATGATGTGGTGATAGAGCAGGCAGATAAAGTTCGAGCAATTGTGGTGATGGAACGAGAATGGTACGAGAGGAAGTTTGAAGACCTAAAAGAAAACGGATATGAGGAGATTTGTGGAACAGAAGAAGAACAAACTATAAAAGAAAGGGCCATACAAGACTGTAGGAGGAGTGGATTCAAGAAATGCATAAAGGAGACAGGAAGACTACCATGTTTGAAGGGCTTTCCAAAGATACACAAAGAGGAGATAAAGTTAAGTCCAGTAATGAACTGCAGAAACAATATTTTGGAACCTTTGGAAAAGAAATTAAAGAAAGTTATTGAAGTGTTAGTAACACAGCAAGAAAGCAGAGCAGTTAAGAACAGTGAACAAGTAGAAGACCTCATAAAAGGACTTAAGTTAAATGAGATGAAGACGACAATGTTTAGCTTAGATGTAAAAAGTATGTTCCCGAGCATAAAGAGGGGCACGTTTTGGACATTATTAAAAAGAGAATGGGTGGAAATTTTGTGTGTATTTGTGCTTTTTACTTGGAGAAATGCCAAAGGAAGCATCTTCTCTGAGAACCAAATTGTACAACTATGTGAAAGAATTTGGGTCCAGTGTGTTTACAACTGATGGATCGGTGTTTATATTGTAAGTTATGTAAAAATACTGTGAATTGCAGAAAAAAATATTACGTTACGCAACACTTAGAAACTGCTAAACACAAATCGGTTTCTATTGAGAAGCAAATGTCATGCGAGGTAAAACCGTCACTAATTACATCTTATGCTATTTCTCCTAGGCAGTGTCAGTTTTCTGCAGATTTGTGTAAGACATTCATAGAGGCAGACATTCCTTTGTGGAAATTGCAGAATGCCTCTTTAAGGGGATTCCTATCGATGTACACAGGTGAGCATGTACCGAATGAGTCACCACTGCGTAACAATTACATCGAAGGGTGTTACACAGGTGTCATTGAAAGAATTAGGGAGGAAGTTAGGGGGGGAAAAATTTGGGTGTCTATTGATGAAACAACCAATGCTATGGGAAGGTTTCTTGCTAATGTTGTAATTGGTACAATGGAACACAATGCAGAGCCCAAAATATTTTCATGGTGTTAAGCATGAAGATGTGCATTTGTTTGTAACAGATGCAGCGCCATATATGAAAAAAGCAGCAACGGCCCTTAAAGCTATTTTCCCCGCTATGCTGCACATAACATGTCTCGCTCATGCTCTCCATCGAGTTGCAGTGGAATTCGTGTTTCATTTCCCGAAGTTGACTCTTTAATTTTCAATGCTAAGAAAATAATCCTCAAAGCGCCATCCCAGGTTCTTTTGTTTAAAGAAACAGCCCCTGAACTTGCTTTGCCTCCACAGCCAATACTAACTAGATGGGTTACTTGGACATCTGCTGCAGTATATTATGCGACCAACTATCAGAAGGTGGCTGAAGTAATTCATTCCCTATCTGAAGATGATGAAACATCAATTTACATAACACAGCATCTTTTGAAAAATTCTGTTGCGTGAAACGACTTAGGATTCATCACCACCCATTATTCAAATTTGCCACACACAATAACATTACTGCAAGAGAGAAGTGAAACACTGATAAATTCTATGGGCCATTTTCATTCTGCACTTGACCAAATTTGTGCTGTACCAGGTGTTAAACGTCAGGCTGTTTATGAGAAATGTCAGCGAGTTATTGCAGCTAATAAGGACTATGACAAATTAAGGGCAATTCAACAAGTTCTGAAAGGTGAAAATATACAAACTGAGTTAGATCAAAACTTAAGTGTGCTTTAAGTATGCTCCCGTAACATATGTGAAGGTTGAAAGGTCTTTTTCAATTCTAAAAAATGTGTTGTCCGACCACAGACATAACTTGTCGGTTGATCACCTGAAGAAATACCTTGTTGTGATGTGCAATCACAATTAGTACTTATTCAGAGACTGGCAAACCATACAGTACAAACTGGAAATGCATTTAAACAGTTCCATAGTTCGAACTGCTGTGTGGAATATATAGTGTAAATTTTTAAACTGAAATAACCCTGTGTGCAGTGATAAAGTGTATATTTAAATAATTTGTGTACTGGTTGGAAGTAGCCAACAATTCTTTTGTCAGACTATTGTGTGTAGACATTATACAATGGAAAATTTTGGGCTGACGTGACTCCTGATTTATAAAGTACAATATTGGACTGCTGTCTCTAATGATGAGATCCTGGTTTATTTTAAGCAACTATAAAGAATGTACAGTTATGTTTCTATATTTTTTAAACATCTATTCCTTTTTGCATGTCTATCTTCATTATTTTGAGTTAAATTTCATAGCCTTCTTATTGCCTGTTTGTATTTTAATGCCTATTTTGAAAATTATAAGTGCTTATTTGCCTGCCTATTTTATGTGTTTTTTCTGCCTAAACATCCGGTCTCTAGTGATAGCCCTAAGGTTAGTGTTTTTTGTGCCCTTAGCAAACAAAAATTGTACAGCCTGTTCTTCTTCCAGGAGGCAAACATAAATGGTATCGTGCATCTGGATATACTACAAAATTTTCTAATTCCTCAGTTCGACAAAGATGACCAAGATGTAGACCTTTACTCAGCAAGACGAGGCACCACCTCACTACCACATAGCAGTCAGAGATTTTCTTGACACCCGATTCCTAGGTCGGTGGATTGTTCGTACAGGTTCAATTGCATGGCACAATTGCTCCCCAGATTTGACTCCAGCTAGATTTTTTCTTGCGGGGTTTCATTAAAGATCGGATTTTGTACAACCTTTACCTGCTGATCTTGCTGAACTGAGACTTCGCATTACCGCCGCTGCTGCAGAAGTAACGCCTAACTTACTGTTGAAAGTCTTGAATGAAACCGACTTCAGGTAGGATGTATGCTGCATTACAAATGGTAGCCACATCGACCCAACATGAATGTTGTATGACAAACTTGATGTGTTTTGCTTTGCAATGGCACCTCAACAGACTCTGTAAGTTACCTGAATACATTTCTATATGCTTTCAAAGTTGTAAAGTCCTTTTTGAATCACCTGTATTTGCTATATGCCAATTTAGTACAAAATAAACATTGGCAAAAATAAGTTTTGATCTTTTCTCACATGAAGAATTACTGAAACATAAATGAAGGTGTCCTACTGTAGTTGTAGATGGGGAAACAGCGTAGATAGTAGAATTGTAGTTAATGCATGATTAAGTGTTAGAAGTGCGGTTTTGCTAACCCTGAACTTTGAATTAATTCAATGTTAGATTTTGAGTAGGGGTGAGTCGATACCACTTTGAACCGATACAGATACTTGTGTAATTCCAAATTTAAAATAACAAAGGTTATATTATACTATATATACATATAATATATATATATAAATTATGTGTGTGTGTCTGTGTAATTATTAAAATTACATTTTATATGTACGCCTTTCTGACGAGGGGCGATGAATAAATTAACCCATCAAACGATGCTCTGTTGCAACGATGCATCTCAACTTTACATTTTTTTTAAAGTGACAATCGATCAGATGTTTCAATTATTAGAGAAATATTAAGTGAAGCTAAGAGCAAAGCAATCGTGTGGTCATCATCCTCCTCTCCCCCAATTTTGAAAAATGAAATCATGCCTCTTCAACATCCGCTAAAACTAAAGGATCACTCTTCCAAAACTAACATTAAATCATCCGTGAACACAAGAATAATTGGCAATTTACCAGCCTGGACACGACGTCTAAAACTAACAGTAAAGCTGTAATGTGAAACCAATCTCGCCTCATTTTGTCCTTTAACAAAGAGAATAATAATTAGTAAACGAAATGTAAGGGGAGAATGAAAACTTACCAGTCTCTTGCTTCTATATCAGGCGATTGACTTCAGAACAGTGATATTCGAAGTGACTTTCCTTTCGATATACTTTCAGCAAATGATTTCTAAGACAAATTAAATGCATAGTTCTATCGCTTGGCGTGGGAGGAAATCCAAACCCATCACTACACTTTCCAGAAAGTAACTGCCGTCATCTGTGGTTCAAAGAAAATTATTCCCCTGCTGAGGTCCCTGTGTTGAAACCAAGTTATATCCAGGTCGGGACAAACAAAAGTCTAAAGTTGGAAAGGAAAAGGGGGGTTAGCCCAGGTATTTCAATTTCCAGGAAAATGCTATGTACTATGTCTGAGACACGTCCACCACTTTCATGGGCGATGACCTTTTTGACTGCGGGAGGTCACTAAAGAGAGAAATGTCTGCAAACATCAGAGAAAGTACAAGGATTACTAACAGGTGCATCGTTGGCTTTCGGGACCTCATTGGGGTTATTGTTACATGAGACCACATTTGTACGAACAAAGCCTGGTAGACTTCGAAGAGAACTAAACAGAAGCAGCAAACTCCTATGGGGACAATTTCACGTTACGCTTCATTTGCAAGATACTTGACTGCAAGTCTTATCTGCGTACAGATCTTTGTGTCACGTACTTGCTGTTCCCGGAAACTTGGGTACAGGTTCATTTAACAAATGTGCAACTATTTTTCATTCTTTCAAAACCAAAGGTAAGTTTGAAAAGGTGATCGAAACTTTGAAATGGAAAAAGTCAATTGGTTTTGGTTGTGCCACTAGCAACTCATAAACAATGGTGTCGGTGCAAAAATAACAACCGATACTTACTGATACAGATACCTCCAGTATTGGCCAATACCTATCCCCAGTATTGGCTGATACAGATACCTCCAGTATTGGCCAATACCTATACCCCAGTATTGGCTGATACCGATATATCAGCATCGGTATCAGCTCAGACCTAATTTTGAGTATTCTTCAACATATTAGTGTTTTGGGTTACAATATCCCAATTCCTGGTGAAACTCTTAAGTTTTGAAGCGGTGCATTAACAGCAAACCATTGCTTCACAACAAAGTTATTTCTGTTAATGCTAGTTTGGGATTTGACATCCACAACCTCAGTTGCGCTCCGATCAAACCCTTGCTCCCAACTAGTACATTATAACCATATATTCTTTTCTTAGTTTATTGCATTAATTTGAATGTTAATCTGACAAAATTGACATTTGTGTCTTATTATTTCTCCCCCTTTTTCAGACGTCAAACAGATACTCAGTGGCGGTGCCAGGATTAAACATCTGGGGGTGCTGACGGGGTTTGGAATGAAAATAAACAAAACATGAAATATGCATGCACGTTTTAGTCCCTAAATCAAATATCTAACAACTTTTAGTATAGTCATCTATGATAATATGCTAACGAAACTGAAGAATAACAGAGACTTTCTTCATTTTTGCCTGACTTTAGCCAATTGAGGTACTGGACCTACAGTTTAATTGATTGATTTAGTTTATTTTACTTCGCGTTTTGTGCCTCTTGGCTAATTTGCGAAGATGGTGATGAAATGATGAAATTGATGAATGGACATTCACAAACAACCAAGCCCGAGCGGGAATAGAACCTGGGACCCTTGGCATCGCAGCGCGATGTGCTAACCACTCGGCCACAGGGTCCGGCGGACCTACAGTTTAAGGTGGGATCCGAACCACTATGTGCATCCACCGATTATCGAACCTGGGATCTGTTGATTACAAGGCACAACCAATTGTGGTACAATATTTAGTTATTAATCAATGTCAAAGGCATTGTATAGGTGACAACAACTGTTGAGTGTTCAGTTTGTGTGCATTGGGTAAAAGAAAGGCAGCCTAAAGGTCTGCAATTTGAAAAAGAAAATAACACAATAAATACAAAACTATGTAGACACTTTCATGTAAATATCAATTCAGTTTTTTTTTTTGACTGCTTCACTTTTCTGAAAATGTTCTGTTGCGTTTGTTATACATAGCCTCCCTTCCATCTAGGCAGATGCTGTGGTGTAAGGACAAAACGCTTCTTAGTTAAAATCCCTTGGGTCACACTCTTTCCAACAACTAACAACAACATTTCTTCGCAAATTTTTGGCATCTATGTACCAGTCGTTGAAAAAGTCTGAAATGGTACATTGACTAGAAAAAATTAACAAGGAAACGACCGTCATGATACAACTCGCTCGCATTAAATAATTGCCCAAGAACGACCTCATGATACTCGGAAGCAACTATTTTTTCCCAATGCAACTTAAGAAAAGAGGAAGAACAAGCAGGCGGGCAACAAAACCGTGTATCAACAGTGCAACAACAACTGACACTGAGCTACAAACATTTATCGAAAAACACAAACAGACTACTTGAAACACAAGAAGAAACAATTCTGAAGAAATAAAGACAAGGGGTGCTGATCTTTATAGACTGCGAACAGCACAGGAAAATGTTGTAAATAATAACAACAGTCTCACTTCAGTACCTAACGTTCGGCCCTCGATATGACAACGACATGGCATAATATGACACTGAAAGAGGTAATGATTTCGGTAGAATATAGGTTTTGGATAGGGGGTGCTGTAGGGGGTGTGTAAGAA
Organism: Lepisma saccharinum; assembly: GCF_977018435.1. Lineage (NCBI taxonomy): Eukaryota > Metazoa > Arthropoda > Insecta > Zygentoma > Lepismatidae > Lepisma > Lepisma saccharinum. Next base: position 68,910,537 of record NC_139243.1, read on the forward strand.
AATTAAGGGGTGCACAAGCATGCCCTCGTGCCTTCCTGGTGGCGCCTTTGCAGATACTACAAGGACTGTATCATCAACATGCAAGATATCCCAATTACACTCTACCTCACTAGCTAACTAATATGTTCTCTTTGGAACATACTCAAAAACGTAACATTAAAATAACCTTTTATTAATTTATTATTTAAATATTCTATTAACATTAGGTACGATTGCCGTAGCCAACAAAATTAATTAAGAAATATAAAGTAAAATAAACAGATTCGTGGAAACCATGATTAACAAGTTTCTCTGTCATTAAAATCGCACAGTTTATAATTGTAATTTTTTTTTTTTAGCAATTTCAATATATTCTAGGAATTAGACAGATTAATCACCGCTATTTACATATCACTGATAAAGGCATATAATTTTATTTGTACGGTTGACAAAACACAAATATTTGCAGAATACTTACAAAAGAGAATACCCAGAATTGTGTTTCTCATAAAGGACATAGCTGGAGAGGAGACATTGCCCACTTTGAGACAGCACTTTGCCCACTCTGAAGGGGCTGAGTCTTCTTATTGGAATTTCCAGAAAAATGATATCTGTATTTCCCTCATGCTGAACAGTAGAGACTTCCATAGGGATCTTGGTTATGATTAGTAAATGACAAATATATTTTGTATTTAATTTCTATTAACGTTGTAATAACATTGTTTGAACATGAATAGGAATTTCTTTTAATGGATACCACTGCACAGTTGAATATTCAGAAAGTGAATGATTGGTAAATTCTTGGAAAATCTTAGCATAAAATGTTAACAACCGCATTGTATAAGTGTATGTATATTTGTTATTTACTGTTGGCTTTGATTTCTTTTTGCATAATCAGGAAAATGAAGCCTGCAACATCCTGTAATGAGATCATTTGTCACTCAACCATCAAGGTGGCATTGTGTAGTTACCAATAGTGAAGGGGCTGTATATATTGAATGGGAATTCTCTCAATTCTGGGAATTATGTGAAGTTTATTTTCAACAATTCATCATTTCCCCACATTGTTGCAAACTTATCTAGTTCTAGAGACTACAGTGATAGTAACATGATGCAAAATAATTTTTCGCTAGTTAGTATCTTGAGATGGATGCAAATAGCAGGCAGTCTCGATGCACACACACATTTTAATAAACGTGGAAGTGAAAAGAAAAAAAAAGTAGTCAAACTGAAACCAAGGGAAAATTTACGATTTCAAGACCAGAAAAGTGATGTATAATAAGCTAAACACAAAAACCCATATTTCAAATCTATTACAATAAATTTGGAGAATACCCATGTGATGGTCAGTTTGTTATAATCGGGACACATTCTTATGGAAAAATAGTGAATGTAAAAGTTACAAAGGCTAATTATTTATAATCTCAAAGTCCCTGTGACTAACATAAATTGTATTTCTTGATGCATATGTGAAATTAATTCACATTGGCAACATTAAAAGTGGTGCTAGCAATGAACTGATGAAACACCGTAAATTTTCAAGTGATATCCTAGTTCTTCTGTAACTACCATGTAAAGAGGAAAACTTTGTGTAAGGTAGATTGCTTACACAATCGCCTACACCTTGCTTGACATGCATTTGCATATTATACATATTAGGTGCAACTTCTTGTAGATAAGTGTATTTCAGGTATCATGCAGGCCTCAGGTAATGACTCAATTCTGTTAATTTTTTATAATTAATTTTAAAAGGTTTTGCATGAAGTTACGTTTTTCTAGGTGCTAGTTCATTGCAATTTATTATTATTATATGTTAGAGAGTTTGAACATCCAAAGTCATAGTTCTGTATTTATATTTCAATATTTTTACATTAAAATAAATTAATGTAAATTCCTGTTGATAGCGGACAGGAACACCACACTTAGATTCCCCTACTACAAAAGGTAGCACTGGGAAATAGCAGACGACATGGACACAGACAAACAGTTAACAACAGGGCACCTAGCGGAGAACTACGAACAATAGAAGCACGCCAGGCAACAGAACAACAAGTTCCAACGAGGATGGTGACAGTGGCCACTGAAATTAATAGAACAAAAAAAAAAAAATAGATTTGCAGATGAAGTGAGTACTAGTTGCTCTGTATTTATCTACTACCGTGTTTCTCATTTTCCAGTTATGAATAAATAATTTATATGACAATATTGTGAGTTTTGTTATGGATAGTATCGCATGTCTGAATAATCAGATGATTGTGAAATGTGCAGATTCCCTGGGTACATAAAAAATTCTATACAGTTGAATTAACAAAATTGCTGTGTGAAGACAGAGTTTAAGACAGGTTTGAAATCTTTCGATGACATGTGTGGCTCTGATAGCATAATTTATTTTTATTCTTTTGATTTGTTAAACTTTTCTTTAATATCTTTAATTGATATGGCAAGTTAATAAGGTATTATAGAAGGTCGATCTGTGTATGTGCTCGATTTTGAACCGTCACTCCTGTGCACAGAATCTAGCGATCCAAGCAGTTAAAAGCGTGGGAGTTCGATTAGAGCCTGTAGTATCATGGCACTATCGCGAGTGTGTGTTGTGTGCATCATGGCTCCTAATGTGAACCGTTTTTGGGAGGACTACATAGTTGCACTTTTCCATGCCAAATATCCGGTGTCAAAAATTCAGAAACAGTGCAAAGAACATGGATGCGCCTTGGGTTCGACGACCATCAAGAACATAATCAAGCGGCATAAAAACCACGAGGTTCCAGCTATTCAGTCTCCCACCAGGGGACGAGGAAGTAAGCGTGCACTGCAGTGATGAAACCCGTGTCTCGGAAGTTGCATCGAATGGCACTACAGGAAAACTCCCCGAAGCAATGTGTGGTGGCCACACGACTCCACGTGGTGCAGTCAACTGTGAACCACACCCTGTGAGAAATTAAACCTCCGGAAGGTTTTTCAAAGCCGTGAACATTACCTCAGTGAGGCCTATCTGTGTAAGGTCTCATCACATACATCTTGTTCTACCCAGAACTTTCTGCAACAGATGGCAACAGACACCGGCATTCGGGCTATTCCATTTCAAGATATACTGGCGATGTCACCAGATGGGAGTCCCGTGGATTTCTGTGGGTTTGGTCTACTGAAACGGGCACTTTCCTCTTATTGTGCCACCACTCTCTGGCGCCTGTGGAAAGCCTGTCAGGAGGACTGGCTGAAGATTCCACTTCATGTACTTCATCGTAGCCTCCTACAATGGAAGTTACGGTGCAGGGCTATTGCCAAGACACATGGTGATCACATTGAGGCCAACCGATGGTGGTCCCGTGGATTTTCATAAGGTAAGTGCTAGTCTAAAATCGGACACATATACGCAGATGACCTTCTGTATAAGACAACATAAATTAACACACACACACACACACACAAACTTCTTGTAGTATGTAACATTTTCTACTTGGCCGGGCTTTGCAAAGTGGTCCAAGCAAATTCACCATTAACTAGAAGTTGTGAAAATAGATTCAGTACACTTGTGGTTCAAGAACAGGAAGCTACTGCTGGAATATAAAAATCCTAGAATTGAAAACTACCTGTGGTTATAAGATGAGAGTCATCTTCTGATGATGTGATCTATTTTAATTTGTAATAGCATAGACCTTTTCATCCAGTTAACCTTATGTCCCTATAAACCTGATGACAATTCGGGTTTGAAACTTAGTTTTTGTACTTCTAAGATCTAATTTTGAAGTGTCCCTATGTAGTGTTGCATTCTTAATATGCCATAACTCAAGTTTGTGAATAGAATAACAAAACAACAAACAACCAGAAGTTAAGAATGTTAGCATAATGTCTCAAGCTTCAAGAATAATTAATTCTTGCATTTTTAATAAAATGAAAAATGCTGTACATGATATTTTTCCAAGAAAACTGCTTGTTCGTATTTAACACCTTCATCAATCATTCAGCAAAACATGATCTTCACATAACCAGGCTCTGGAATCCATGAAGAGTTGCTTATCCTGAAGGAGTTCATGAAAACTAAATCACAAGTTGAAGTTATCCTTCAGTCAGGACTAGACCACAAAATTCAGGTCATTGGTATCCATATTCAAATCATCTGATATTCACTATGGATACAACAGATAACCTGAATATCCTGATAATTCGGATAGTACAGAGCTGATGGATGATTTGTATAGTGGAACCACCAGTAAATGAACCTACGCAGACCTGCGACTCCTGTTCACCACACTTCCACATGGAGAGGAAGAGCAGAGGGGAGCATGCTAACTTGTGGACGGAGATGAACAGATCTAGGGCGGAATCGTTTTAGCAGAAGGTTATTTTCTTTATGGTCCCTCTATAAGGAATTTGTACAGTGATATACGAATATGATAAATAAAAGATTGGATAGCATGTAAAACAGATAAATGGTAAAACTGCCCAGATAATGAACACATTTGATTATCCAGATAATCCAGACAATTCAGATATCAGAATAATCGGTATATCTTCATATGAGATTATCTGATGTTTGGATATTGGACATCCAGATAGAACATTTTCCAACATCCGGATAACATTTTATCGGGATTTGGCTATGGGTATTGCAGATCGCACCAGTATGTTGTAGTAGGTGGATGCAAACAAATACATAGTGAGAGTGAGTGTGACTTGCACTTTGAGCAATGAAAAATAAATGTGTGACGGGTAGAATTTCTAAATTTATTAAAACGCATTATGGCAGAAGTCCATAATTTCTATAATTTACAGGGTGTATTATTCAAATGTTATACTATAGAATGCACATAGTATGTGACTGTAAAATCATGTGCAAAAATCCCAAGAAGAAGTATAAAAATCAAGATTGCAAACCTACTAAGGAATACAATACGCAAAATAATCTAACACAGTTATTTTTAGTGGTTATTATTTTATTTTATCTGCGATGTTTCGTTCTGGTTTCCGAGAACTCTCTGAAGCTACACTAAGAGATACATACAAAAACAGAATCTCACTTGGCAAGTCACTTTACACTTCTCTCACTTGGGGCTCTACAAAAGTGTAGATTGACTAGCCATGTGAGGTTGTATTTTTGTATGTATCTCTTAGTGTAGATTGAGAAAGTTCTGGGAAACCAGAACAAGACATAGCAGATAAAATAAAATAATAACCAATAAAAATAACTGTGTTAGATTATTTTGCATCTATAAAAAGTGGTTATGCGAATCTTTAAGAAGAACATACGAATTCAATATGTAGCCTACCTAATAAAAAGTAAAAAACTATGGAAGTAGATTTCCATGTCCCATGTAGTGCTCAAATGTCAAACATTATGAGGTTAAATCTCATGCTTGTATACCTACTTACTCAATGTCATTGCTACAGTTAACACAGCATTACAGATACATCTTCATAGTCAAGTGCATACAAAAATAAATGTGATATTGTCATGAAATTATCAACTAACATGGATATCAAATTGTCCCTTTCATCACATGACTTACCTACATTAAATGCAATGAAGCAAGTTTATCAAACATCCTTACTTGTTGACTGATAGACAACCCACATGGGTGCTTACATACTTTCACAATTCTTAAAGTTCCTTAGTCTAAGGGCACAGTGCAGGTGGGTAGTGTTGGCTTGGAAACTCTATGATAAGTGGTGGAGTAACCTAAGTGCCATCCTAGAATCTGTCAATGATGAACTTACTCCTCTCAAAATTTTAATAGAAAACTTCTCCTTTGACAGTCCTTAATTCAGATATCTTAGTCCCATTCATGAAACGAGTTTGAGTTCAGGGTCAATGAATTTAGCAGAACTGCTACTCTTGTACAGAATAACACCTATTTGACAAAATCATATAGAAACTATGACAATCCCATTTAATTGCACCCTACATAAGTAGTTTGTATGCAGCAAAGCACACGTACTAGGGTTGAGATAACACTAGCCTGAACCAATACGAATATTACTCATACAAATTTCTGCTGATATTGAGACATACTTGGAAATTTGGCAATTTAAAGAAGTTCAAAATACATTATTATTAAATATATAAATAAAAGGATCATCTTGCAACCATACCATTTCAGTCTACCATATTTCCATATCCAAAAGTTCATGTGATATTAATGTTCTCCCATTTGCTTTTCTCAGCCATAAAGATATTTTGTGTACCCTGTAGTATGTTATAATAAGTTACTACAAACAAGATTTACGATCTGCTGCAAATGGCCATGATCGGCTGCTGCGAAACATTGTTGGATGGGTAGATCAGTGTCACTGATTGATTGGTTGATGACGTACTTCACCCACTACTCTAGATAAACCTGCACTGTGGCCACTGAAATCTTATTGGCCTCTTTGGTCCCTTTCTAGTCAGACACATCAAACAAGAGACAAAAATAAACATTACAACACCTCAAATAAGATTAAAAATGAGCATGACAGTCAAAATATGGTTTCCTTTTATATTCCAGAAAGCTCTGCTAGCTAAATGAATTGTTACAGACTGATGTTTTTCCAATTTGTTTATGATGAAAGGATGATACCAAAAGTTTCCCTGTAATTATATGAGCCCGCATTGGCAAAATCTCTTGAGTTTGACGAAGAAAATCAGCAAGAGGGGGGGGAGAGGGGAGGAAGGGGGGAGGGTTCACTGATGTTGCACAATCCATGCAGGTACTCAAATAAAGAATATCAACCTGAGGCAATTGTTGACAGAAAGCTGTTTAGACATTTGACATATTAATTTTGTAATGAAGGGAAGGATGCAAATGTCCACAATTATTTCTCCACCCTCTTGTAGTAAATTGTATGTTCTTCCCTATAGCACTCAGAGTTGGCTGGGTCTTTTAAGTACTTTGAGGACCAACGATTGTCAAACGTTGGAAGAATCCAAAGAAAAAAAACATCATTTAGAAGAGCTTCCAGCACTCCACATAATTAATACAGTAAAAGTCAACAAGTTCAAGGTTTCATTCATTAGGCAATTTTCCTCAAATCATACTAAAATTAGTTGTTGACAAATACAACAAAAAAGGTACACATTTCCAGAATAAGGTTGAACAAAGTTATAATTTTGAAATAATTTGTGTGGTAGCACTTTAGTTACCAGTCACTTCCTCATGTTAGCTGAACATCATAGTGGGCATGGATGGATGCTTGAGAAGGCATGAAGGAAAATGTCATGTACTAATTAACTACACTAACTACTAGGACTGAGCCGATACAGATACCAATGTCATAGTATTGGCTGATACCAATGGTATCGGTAAGTATTGGTTGAAATTTTCCAACTGATTCCTTCCGATACCATTGTATTTGAGTTGCTACAACCAAGGCCAAGAGCAACATTTGTCCTTTCCAAAAATTCGCTCACCCTTCTTTGTGGCAGATTAGTTTTTCAGAGGATTACTGAAAAAACCCTCCACATCCTGGGAAGCAGATGCTTGACAAGATCAAATGCATGGCTAAAGGGACAGATGTGCCTAAACTTCTCGAAGGCATATAACTACCTGGTAGGTGTAAAGGCTGTGTGGAAATAGAAGATATATTTCATTTTAAATTCCTGCTTGCACGCTCATGGTGGATGTTTTCAAAATTACCATTACTACCATCCTGGGCTGTAACCGGGTCAGATTATTTCGGAGTTCTTGCGAAAGACGTGTAAAGGCCGCTGTAGAATTCAATTTTTTGTATCTATATTCAAGCAAGGCAGGAGGGTTGTGGATTGTATAATTTCTGCTAGCACTCTTCCCTTCTCTTTCTTTTATGTCCTAATAATCCACAAATAATGGAAATATATTGGTACAAAAGAACTTCCAAATCCCAGACCCTAGCTATCACTTTCCAGCCAGGAACTCAACAGTAAGGAATGCAGTGTCAGATGTTACCTAAGCTTTACTGGGTCACCAAAGGCGTGAAAACGTAAACAGGTGTAACCCAGGAAGAAGTTGCAGGTGACTGACTTGGCATTGCTTAGCAAAATCCATCGCAATAAATATCTAGGACAATGGGGTTCATCATGAAGAATTACGATCAAGAAATCGAAGTAAAGGAGAGTGAAGTCTGAGAATTCAGACTAGTATCACAAACGGACACCTCGTTTATTATCCAGTCCGTAGTTCGACACTTCGAGGGAGCACCTCCACACAGTGAGAGTCAGGTATTTCCATTTAGCATGGTGATCCAATTTTAAAGCTTATAAAAGCCAATTGTTGTGTTTGCCATACAGTGTGTATGTGTTACCTCTTGCATGTTACCATTAAGCTCTCCATGAGCAGCGAATATGCCATCATTAAGGATGATGGCATACATGAGATACGCCACCCAGATTCGATCCCACATCCTTAGGGAACATTACGCTGTCACTTTTGGTATCAGCCTATACCACAGAGACTTGTTCTTGTTGCAAATGACAGAAAATGATGGACAGCATGGCATAAAGAGGCATTATTTTAATAACCGTATTTGTATATATTATTATGTCTCTTTTCTCCATCTCCAGGCTAACCCAAAAGGCAGGAATGTTTAGTATTTACATGAAACCGAAGAAGAGACAATCAACCGATTCTCTAATTTATTTATTTATTTTTTATTATTTTAACTGCAACACTTCAAAAATCCTATCTTTGCATCCTCTGGGTCTACAGAGAGTTTAAAAAAAAACATTACTAAATGTCACAAGACGTGTTAAAGTATCATAATGCTTTAAAAAAAAGTTCCCCTTGCATATAGCACAATGCCATGAAGGCACATTTAGGGGATGTGGGGGTACGGCTGGACACATTCTCGATCTCTACCATTTTTGTAGGTGATGTGATCAGAACCACATTCCAGCTGCCTTTACTCACACGGGGTTACCCCCAGGTATCCATTGATTTGAGGATGGGTGAGACCTGGAGATGCTTTGGGGGGGCAGGGGGGAGAAGGCCAGAAAAATTCTGACCTTACATCATCCACCCCGGGAATTGAACCCGGGTCTCCTGCATGGAAACAGACACCATACAGAATACACCTCCGTGGCTCAAAGTATTATAATGCTGCAGGAGAATAATTAGTGAGTTAATTAATGTCATGAAAGCAATGTGATATGCGACTTGGTAACTAACCTTTATTATTTTAAAATGGAATCAATTGCAAACACAGCATTTCCCAGCTGTGCGATGAGCTTTAGGTGTTGCAAAATAATTTTTTCCTCAAAATTGCTAATTAAAACTTCCTTTTTCAGAATAATAATCTAGAACTGGCCCTTGCTTACTATTCATGAATCACTGGCATTGAGTATTGCTTTCTGAAAAATGGGAAGTTTGAAATATTACACATTTACAAGATTCTTCATCAAAATTATTCAATATGTTAACAAACACAAAAACTTCATGCACAAAATTGAACATAAAATATCACAATAATTTTCAAACAGAAGAAATCAATTTCAATCAATGCAATCTCATTCAACCACAACAACATAATATTTAAACATTTTTTCAACAGAGGTAGAGTTTATCAGTGCATTAAACTTTATCAGCATTAAAAATAAATTTGTCAGTAACATATCACAAAATAACTGTCCATAACTGATTATAACTTTGCTAGTATAAGGTGGCCACTGCAGGATCATGATAAAATTCAAGTATAATTCCCGGTATCCAAGACGAACTTTCCGAACATTCCAGGGTACAAGCAAATGTTTTCTCTATTTCAATATTACGTATTACCGCCTCTCACCACCCACACACATACGCACACAAATATATTACCAATATAAATCATAAATGAGATTCCATTGTATCAAAACAGTCTAATACAATTCAATTAAAAGGTTCAATTCAATATTTAAAATATTTTATTTCATATGTGAAGTTTACATTTGCCATTTCACATACTTAGACATGAAATACATCTACAAACACGAGTCACAAATGTTACAGGATATACTAATCTATATGAAATTGTTAATTGCATAAGAATTTCAAACTCAAATTTACCTAATCAACTTCAAGATATTTTGATATCTGGTAAAAATGTTTTCAATATAATTATTCAAGCATTGATTGGTTGATTTATTTTACTTCACATTTCTGCCACTTTTTGCTAATTGCAAAGATAAGGATGTGTCATGATATGATTAAAATGATGAAGGGTCATTGAAGAAACTTTCATCTCGTACAATTTAAGATTCAATCCAAGTTGCGTATTGTTTCATTTCAATACAGAATTTGGACCCTATTTAAACTGATTAGGATAAAAAGATTCCTGAGCCATACTTAAATTGATCTTGAAGAAAAGTTCCTGAACAATATTTAAATTGATCCTGGAAAAAAGGTTCCTGGACCGGATATAAATAGATTCAGAAAAAATGTTCCTACACCGAATTGAAATACTTCACAGATGAAAAGGTTCTTTACGGTCCAGAACCCACTTACGCTTCCTGATTTTCTCTCCTGGACAGGAATTGAATTTACTTAAAATGTCTGGAGCTTTAACAACCCAGCCTCGGACCCTAGCATCATAGTGTGCTGTGCTAACCACTCTGCCAATAACATTGGTATCACAAGTAAATATTCATGGTGAGGGAGATCAGTCTGTTGAAAAAAACAGAATAATACAAATGATAACAATAATTATCATGAATTAATAAAAATACATCAAAATAGGGAAGCTTTAACACCAGTTACAGGGTGGCCACTCTAAGACAGTGATAAAATTCAAGTATAAATGCCAGTCTTCAATGCTAACTTTCAAAAAATTTAAGGCAAAAAAATTAAGGACACAAGCAAGAGTATCCTCTGTTTCAACCTTACTTATTACTCCGCCCCCCCCCCCCAAAAAAAATATTATCATTAATACAAAGGGTCTTTGTTGTTAAATATTGTGGTTCATTGTTAAGTGACCCAAGTTCCAATCACGAGTTTGGACATTTCAGGTGGGAATATTCAGAAAATGTCCCTGCAGAAGAAGTTCTGTGGCTTACCCAACCTCTCATCAATGGGTAAATGGTGGGGGGGGGGAGGTACAGATGGACAGAGTGTAGTCCTGATCACGTCACCTCCAGTATGGTCGAGATCGATAATTTATGAAACTCTATCCTCCACATCTTCGGTATTCCTGAATGGCATGGTGCAACGTACAGTTACAGGCAATAAAATTGGGACTCATAGATCCTGAAATCCTCGCTTGCCTACAAGGCGTTGTGTATGTTGCATAAATATACAGGGCTTGTAGAAGTTGCCGTTGAAACTTCCCTATTAAAATATGCTTATCGCCGTAGAGTTAGGCAACACACACAACGCCTCACAGGGAAGCGAGTATTTCAGGTCTCTCTGCCCAATTTTTATTGCTGCTGAGTTTACAGAAAAAACTTTCCCTTACAATATTCCTTATGTTACAAAGAAACAATAGGGGCAAAAGCACTTAAAACACACAATATAGATAAATGGAGTTGTATTTCTAAAATGTTACGTTGTTCAATAAACACGATTCAGAATCATATGTTTTGGAGTCAGTTTTTTCGAATATACCTAGAATGTACCCAAAAAATTAGGTTCATCCAAGATTTAATATGGACCCTATTGCATTCAAGTACTGAACAGCGTGAAATAAACCCACATTGCTGTTTCTATCCTAAAGAAATATCAATGATCTCTGATATTGTACTCGTACATAAACGTTCACAGTTTTAGAAATGAAACATCGTTCAAAAAAATAAGTTTGAAACCAATGACACTTAGCAAGGCAAGTAAAAATAAGGAAAGACTGCACGAGAAGTTAAAATAGGAATCTAGACGTATTCCATTACGATACTGTATTTTCCTCTGGGATCTTTTTCGCATTAAGCAATTATCCTAGCCTACCACATTATACATTTGTCCTACCACAAGTTCAGAGAAGAATTCTGTTTTAATATATTTTCCAATGCAGCTTTCTTTTACTTCCTTGACAAAACATTAATCTAAAATGTGAAAAACATGCTTCACAACATTTATGAATATGTATAAATAAATTTGAGATCGGATTAATAAAAGTTGCAATTTTTCACGTCTAAGGAGCAAAATTCCTGCATAATTCACATATAATTCCCAGAGCCAATAATTCATGCATAATTCCTGGAATTCAAGGAATTCCTGGTGAGTAGCCACCCTGAGTCACTGCTACTGGTGATGAAGCTTCTTTCTTTGCTTTGTACTTTGGCTAAAAAAAAATACTTAAACAATGGCTAGCTATTTAAAAAGCCCACATCCTGTTATGAATGGTTATTTTCTTACAACTCCCTGCTGCAAATTTCTACTGTTTTCAGTAGAGAAATTCTACTGTTTTCAAATATCTCCTAGTGTGTACTGTGAAATCTAATGGAACCCTATTGCAGATTTCTCTACAGCTAATGTACTCTGCAGTAGGACTACTGTACTGAAGAAACAATGTGAATAATTATGCATAATACTTGGTACAATATATTATAAAATCATTTATTGATTCCAAGAATAGGCAAATTCATTCTTGACACCATATATTCAGTAATTTTGAGATTTTGAAGTGCATTGGAAAAAAACATTACACGAACAGAATTTCTACTGTTTTTGTAATGAATACTACTGAAGTCAGATATATCTTAATGAATAAGTTACTACAACTCTTTCTTAAGAAATAGCTCAGCCATAAAGCAGCTAGTAGATTTAATACATTATCATATCAGTTGATTTTCTTTTCAGCATTGAATTTCCATGGTTAGTATTATGTCTGTGTAGTGCAATTGCAGAAAAGAGCCATCTCTTGATCAACATAGTCAAGAATGTTTGCTTATTTTGGTTTATCGAGCATTGAGGATCAGGTCTTGTTTAAAATAATTTTTTGATGTTTTTGTGTGAATATATGAAAAACAATATGTCAATTTATGTATAAAACAGTATGTTTTTCAATTTTCTACAAGTGCATTAACCACAGTGAAGCTACACACTTAAAAACATGTTCACTACACTTAATTTTTTGTTGTGTGGGCACATTCCTAAGTAGCAAGTTCCACATGCTTTACCATATATTCATTTTAGTTGTTTATACGATTTCTCCATTGCATTTTCAGTTGTATTGATTAGAAATATTTCAATACTGATAATAGTACTGTTTTTATAAATAAATATGCTGAACACAATAATAAAAGATCTTGGTTGTATAATTATGTTACTGAAAACATAAAGAGTACAGTTCAGCCACAGCCACTTAAGATAGGAGAAACCATTGGACTACCAAAAACAGTAGAAAACATTAGTAGTACATGAATAGATTCTCCCGGGCTATCGACCAGGTGAGTTGTGGAAAATATTCCAAGCTTTTGAGAGCTTTGTCACTCTCATCTTCAGGGTTGAAGTGAGATAGCTCGAGAGAATCTATTCATCATTCGTCGCCAGGAAAGCTTCAAGTCTTACTATTAGTAGTACAGTACACCTTCTGAAAACAGTAGACACAGTTGGGTTACTGAAAACAGTAGCATTACAGTTCACCTACATAAAACAGCAGATGTTTCAAAACACCCATTGATCTACTGAAAACAGTAGACAGAATTTTCAGTAGGGTATCAAAAAAAGGTTTGCACAGTACCATTGGAAAGGATGGTTGAGATCTCAATTAATAAAATGGTAGCACCATAATTGTAGATATGAAGTGATGATTTGTATAATACAGAGCTCGGGATCCCATCCCAAATAATATATGCACAGAATGACAAGAATTTCCAGAGATTTCTACTCAGAAACACCATTCCCTGTGTGCAAATTGTTTTTAAGTTCTATTTGCTATGCACCCTCTTGACATGTTTAGTAAGTATATATATTTATGGGTAAAATACTTGTCACATTTTAAACAATTAAAGGTTTTCTCCTTGTGTGTAATTTCATGTGTCTATTAAGGTGATGTTTTTGGGCAAAATCTTTGTTGCAAATTGAACAATTAAAAGGTTTATCTTTGGTGTGAATCATCATATGAATATTAAGGTTTGATTTCCGTTTAAAATCTTTGCTGCAAATTGAACAATTAAAAGGTTTATCTTTGGTGTGAACCCTCATATGATTATTAAGGGTTGATTTCAGGGTAAAATCTTTGTTGCAAATTGAACAATTAAAAGGTTTATCTTCGGCGTGAACCCTCATATGATTATTAAGGTTTGATTTCCGGTTAAAATCTTTGTTGCAAATTGAACACTTAAAAGGTTTATCTTTGGTATGAACCCTCATATGATTATTAAGGGTTGATTTCAGGGTAAAATCTTTGTTGCAAATTGAACAATTAAAAGGTTTATCTTTGGTGTGAATCCTCATATGAATATTAAGGTTTGATTTCCAGGTAAAATCTTTGTTGCAAATTGAAAAATTAAAAGGTTTATCTTTGGTGTGAATCCTCATATGAATATTAAGGTTTGATTTCAGGGTAAAATCTTTGTTGCAAATTGAACAATTAAAAGGTTTATCTTTGGTGTGAATCCTCACATGCACTAGAAGAACTGCTTTCTGGGAAAAAGCCTTGTCACAAATTGAACACTTAAAAGGTTTATCTTTGGTGTGAATCCTCATATGAATATTAAGGTTTGATTTCCGGGTAATACCTTTGTTGCAAATTGAGCAATTAAAAGGTTTATCTTTGGTGTGAACCCTCATATGATTATTAAGGGTTAATTTATGGGTAAAATCTTTGTTGCAAATTGAACAATTAAAAGGTTTATCTTTGGTGTGAACATTCATATGAATATTAAGGTTTGATTTCCGGGTAAAATCTTTGCTGCAAATTGAACAAATAAAAGGTTTCTCTTTGGTGTGAACAAACACATGACGATTATAACTTCCTCTTCAGGCAAAACCTTTTCCACAAATTGAACACTTAAAAGGTATTTCTTCAGTGTGATACCTCATATGTAGATTAAGATAATTTTTCCAGGCAAATTCTTTCTTGCAAATTGGGCAAGTAAATGGTTTCTCTTTGTTGTGAACCCTCATATGAATATTAAGGGTTGATTTATGGGTAAAATCTTTGTTGCAAATCGAGCAATTAAAAGGTTTCTCTTTGGTGTGAACCCTTCTTTGTGTGTAAAGGTTATCTTCAGGAATAAATTTTCTCTTGCAAACTGAGCGATTCAAAAACTTCTCCTTTGCAACGACATTTGAATGAGCAAATAAATTTCCTTCATTGGAGAAAACTTGGTTGAACATTGAAGAGATATGTTGTTTTTTCCTGTTACAGTGCTTGGTACCTTTAATATCTGCCTTGGTTTTGGACCATTTTGGTGAAGGTTCAGGTTTAAAGTTACCTCTTGCACTGACACATTCTGTATTGTATTTTGCTTGTTCTTGATCACTTAATTTGCCTGAAGGTACTAGTGTAACTGACCTTGAAATATCTTGGCTCTGTCCTTCCATGTAGTTCTTGTTCAGATATCTGGAGTGGGAAAAAATAGAATTTATCACTGAGATTTACATATCACTGAGTAGAACAGACTCTCATTAAGAACATACTTGGAAAAATGTAAATATGCTATTGGTTCAGTAATATTTTTTGTCAGCTTTTCCAAATCTATTAAGGTCAATCAAATATTATTCTCACTTTTGCAGAAATTCACTTTAGGCTGGCCTTATTTCTTTCTGCATATCAACAGATTGTACACTATTATTGCATTAGAAAGTGAATGGAGTGAAAATTCCTAGTTGGGGGATGCTTGGTGAAATTTCAGGATATGCATGTATGGATTGATATCACTTATTAAATGGAACTACTTACATACTTTGTAGCACTTACAATATGTGTATGAAAGGATAGGTGCATCAAGGAGCAGAAGAGGGGGGGGGGTCAGATAACCTAGGTCTTCATCTTGCAAAGCAAATTACTTATTTCCATAATTTTATGATGGAGATTTTCTCATCCTTGTGGCATTTTCAAATAAGAGGATTCATTGTTTGGAATGGTACAGCAGCCTGCATCAATTGTTGGAACTCATGATAACCTAATTCACGACTGGCAAGTATACGTGAATATCAAGATACATACCCAATGAATGTTATAGTGTTATTTAATAAATGTGTCAATAGTACTGCGAAAAATGAATCAAAGTGATGGTCTCGCGTTTACTCATGCAAAAGTGTGGAAACTGACAAAATTAATGGATGGGTTCAGCTTCCACATAATCACAGAGAAGTCTTTTGTTCTGAAGTGAAAAGGGGACATAACTAAAGAAGGGAGTGGTTATCAATAATAATCGAGAATTGTTGAAGTTCTTGGGTACCTTGAAAATATGTAACCTTGGCACGACACAATTTAGATACATGTTCCATGTTCCATGTACCACATAAAAATTCTTGCAACTAAGAAAATAACCGTTCCCTAATTAGAATCTTACCTACCTCAAAACATGAACCACCAATAAGCATTCATTAATTATGATGATTAAATTTTTATTTATATTGTTCAATGTTCATTATTTAAAATTGATCTACTCAGGAGACATTTACTGTGGTAACACATGGTTAAGAAGTTTAGATCGACCACAAGGGAAAAAAACCTTGGGACGAAAAGTCCCCGCACAGCTTTCCCTTCTTCCCTCCACCTCGGGCCATAAGGAAGCATGGTCCACTCTCCCCCATTCCCTACTCGCGGGGTATGGTGCACAGGAGTCGTGGGTCTGCGCAGGTTGTTTTGCTCGTGGTTCCACTATAGTACTGGTTTACAGCATAAATGCGCAATGCATGAACTGTTGAATAACAACTAGCATCTGAAAGCAAAAACCAGAAGGTAATTTTGTAGCTTGTCCAGGACTATTGTATTTGCATACCAGAACATATATACTTAATTGTAAACATGTTATTGGGAATTTCCAAAAATGAACGAATGGTGCAGTGCAGAAATTAATTATTTGTGAAGTGAATTTTCAATTATTGGTATGGCCATGAATTAATCTGATGAGTGCATGTTGAAATCTTATTAGCCAAACAACATGATGCAAGAGTAGTTACAGTAATCAGATTAAAGTTGAGTCTATAAGATTTTCTATGTTTTTCATTATGCTATTGATTAATAGAAATTATTGTTTGATCATTAACACAACCCTAAAGGCAAAGCGAATTTTGTAACTGGATTATTCTGGTTATATGTCTTCATCGGGATCGTTTAGGGCCCGACCTATGATCAAAGTTATGTCAACCGGGAAACCCGTTACATGCTGGACCATTTGTTATGGATCGACCCATATTGGTTTACTACTAGACTTTATCATAAGCCATGTGGTTATTCATCAACAGTCACAGACACTTCTGGGTTGTAACGATCCCACTGTAAGTCAATGAAATTGTTACTACCCAGAAGTGTCCATGACTGTACTCTTGAAAATTAAATGTCAAAATGCAGGTTTTCTCTTTCTAAAACAGAACTCTGGTTACATTCATTTATTGAAAGGGTGAATGTGTCATTTAGGCTCTTCATGGAACATGTTAAAATTTCTTTCAGATTAATAAAATATTGTTTTGTATCCGTGACCAAATGCATCCTGGTCCTTCAACAACAGCCAATTCTACAAACGTTGAGAGTATTAAATAAATATTTGTATTTTTGTTATATACTTTCTGGCACCTTTGGCCAATTGCATTGATGAGGATGAATGATCATTGGATAAAATCGATGAAGTAACACCTATGACATATCACAATTTGAACCCAAAACCTTTTATATAAAATGACTTGGGTTGACCTCACAACACGTTGTCCAACAAAGCAGGGAAAATAATAATTAGTGGGTATGAAGGAAACTAAACAAGGACATGACATATATCACTTACTTTATATTAATATTATTCAACACTACAATATGCAATTCGATGTTTTATGAACATAGAAGGATGCGTTAGCATTTATTGTTGTAAGAGGTTTGACACACATACTAATTCTTCCATATACATTTCTCACCTTGTGACGAATTTCAGGATCCTTAAATATTTGCCTTAAAAGTATGTTATATTGCGTCCCTAAAATACATCACAAGTTGGGACTTTTGTCCATAGCTGTGTTTCAATTATCAACCTTCATTTGTTTGCATGTAGTTTTCGCAAACATCCAAGGGTTATGCTGGTGATGCCTTACTTCCCAGCAATTGCAAGACGAGCAAACTACTCTGTTGTTACAACTACTGGAAGCAACATGACTTAGCTACAGGCACGCATCTACAAGGTCACACCCATGCACGACGTCGAAAGCAACGAACCTGAGAATGGGGGCAACTGCATTGAAACGCTTCTTTGAGTATTGTGGTATACCTATGTGAAATGAACAGTGCTGTGAGTTTATTTCTACTACGAGTAACAGTTTCAAGATATATGACGATGTTTTGGAAGATGGCACTACGAGATTCTTGTCACGCCCGCAACATTTGTACATACGTCTTGAAGTATTAGATTGGAGTCCCGATACAAGACAGACAGAGAAGACAAGTACCGAAGGTTTCCACCATCCACATCAACTATCTGAGACCTGGGTTCCAGTGTTGCAGAAAAAGGGGGGATGCTATATGAAGACCTGGCTCTATTCCCAAACTCCATCCAATACTCCAATCACTTCTCTGGATCACAACAAGGGGTGCGTCATCAAGAAGGTACGGTCAAAGTGAAAGTGACAGTGAGAATTTTAGCATTGCTGCATTCTACTACACAAAACTGTCAAATTACGTCAGGAGTATTTTTGTGCTCAACACATACAGAAGTTTGAACTAACTCAGAAGTTGCTTTGTGAAAAAAGTATTTGTGCGGCGTTGCCTAATAATGTGTGCTTATTTTGTTTAAACCAGATGCTTGTGTTCGAGTTCGAGCTGGACTCCTTGGAACATTGTTGTTGACTGATCTATTGTTGTTTAAGCAACCTCATCATTTATTTTCATGTCCATTAGTACCGAACTCACCCAAAAGTAGCGCTGCCAGCATTGTTCCTCAAAATTACTACATTTACTGATGTGGAACGTGCTCACTGTGTGTTTTGCTTTCACGAAAGGCAATCAGCAACTGCAGTGCAACATAAGATTCCTACGGAGTATCGAAAGGCACTTCCTAGCAAGTATACAATTTACTCATGGCACCAAACCTTCATTGAGACTGGTTGTTCTCTACCACATGCAAAATCACCAGGACGTCCACAAGTTCCTGAAGCTGCTGTGGAACAACTCAGAGAACGCTTTGCCCAGAGTCATACGAAATCATCACGACGTCCATCACGTGAGACTGGCATTCCACAACCAACTGTTTGGCACATATTACGTAAACGCTTGCTATTGAAACCATACAAACTAACAATGGTTCAACACATTATGGATGCAGATAAAGTTGCTCGCCAGCAATTTTGTGTGTAAATGTTGGATAGAATTGCAGATAACAAGACATTCCTAGACAATATCATTTTTAGTGATGTTTCACATCAGTGGACAGGTGAACACCCATAACTGCAGAATATGGGGTAGTGAAAAAAACCATGAAACTGTGCAGCGTATTTGTGATAGACCTAAGGTCAATATTTTTTGTGCCCTTAGAAAACAATAATTGTACGGCCTGTTCTTCTTCCAGGAAGCAAACATAAATGGTATCGGGTATCTGGATATACTACAAAATTTTCTGTGTATCTGGATATGTTACAAAATTTTCTAATTAATTCCTCAGTTCGACAAGGATAACCAAGATGTACAAATTTACTATCAGCAAGATGTTGCACCACCTCACTACCAATTACCAGTCAGGAGATTTTCTTGATACCCGATTCCCAGGTCGGTGGATTGGTCGTACAGGTCCAATTGCATGGGCCCCTCGCTCCCAAGATTTGAACCCGCTAGATGTTTACTTGTAGGGTTTCATTAAAGATCAGATTTTGTACAACCTTTACCTCCTGATCTTGCTGAAATGAGACTTCACATTACCGCTGCACTGCAGAAGTGATGCCTGACTTACTGGTGAAAGCCTTGAATGAAATTGACTTCAGGTGGGATGTATGCCGCATTACAAATGGTAGCCACATAGACCCAACATGAATGTTGTATGACAAACTTGATGTCTTTTGCTTTGCAATGGCACCTCAACCGACTCTGTAAGTTATCTGAATAAATTTCAATATGCTTTCAAAGTTGTAAATCCTTTTTGAATCACCTATATTTGCTATATGCCAATTTAGTACAAAATAAACATTGGTAAAAATAAGTTTTGATCATTTCTCACATGAAGAATTAAAGACTCATAAATTAAGGTGTCATACAGTAGCTGTAGATGGGGAAACAGCGTAGATAGTAGAATTGTAGTTAATGCATGATCAAGTGTTGGAATTGCATCATCATTTTGCTGATCCTGAATTTTGAATTAATTGAATGTTGGATTATGAGTGTTCTTGAACATATTAGTGTTTTGGGTTACAGTATCCCAATTCCTGGTGAAACTGTTAAAAAGGGTCTTGAAGCGGTGCATTAACCGCAAGCAATTGCTTCACAACAAAGTTATTTCTGTTAATGCTAGTTTGGGATTTGACATCCACAGTCTCACTTGCACTCCAATCAAAACCTTACTCCCGAATAGTACATTATAACCGTAGATTCTTTTCTTAGTTTAGTGCATTATTTGAATGTTAATCTGGCAAAATTGACATTTGTGTCTCATTATTACTTCCCCCTCTTTCAGACGTCAAACAGATACTTAAGAAAAGAGGAAGAACAAGCAGGCGGATAACAAACCGTGTATCAACAGTGCAACACCAACTGACACTGAGCTACAAACATTTATCGAAAAACACAAACAGACTACTTGAAACACAAGAAGAAACAATTCTGGAGAAATAAAGACAAGGGGTGCTGATCTTTATAGACTGCGAACAGCACAGGAAAATGTTGTAAATAATAACAACAGTCTCACTTCAGTACCTAACGTTCGGCCCTCGATATGACAACGACATGGCATAATATGACACTGAAAGAGGTAATGATTTCGGTAGAATATAGGTTTTGGATAGGGGTGCTGAAGGGAGTGCAGAAGAAAATTAAGGGGTGTGCAAGCGCCCCCTTGTGCCCCCCTGGTGGCACCTTTGCAGATACTACAAGGACTGTATCATCAGCATGCAAGATATCCCAATTAAACTCTACCTCACTAGCTAACTAATATGTTCTCTTTGGAACATACTCAAAAACGTAACATTAAAAAAAACCTTTTATTAGTTTATTATTTAAATGTTCTATTAACATTAAGTACAATGGCAGTAACCAACAAAATTAATTAAGAAAAATAAAATAAACAGCTTCGCAGAAACCATGAGTAACAAGTTTCTCTCTCATTAAAATCACACTGTTTATAATTGTATTTTTTTTTTTAGCAATTTCATTATATTCTAGGAATTAGACAGATTAATCAACGCTATTTACATATCACTGATAAGGGTATATAATTTTATTTGTATGGTTGACAAAACACAAATATTTGCAGAATACTTACAAAAGAGAATACTCAGAATTGACATTTTGAATTGTGTTTCTCATAAGGGACATTTCTATAAAGGAGACATTGCCCAATTTGAGTCAGCACTTTGCCCACTATGAATGGACAGAGTCATCTTATTGGAATTTCCAGAAAAATGATGTTTCATGATGTGTGTATTTCCCTCATGCTAAACAGTGGAGACTTCCATCAGGATCTTGGTTATGATTAGTAGATGACAAATATATTTTGTATTTAATTTCTATTAGCGTTGTAATAACATTGTTTGAACATGAATAGGCATTTCTTTTAATGGATACCACTGCACAGTTAAATATTCAGAAAGTGAATGATTGGTAAATTCTTGGAAAATCTTAGCATAAAATGTTAACAACCGCATTGTATAAGTGTATGTATATTTGTTATTTACTGTTGGCTTTGATTTCTTTTTGGCTAATCAGGAGAATGAAGCCTGCAACCTTCTGTAATGAGATCATTTGTCACTCAACCATCAAGGTGGCATTGTGTAGTTACCAATACTGAAGGGGCTGTATATATTGAATGGGAATTCTCTCAATTCTGGGAATTATGTGAAGTTTATTTTCAACAATTCATCATTTCCCCACATTGTTGCAAAGTTATCTAGTTTTAGAGACTGAAGTGATAGTAACATGATGCAAAATAATTTTTCGTTTGTTAGTATCTTGAGATGGATGCAAATAGCTGGCAGTCCCGATGCACACACACATTTTATTAAAAGTGGAAGTGAAAAGAAAAAACGTAGTCAAACTGAAACCAAAAGATGATTTACGATTTCAAGACCAGAAAAGTGATGTATAATAAGCTAAACACAAAAAACCATATTTCAAATCTATCACAATAAATTTAGAGAATACCCATGTGATGGTCAGTTTGTTATAATCCTGACACATTCTTATGGAAAAATAGTGAATCTAAAAGTTACAAAGACTAAGTATATATAATCTCAAAGTCCCTGTGACTAACATAATTGAATTTCTTGATGCATATGTGAAATTAATTCACATTGGCAACATTAAAAGTGGTGCTATCATTGAACTGATGAAACACCGTAAATTTTCGAGTGATATCCTAGTTCTTCTGTAACTACCATGTAAAGAGAAAAACTTTGTGTAAGGCAGGTTGCTTACACAATCACCAACATCTTGCTTGACATGCATTTGTATCTTATACCTATTAGGTGTAACTTCTTGTAGATAAGTGTCTTTCACGCAGGCCTCAGGTAATGACTCAATTCTGTTAATTTTTTAAAATTAATTTTAAAAGGTTTTGCATGAAGTTACATTTTTCCAGGTGGTAGTTGATTACATTTTATTACTTATTTATTATTATATTTTAGAGAGTTCGAACATCCAAAGTCATAATTCTGTATTAAGTTTCAGTATTTTTCCGCTATGGACAGGAACACCACACTTACATTTCCCTACTACAACAGGTAGCGCTGTGGAATAGCAGACGACATGAACACAGACAAACAGTTAACAACAGGGCACCTAGCGGCAGCTGGAGAACTACAAACAATAAAAGCACGCCAGGCAACAGGACAACAAGTTCCAACGAGGATGGTGGCAGTAGCCGCTGAAATTAATAGAACAAAAAAACAGATTTGCAGATAAAGTGAGTACTAGTTTCTCTGTATTTAACTACTACCGTGTTTCTCATTTCCCAGTTATGAATAAATAATTTACATGACAATATTGTGAGTTTTGTTAAGGATAGTACCACATGTCTGAATAATCAGATGATTGTGAAATGTGCAGATTCTCTGGGTACATAAAAAATTCTATACAGTTGAATTAACAAAATTGCAGTGTGAAGACAGAATTTAAGACAGGTTTGAAATCTATCGATGACATGTGTGGCTCTGATTGCATAATTTATTATTATTCTTTGGATTTGATCAACTTTTCCTTAATATCTTTAATTGATATGGCAAGTTAGTAAGTTATTATAAGACAACATAAATTCTCTCTCTCTCTCTCTCTCTCTCTCTCTCTCTCTCTCTCTCTCTCTCTCTCTCTCTCTCTCTCTCACACACACACACACACACACACACACACACACACACACACACACACACACACACACAAGAACAGGAAGCTACTACTGGAATATAAGAATCCTAGAATTGAAAACTACCTGTGGTTATAAGAGGAGAGTCATCTTCTGATGATGTGATCTATTTTAATTTGTAATACAGGGTGTCCCACGAATGGCGCAACTGGGAATTAAGAGTGGTGTTACTTTGTAACCGAAACCTGTACATCCATAAGTCATACACCAAATGTTAGCCCTGTCCAAGTTGATATTTTTAAACATAGAAACAACAAACGGGGTGCAGTGTTGCTAAATGTAAGTGAAAGTGTAAATTTATTTTTCCACAAAGCATGGAAAATTGCATGTCAAACATTCGTACGGAAATTTGGACGTCAATTTCCACCTTGGGTAGGTGGACTATTTCGCTATCTATAGTTCAGAGAAGAAAACCGATCGTTTTCGCGTATAGCCAATCCTGAAATGCCTCGTAAAGGCGTACCGGTCAAAATGGGTGTTTTAAAAAAAATTATGAGGTACAGTGGTTCGTAGGGGAAGATTAGAATTGTTCTGTGAAATCAAGTACTCTTTGGAAGAGAGGGTGTTCATTGTGGAACATTATTTTTGTTCAAAATCGTACGCTAGCGTGAAAACTGTGTTTCGCGAGAAATATCAGAATAACAGTGTTCCAGAAAATTCGACGATATATCAACTTGTTTCCAGATTTCGTGAAACAGGATCAGTTAATGACAAACCCTACCACAGACAACCACCAGTTTTGACACAAGGTGTGCTGCAGGATGTGGAGCAGAGAATATCACTATCTCCCAGGAAATCTGTTCGTAAACTTGCTGCACAGTCAGGTGTATCAAAAACAACAACTCACCGAGCGTTAAAACAATTGCACCTACGTGCATATAAGGTACAGGCTGTGCAAGAACCGAAGGAAGCAGACAAAGGTGCACGTGTAAGATACTACCAGTGGTTTAGAAATTTTATTAGAGACAATGGTGTGAATATTTAGGATAAGGTTTTTTTCACGGATGAAGCATGGTTCCACTGAAATTGATATGTCAACAGTCAAAATTCTCGACACTGGTCAAGTAACAATCCCCATTTGTTACATGAACAATCACTTCATCCACAAAAGATCGGTGTGTGGTGCGCGATTTCGCAGAGAAAAATAATCGGTCCATTCTTTTTCAACACAACAGTTGACGGAATAGTTTATCGTGACCTTATCACACAGTTTATTTCTCTGTTGGAACGTGATGAATGTGATTGTTGGTTTCAAGAAGACTCCGCAACATGTCACACGTCTAATGAAACTTTAGACATGTTGGCAGAGTTTTTTGGCGATCACATTATAAGCAAAAACTTATGGCCCAGTCGCTCCCCGGATCTGACATCTCCAGATTTTTTTCTGTGGGGTTATTCGAAACAAACAGTTTACATTAATAACCCAAGAACACTTGATGATCTAAAAATAAACATTTCCACAGCCATTAACAATATAAACCAATCAACCTTGCATAAAGTTGCTTCCAACATGATAAAACGTGTTGATGAATGCCTCAGGGAAAATGGTTGTCATTTTCAACATCTTTTGTAAAGCTACACTGCCTGTTACGTGCATTGCATGGTTACCAGGAGTAGGTAAGTAACACTTTTTTCACCATAATTTTCATTTTCTTTTTTTTCCTGTTTCCAGTATTTCCATGTCATAGACCATCACTAAACACACCTTTTGTTGCCTTCAAACATCAACAGTGTTGCCACTGTACCTCATAATTTTTTTAAAACACCCATTTGGACCGGTACGCCTTTACGCGGCATTTCAGGATTGGCTATACGCGAAAACGATCGGTTTTCTTCTCTGAACTATAGATGGCGAAATAGTCCACCTACCCAAGGTGGAAATTGACGTCCAAATTTCCATACGAATGTTTGACATGCAATTTTCCATGCTTTGTGGAAAAAATAAATTTACACTTTCACTTACATTTGGCAGACCTGCGACTCCTGTTCACCACACTTCCGCAAGGAGAGGAGGAGCAGAGGGGAGCATGCTTCCTTGTGAACGGAGATGAACAGATCGAGGGCGGAAGCGTTTTAGCAGAAGGCTATTTTCTTTATGGTCCCTCTATAAGGAATTTGTACAGTGATATACGAATATGATAAATAAAATATTGGATGGCGTGTAAAACAGATAAATGGCAAAACTGCCCAGATAATGAACACATTTGATTATCTGGATAATCCAGACAATTCAGACTTCTGAATAATTGGTATATCTTCATATCAGAATATCTGATGTTTCGATATTTGAAATCCAGATAAAAAATTTCCAACATCCGGATAACATTTTATCGTGATTTGGCTATCTGTATTCCAGATCGCACTAGTATGTTGTAGTAGGTGGATGCAAACAAATACATAGTCTGAGTGAGTGTGACTTGCACTTTGAGCAATGAAAAATAAATGTGTGACAGGTAGAATTTCTAAATTTATTAAAACGAACTATGGCAGAAGTCCATAATTTACAGGGTGTATTATTCAAATGTTGTACTATAGAATGCACATAGTATGTGACTGTAAAATCATGTGCACAAATCCATAGAAGAAGTATAAAAATCAAAATTGCAAACCTACTAAGGAATACAATCAGCAAAATAATCTTATACAGTTATTTTTAGTGGTTATTATTTTATTTTATCTGCGATGTTTCATTCTGGTTTCCGAGAACTTTCTGAAGCTACGCTAAGAGATACATACAAAAACAGAATCTCACTTGGCTAGTCACTTTACACTTCTCTCACTTGGGGCTCTACAAAAGCGTAGATTGACTAGCCATGTAAGGTTGTGTTTTTGTATGTATATCTTAGTGTAGCTGAAAAAATTTCTGGGAAACCAGAACGAAACGTCACAGATAAAATAAAATAATAACCACTAAAAATAACTGTGCTACATTATTTTGCATCTATAAAAAGTGGTTATGCATATCGTTAAGAAGAACATAGGGATACAATATGTAGCCTACCTAATAAAAAGTAAAAAACTATGGAAGTAGATTTCCATGCCCCTTGTCCACTATGAGGTCAAATCTCAAGCTTGTATACCTACTTACTCAATTTCATTGCTACAGTTAACACAGCATTACAGATACATCTTCATAGTCAAGTGTGTACACAAAAGAAAGTGATATTGTCATCAAATTATCAACTAACATGGAAATAAAATTGTCTCTTTCATCACATGACTTACCTTAAATGCGATGAAGCAAGTTTATCAAACATCCTTATTTATTGACTGATAGACAGCCCACAAGGTTGCTTGCACCCTTTCACAATTCTTAAGGTTCCTTAGTCTAAGGGCACAGTGCAGGTGGGTAGTGTTGGCTTGGAAACTATATGATAAGTGTTGGAGTAACCTAAGTGTTATGATAGAATCTGTCAATCACAAAGAACTTACTCCTCTCAAAATTTAAATGAAAACTTCTCTCCTTTGACAGTCCTTAATTCAGATATTTTAGTCCCATTAATGAAACGTGTTTGAGTTGAGGGTCAATGAATTTAGCAGAACTGTTACTCTTGTACAGAATAACACCTATTTGACAAAATCATATAGAAAATATGACAAACCCATTCAATTGCATCCTACATAAGTACTTTGTATGCAGCACAGCACATGTACTAGGGTTGAGATAACACTAGCCTGAACCAATACGAATATTACTCATACGAATTTCTGCTGATATTGATACAACTTGGAACTTTGGCAATTTAGAAGTTCAAAATACATTGTTAGTAAATGTGGAAATAAAAGGATCACCTTGCAACCATATCATTTCAGTCTACCATATTTCCATATCCAAAAGTTTGTGATATTAATGTTCTCACATTTGCTTTTTTCAGCCATAAAGATATTTTGTGCACCCTGTAGTATGATATAATAATTTACTACAAACAAGATTTACGATCTGCTACAAATAGCCATGATCAGCTGCTGCGAAACATTGTTGGATGGGTAGATCAGTGTCACTGATTGGTTGATTGATGACATACTTCACCCACTACCCTACACAAACAAGCACTGTGGCCTGTAGCGATTTATTGCAATTTAGATCGCAAAATCGTACAACTTCCAACTCTGCGTGTTGGAAATTCCTCCGCTCAAAATTAAGTGATAGAAATCACTCATTATTTAATTCCCTGAACTTCCGACAGATGGCACCACTAACTATTCGCGAGATATCTCGTCGTAATCACGCCATCTGGAACTCAGACCTAACCAGGAAGTGAAAGAGCAGGGATGTGTACGTGTGCACAGCGGCCAGTTGCGTCTTGTGCTTGATATTGCCAACAGACATTATTCACGCGCTCCACTGCAAATGTTTCTCGGGCACGTAGTTTGAATTTTATCGGCTGGACTTACAATTCAGAACTCGTGATGAATTGCCGAAGTTTGTTGAATGTAAATCACGGGGCTTCGATGTAAAATAGACGTCGCAACATTTAAATAAGGTACCAGTTGCCAAATTGACGCATGGAATGGAACGCGCCATTTAACAGTTTGCAGCAGGAGTGACATTGGAAATGGGCAAATGAGCTACTTCAGATTCTAACTACGAGGTACACGCACCCATGTGGATTTGTCTACCAAAAAGTGAAGGAAGTCGTCCCCTTTCAGAAACCAGAACTTTACCACACATAAAACGAAGGTAGGCAATGGATATTGTATTTTTTTGGTAAATTATAGTGTGAGTGAAAAATGCCGATTTTTACTTTACAAAAAAAACTACCCAAATTACGTAAGATTTGCATCAAGTGGTAAAAATCCCTATTTTGTCAGCGAGGAAGTTCTATCTTACGTCATACATAAATATGTATATGTGTTTGCTAGATAAACGATAATATTGAAACTTGTAAAATATCACGAAGCCGTAATTTGAATGCAGCACTTCGTAAAATTACTGGTATGACACGTGCTTGCGATGAACCTCGTCCACTTTCAACATATAGACTATAGTTAAAATTGGTGATGTTAATACGCACATGCAAAACTGTTTGATAATTGTAGTTCTTCAGCGTGTTCGTTTTTTGTGGAGAGACTTGTAGGATTTTGGGAAACCAGTCACAAATATGTACACTTCGCAACATCTTATTTGACCGCCCCGAAAGAATTCTAAGTCCCGAAATTGTAAACTTAGCAACATTGCACTTCAGCTCCAGGTGAGAGTAGCCAACTTTGAGTAGGTCCTTCCACTAGACGAAAAACGCTATGGTGATAGGTTTTCAATTTAACACTTTCCATGAACTTAGAAACTATAAACAGCTATTATAATACACAATCAAACAGAAATAATAAATTGGAAAAATAACCTTGAAGGATATTTACGAATCTGCTTGATCGACTTGAAATTTGGGGGGTTTGAAACACTGAATAGAGTTTTTCTCCACCTGGAGGAAATTGCCATCAACTTTGTGCAGAAAGAAACAATTTGTGAGGAGTTTATGCGACATTTTATTTACAATACCTTGCATAATATCGAACAGTTCTCAAAAAACATATATTTTACACGACTTGTCGAGAAAATGTGCTTGAAACACAGGAAGGTGGGAGTCTTCATATACGTCAACATGTTTTTAAGGGTATAAAGTCAT
This sequence comes from Lepisma saccharinum, assembly GCF_977018435.1. Taxonomy (NCBI): domain Eukaryota; kingdom Metazoa; phylum Arthropoda; class Insecta; order Zygentoma; family Lepismatidae; genus Lepisma; species Lepisma saccharinum. The sequence continues at coordinate 68,939,712 of NC_139243.1, forward strand.
TAAGTTGACGTAGAGCAGTTGGTTAGGCACTGCTATCCTTATTTTTCATCAAGCGTAAAAGGTCGCGGGTTCAAATCCCACCCTCTCCTCTTTTTTTTCCTTTTTTTTTTGTTTGCTGAACAGATACCGTTGATATTAGAATATTTAAAAAATGTATCCGATGCACACTTGAGGAACGTCCCTTCTGCGCATATTTCCCCTTAGAAGTTGGAGATTTCCAGGATTTAAAGTTAAAACTTTTCTTTTTATTTATTGTTCATATGTTGTGTTAACACACACATCATGATTAATTCACAAATCACATATATGTATTCAGGATGCAAAATGTAATGTTATTTAAGTTATGTATTGTTTGTTCTTCACTGACACCTAAAATATTGATTATTTGATTTCGATATACCAAAAAAAGATATACAGTTATGTTAAGTAGTGATGTAGTGCAGTACTGTAACGAAGGAGAGCATTTAATGAGTTCAAATTGCTAAGATTGGTAATTTTATGTCCATTCCTTCGTAATGACTGTTGTCAATCCCCTCACCACCAGCTTACCATGCGTCTAAAACTAATAGTAAATCGCTAATTAACATAAATAAATTGATATTGCAACGAAGGCCGATTCGATAAGAAACTACTAATAAGTATTTATATAGTGAGTGACAAACAAAAAATTCAAAACCTCATAATGATCATTAATTCCTCACTGCTTTGCATCTAAAATGTTTGTCTTCTTTGAACAGAAAGTACGAGTATCAGATATAACAAACTTTCTGCACTAACTTTGCAATATTCAAAACAACCATTACAGACTTAGCTCTATGTAACTTGATTCTGCGCATTCCACGTGGCATGTGACTTCCTTCTATCATCGAAATAACTTTCTCTTACTATTTCCTTTCCTCTCGTGAAATACAGAGACCAATGTTAACTTCTTAGCATGGTGGATAAACTTTACACCCAACGATATACTCCTGAAAAAAAAAACCCTGCCTAGGTGGAGGTTCGAACCTACGACCTCCCTCGTAAGAATCAAGCAGGCTACCTTTTATCCAGGTAGCTCATGTTAAAATATGCTACCAGTTTGAAGAAACCAATTCACACATAATGTCATATCTATAATTTCCGCATGGCAATTTTCATGAGGAAATGAATTCAGATAAAATCGAGAAACGCTGAAAGGGAAAAATGATGAACATGTCTATTGGCGTTTTGTCATAGTTTGTAAATTGTGTAAAAATTCCATGTTTTGAACAAGCAATCATTTAGTTACGAAGTATTTTGTTGTTTGTTTAAAGTAGGAACAGGAGAGCGAAAAGGAGTCATTTGAACCAGACCATGTTTGACAAGAAACTTCAGCTTTTTTCCAAAGACTGTATGAAAGAGAGAGGAACGTATGTAATATAAAGTATGTGTGAAATTAAAACAATGGAAACCTTGAAAGATAATACTAACGATCTTCAAACTATGAAAAACATATTTCCGTGGTGGAAAACTCCAAGTCATTTTCGAAATATGTTTTTCTTTATTATGAAGTGGAGATATGGGACGATACGATCCCTCAGCAAGAAAATTTTAAGTAAGCCTACCTTCAACTTTTTTCAATGGTCATAATTACTAATTAGGGTCAGGAAGTTGATGAAAAATCAACTTTTTTCTGACCCTTAAAAACAATGCTAAACCTGATATCATGTCCGTTTCCCTTCAGTTAGAGCCGGAAAACACTTTCTATTTTACATTTTTTTTTTGCATTTTTGGGCCTTTTTTGGCTTTTAGTTTATTTGTCAGTATTTTTAACAGTTTTTGTTGAATTTTTACTTATTTTTGGGGTTTATTTTTCTCCTCCCCTGTTGTTTCGTGCATTTTAAATGCATTTACTAGTAAAACTTACAAATATTTAGATGTCTTCACATGGTCCTTTTAGCAAATTCACCATGAATCGAAAATACGGCCAATGGAAAAGCATAACGTTATTCTTAACTTAAATGTTTGGCAATGGATTAAAAAACTTTGTGTGAAGATCTACTTTGAGGTTCTTTTTCTGGACACTATTATCGCTTTAATCTGTAGTTTTAAAGTAAAATTAGTCACAATATTAAATGCAATTACACTCTGGTATATGCGAAGCAGAACTGTATTTTCGGATGCTGGCTGACTAGAGTATCATAGAAGGCCCACTCTGAATGGAGATGAATTGGTTGATTTGGTGTTTTAAGTCAACTTTATGCATAGTAAGGCTAATCGGGAAGAGACATTTAAACCCACGATTGGCAAAGAAAGTCTTCATGAATTAAGTAATGATAATGGTATAAGATTGATTACTTTTGCAACCTCAAAGAATTTAATTGTGAAAAGTACCACTTTTAAACATAAAGATATCCATAAATATACCTGGTCTTCTCCAGATGGTAAAACTCATAATCAGATAGATCATATTCTCATTGATAAGAGAAGGCATACTAGTATAATTGACGTTCGTACACATAGAGGTGCTGACTGTGCCAGTGACCATTATTTAGTAATTGCTAAATTAAGAGGAAGACTCTCATTGATAAATCATAAGCAACAAAATCTAAAAGTTCTAAAATTTGATACAGGAAAGTTTACTGATGAAAGAATTAAGAAAGATTACCAAATTAAACTGCCAAATAGATTTGATGTTTTGCAGGATTTAAATGATGATGAAAATATAAATGAAACAGACGTAAATAAGAATTGGGAGCACATATGTAATGCAATAGAATCAGCAGCTAAAGAAAGTATAGGATACCATAAACCGAGAAAAAGTAAGCCATGGTTTGATAATGAATGTCATAATCTAATAGAAATAAGAAATCAGGCTAGACTTAGGTGGTTAAATAACTCTGATGATACAAATCTAAACAATTATAATAGAATAAAGCGAGAAGTTAACCGCACGTTTAGAAGTAAAAAAAGAGATTACTTGAAAAGCAAAATTAACGAAATTGAAACAAACAGCAAAAATAAAAATATCAGAGATTTATATAAAGGTGTAAATGAGTTTAGAAAGGGGTGGCAACCTAAAGGAAACTTGATAAAAGATAAAGACGGTGATTTTCTAGCTGACCCAAGCGATATTCTAAATAGATGGAAGAACTACTTTAATGACCATTTAAATGTCCATGTAGGAGATAAATCAGAAGTAAATGAAGTACACACAGCTGAACCTTTAGTTCCAGAACCTAACTTGACTGAAGTTAAGGATGCTATTAAAAGGCTAAAGAATAACAAAGCACCTGGCATTGATTTAATACCAGCTGAGTTAATTAAATATGGTGGAAATTCATTAATATGTCAAATTCATAAATTAATTTGTTTAATATGGAATAAAGAAGAAATCCCTCAACAGTGGAAAGAATCCATAATTGTTCCTGTGTTTAAAAAAGGTGCAATAATTACCGTGGAATTTCTCTACTCTCAACAACATATAAAATATTATCTAACATTCTTTTAACAAGACTAACCCCATATGCTAATGAAATTATAGGTGATTATCAATGTGGATTTAAACGTAACAGATCAACTACAGATCAAATTTTTCACATCAGACAGACACTTGAAAAAAAGTGGGAATATAATCAAAATGTCCATCAGCTATTCATTGATTTCAAAAAAGCATATGATTCGGTCAAAAGAGATAAATTATATAATATATTAGTAGAGTTTGGAATACCTAAGAAGCTTGTTAGTATGATAAAAATATGCACTAGTGAAACAGAAAGTAAAATTCGTGTGGGTATTAATATGTCTGACAAATTTACAATTCATGATGGGTTAAAACAAGGAGATGCCTTATCTCCATTGCTCTTTAATTTTGCCTTAGAATATGCTGTTACGAAGGTAAAAGAAACTAAAGAAGGGCTAAAATTAAATGGTGTGACTCAGTTGTTAGCATATGCAGATGATGTAGACTTACTGGGGGATGATGTGAATACAATTAAGAATAATGCTAAAATATTTTTCAAAACTGCTAAAGAGATAGGTTTGGAAGTTAACAAAGAGAAAACTAAATATATGCTTACAGGCCGAAACAAAGTGTTAGGTAATAATCAAAATCTAATTATTGATAACAACTCGTTTGAACCAGTTTCCAAATTCAAATACTTAGGAGTAATATTAACAAATGAAAATTATATTAAAGATGAAATAAAATGTAGGCTTAATTCAGGAAATGCATGTTACTTCTCTCTTCATAAACTTTTGTCTTCTCGTTTAATATCTAAGAAACTAAAAGTTAAAATATACAAAACAGTAATTTTGCCTGTAGTATTATATGGGTGTGAAACTTGGTCCCTTACATTGAAAGAGGAACATAAATTGGGAGTATTTGAAAATAGGATCCTTAGGAAAATCTTTGGACCTAAAAGGGATGAGGAGACAGGTGAGTGGAGAAGGTTACATAATTTAGAACTACATAATTTGAATTCATGTCCAGATATTATTAGAATAATTAAATCAAGAAGACTGAGATGGGCAGGCCATGTGGCACGAATGGGAGAAGAAAGAGGAGTTTACAGGATTCTTGTTGGGAAACCTAATGGTAAGAGACCTGTAGGAAGGCCAAGGCGAAGATGGAGGGACAACGTTGAGATGGACCTAAGAGAAATCGGTAGGGATGGAAAAGAGTATATAGAACTTGCTCAAGATAGGGAAAGATGGAAGGCCTGTGTTGCTGCAGCCATGAACCTTCGGGTTTAAGAAGGCTAGGGAGTTAGTTAGTTAGTTAGTTAGTTAGTTAGGCTAATCGGGACTGGACCTACAGTTTAAAGTGGGATCCAAACCGAGGGGATAAAATAACGTGAACTGTGTGGTGTGGGGGGATCGTTTGCTTATGGAATGGAAGGTCATAGGTTCAAACCTACTTCTTTGCAAAATCATTTTCGGGAAGTAAACGGCTTTGGATGAGAATGCTTATCTACGTTTCTTGGATATTTCCGTTGATATTTATACGATTTATGTCCAGCATTTCCGGATGCAGAAAGTTGACATGTAAGTTCTTAATATGTGTTAACTTATAACAGCTGAATGAAAGGAAAAGTATTTCCTAAAATCCTGCCAATCACTGAAAGATTACAAACATTAGTAGAAGCATTACTTGAGGCATGCACAGTGGCGACGATTATGGAGTGTGGAGGGGCAGATGACCCAGCACTATGCTTAACATTATCTACCAAGGGAAAGAAACTGTCCTTGCCCCCTCCCCCAGCTTGCCCCATCAGTTTGAAACCCAATCGCCGCCACTGAGCATGCATCGCATAAATATTTACAGTAATATCAAATAATATTATATTACGTTATTAGAACACTTCGTACTCGGTAAATAAAAAGGAAAAAATAATAAGCAAAGCGTGGGATTTGAACCTATGATGTTTCGATCTTGACGAAAACAGTAAAAGAAACGAAAGTGCTATCATCCAACCAACTACTCCAGGAGATTGCTAACAGAAAGCTCAGTAAAACACGTTAATCTCAGTTGAAGCAACATTGTGCCGGAGTTTCGAACCATTTTTCGCCAAGAACCAAGGAAAAGACACACTTTGCAGAATCGTTTGGTGTTGTGCAAGGTATCTTTACTAAACATTTCGCATTAAATCATCATAAATTTGCCTTCTTGCATTCAAATGTGACCGCAATTCTTTCCAGGTGGATGAGAACCTGTTCAGTGTTTCACAATGCACATACATTTTCCTATTTTCAAATTCAGAACAAAGAATCTTGAAATATTTTCAACATTCGTATTTCTACTTAACATTTTTTTGTCTACTTATATATTTTATTACTGCTTTAGGGTATCTTTACTTTATGGAATGTGAAAGAATGAAAAAATTCAGGAGCGTTTTCATTCAGGAAGAAGAAATGTTGCAAAGTTGGTTACTCTTAGTTGGCTCTGAAGCGCTACTGCCAAATTTACGAATTCCGGACTTTGAAATTTTTCAGGGCGGTCAAATAAGATGTTGCGAAGTGTACTTGGAGTAATTGCGACGAAGTCCTTCAACACAATTCCCCCCTTTCTCCCCCCTTTTTTTTGGATTCCGTCAATTTACTGGCAAATTGTGCGAAGTAATTCAATTACTTAGTTCTGAATGAGCATCTAGGGCATCTTCGACAAAAAAAGGAATAAAAAGGGTTTGTGTAAATTTGTCTCATATTTCTTAGTATGGGCCTTTTTACACTTTATGAATCTATAATAATAATGACGACGGTTTTGAAAGAGTAAAATCATTTCATTTAGTCTACATCACATAAAATGGTTGATGCGTAGATAAGAAAGCAAATTAATAAAAATTGTAGATTCTCCAATTTTGCTGATTTACACATTTTTGAACCCTTTTATTGAATAGTTGCTTAAGATTATTTGAACTACAAACATAAGCATAGTGATAATTGTGATAAAATTGTTTAAACAAACTGTACCTAGTCAACGTCAAAAAGGATGTAATTTCTTGTTCAATTTGGATTTGCCATATTATTATCCTAAATGTTAATGAAGAACGTTGTTAATGGTTTTCTTGACGTAATCTTGTTATGGTAATTAACAAAGGATTATATTCGTTTTGTTGTTAACCTTTAATGTTGAATAAATGACGTCATTGAATTGTTAAAAATTGGACATCTGTTTTTGACTTCATTTGCACTGAATTTTTCCCTAATCACTGCGTGCTTCGATGATAGAAAACGAAGAGTAAAAAGTGGGATTTGTAGCTAGAAACAATTGTACTTTGGTGAAGGTAAATAATTCTAGATTACCATTAGGTTTACTGTAGTGTACAACGCATTTTGGAAACTTGTGGCAGTACTGTGTTCTTAATTTTCAGGATCGGCTTGTAAACAGCAATATTATTGTGTTTATCCCCTAATTGGAGTTAGGATATCGTGAAGTTCATAAGCAACTTTGAGGGGTCGCGAACAACGTGACAAGTAACCTCCACCCAATTGATTTTATAACTTATTAGCAAGGTGCTTGAACCAGACCACAGCCTTTGAGGTAGTAGAACAACGATCAAGCCAAGTCGCGACTAAAATATAAAAGCACTTTGCGAACTTGAACGTTACAGGCCACTGAAATCCTATTGGCCACTTTGGTCCCTTTCCAGTCAGACACATCAAACAAAAGACAAAAATAAACATTACAACACCTCAAATATCAGACTAAAAATGAGCATGACAGTCAAAAATTTGGTTTGCTTTTATATTCCAGAAATCTCTGCTAGCTAAATTGATTGTTAGTGTGAAATCTCACAAACTGCTGTTATACCCATTTGTTTATGATGAAAGGATGATACCAAAAGCTTCCTCGTAATTATATGAGCCAGCATTGGCAAAATCTGGGGAGCTTCAAGAAGAAAGCCAGCAAGAAGGGGAGAGAGGGGAGGAAGGGGGTTGACTTTTGTTGCACAATCCATGCAGGTCACTCAAATAAAGAATATCAACCTGAGGCAATTGTTGAAAGAAAGGAGTTTAAACATTTGACATATTAATATTGTAATGAAGGGAAGGATGCAAATGTCCACAATTATTTCTCCACCCTCTTGTAGTAAATTGTATGCTCTTCCCTATAGCACTCAGAGTTGGCTGGGTCTTTTTAAGTACTTTGAGGACCAATGATTGTTCAAACTTGGAAGAATTCAAAGATAAAAAAACAACATTTAGAAGAGCTTCCAACACTCCAAATAATTAATAACGTAAAGTCAACAAGTTCAAGGTTTCATTCATTAGGTAATTTTCCTCAAATCATACTAAAATTAGTTGTTGACAATTACAACAAAAAAGGTACACATTTCCAGAATAAGGTTGAACAAAGTTATGATTTTGAAATAATTTGTGTGGTAGCACCTTAGTTACCAGTCACTTCCTCATGTGGGAACTTTAGCTGAACATCATAGTGGGCAAGGGTGGATGGTTCAGAGGGCAAAAAGGAAAAAGTCATGTTTTAATTAACTACAATAACTACTATGACTGAGCAGATACAGATACCGACGTATCCATATTGGACGATACCAATGGTATCGGTAAGTATTGGTTGAAATTTTCCAACGGATACCATTGTCTTTGAGTTGCTAGAATCAAGGCCAAGAGCAACATTTGTCCTTTCCAAAAATTCGCTCACCCTTCGTTGTTGCAGATTAGTTTTTCAGAGAATTACTGAACAAACCCTCCACCTCCTGGGAAGCAGATGTTTGACAAGATCAAAGGCATGGGTAAAGGGAAAGCTGTGCCTAAACTTCTCGAAGGCATATAACTACCTGGAAGGTGTAAAGGCTGTGTGGAAATAGAAGATATCATTCATTTAAAATTCCTCCTTGCACGCTCATGGTGGATGTTTTCAAAATTAGCATTACTACCATCCTGGGATGTTTCCGGGTCAGATTATTTCGGAGTTCTTGCGAAAGACGTGTAAAGGCCGCTGTAGAATTCAATTTTTTGTATCTATATTCAAGCAAGGCAGGAGGGTTGTGGATTGTATAATTTCTGCTAGCACTCTTCCCTTCTGTTTCTTTTATGTCCTAATAATCCACAAATAATGGAAATATATTGGTACAAAAGAACTTCCAAATCCCAGACACTAGCTATCACTTTCCAGCCAGGAACTCAACAGTAAGGAATGCAGTGTCAGATGTTACCTAAGCTTTACTGGGTCACCAAAGGCGTAAAAACATAAACAGGTGTAACCCAGGAAGAAGTTGCAGGTGACTGACTCGGCATTGCTTAGCAAAATACATTGCAATAAATACCTAGGACAATGGGGTTCATCATGCAGAATTACGATCAAGACATCCAAGTAAAGGAGAGTGAAGTCTGAACATTCAGACTAGTATCACAAATGGACACCTCGTTTATTAACCAGTCCGTAGTTCGACACCTCTTTTATTAACCAGCCCGTAGTTCGACACCTCGAGGGAGCACCTCCACGCAGTGAGAGTCAGGTATTTCCATTTAGCATGGTGATCCAATTTTAAAGGTTATAAAAGCCAAGTGCTGAGTTTGCTATACAGTGTGTATGTCTTACCTCTTGCATGTTACCATTAAGCTCTCCATGAGCAGCGAATATGCCATCATTAAAGATGATGGCATACATGAGCTACGCCACCCAGATTCGATCCCAGTTCCTTAAGGAACGTTCCGCATTATCTTTTGGTGTATCAGCCTATAACGCAGACTTGTTTTTGTTGCAAATGACAGAGAATGATGGAACGCATGGCATAAAAGAGGCATTATTTTAATAACTGTATTTGTATATATTATTATGTCTCTTTTCTCCATATCCAGGCTAACCCAAAATGCAGGAACGAATAGTATGTTTTAAATTATCATAATGCTTTAAAAAAATGTTCCCCGTACATATAGGACAATGCCATGAAGGCACATTTAGGGGATGTGGGGGTACGGCTGGACACATTCCCGATCTCTACCATTTTTGTAGGTGATGTGATCAGAACCACACTCCAGCTGCCTTTACCCACACGGGGTTACCCCCAGGTATCCATTGATTTGAGGATTGGTGAGCCCCAGAGATGCTTTAGGGGGCAGGGGGGAGAAGGCCTGAAAAATTCTGACCTTACATCACCCTCCCTGAGAATCGAATCCAGATCTCCTGCATGGAAACAGACACCCTACAGAATACACCTCCGTGGCTCAAAGTATTATAGAAATGCTGCAGGAGAGTAATTAGTGAGTTAATTAATGTCATGAAAGGAATGTGATATACGACTTGGTAACTAACCTTTATTATTTTAAAATGGAATCAATTGCAAACACAGCATTTCCCAGCTGTGCAATGAGGTTTAGTTGTTGCACAATGATTTTTTCCTGAAAATTGCTAATTAAAACTTGCTTTTTCAGAAGAATAATCTAGAACTGGCCCTTGCTTACTATTCATGAATCACTGGCATTGAGTATTGCTTTCTGAAAAATGGGAAGTTTGAAATATTACACATTTACAAGATACTTCATCAAAATTATTCAATATGTTAAGAAACACAAAAACTTCATGCACAAAATTGAACATAAAATATCACAATAATTTTCAAACAGAAGAAATTAATTTCAATCACTGCAATCTCATTCAACCACAACAACATAATATTTAAACATTATTTCAAAAGAGGTAGAATTTATCAGTGCATTAAACTTTATCAGCATTAAAAATAAATTTGTCATTAACATATCACAAAATCTGTGTCCATAAGTGATTATAACTTTGCTAGTATAAGGTGGCCACTGCAGGATCATGATAAAATTCAAGTATAATTCCCGGTATCCAAGACGAACTTTCCGAACATTCCAGGGTACAAGCAAATATTTTCTCTATTTCAATATTACGTATTACAGCCTCTCACCACCCACATACACACACACACACAAATATATTAACAATATAAAGCATAAATGAGATTCCATTGTATCAAAACAGTCTAATGCAATTCAATTAAAAGGTTCAATTCAATATTTAAAATATTTTATTAAATATGTGAAGTTTACATTTGCCATTTCACATAATTAGACAATAAATACATCTACAAACACGAGTCACAAATGTTACAAGATATACTCATCTATAAGAAATTGTTAATTGCATATGAATTTCAAACTCATTACCTAATCAAGTTCAAGATACGTATTTTGATATCTGGTAAAAATGTTTTCACTATAATTATTCAAGCATTGATTGGTTGATTTATTTAACTTCACATTTCTGCCACTATTTGCTAATTGCAAAGATGACGATAAGTCATGATATGATTAAATTGATGAAGGGTTGTTGAAGGAACATTTTTCTCATACAATTTAAGATTCGATCCAGGTTGTGTGTTGTTTCATTTCAATACAGAATTTTGACCCTATTTAAAATTATTGGGATAAGAAGATTCCTGAGCTATATTTAAATTGATCCTGAAAAAAAGGTTCCTGGACAGAATTGAAATACTTCAGATAAAAAGGTTCTTTACGGTCCAGAGCCCATTTATACTTCCTGATTTTCTCTCCTGGACAGGAATTGAATTTACTTAAAATGCCTGGAGCTTCAACAACCCTACCTGGGACCCCTAGCATCATAGTGCACCATGCTAACCACTCTGCCATGGATATTGGTATCACAAGTAAATATTGCATGGTAAGGGAGATCAGTCTGTTGATAAAACCGGAATAATACAAATGATAACAATAATTATCATGAACTAATAAAAATACATCAAAATAGGCAAGCTTTAACACCAGTTACAGGGTGGCCACTCTAAGACAGTGATAAAATTCAAGTATAAATGCCGGTCTTCAAATGATAACTTTCAAAAAAATTAAGGCAAAAAAATTAAGGACACAAGCAAGAGTTTGCTCTGTTTCAACCTTACTTATTACCCCACACCCAAAAAAATATTAATATTAATACAAAGGGTGTTTGTGGTTCCAATGTGTCGAAAAGATCTAATTCAATTCTACTGAAAGCTAAATTTCGTGGTTCACTGTTGAGTGACCCAAGTTCCAATCACGAGTTTGGACATATCAGGTGGGAATATTCAGAAAATATCCCTGCAGAAGAAGTTCTGTGGCTTACCCAACCTCTCATCAATGGGTACGTGGTGGGGGGGAGGTACAGATGGACAGAGTGTAGTCCTGATCACGTCACCTCCAGTATGGTCGAGATCGATAATTTATGAAACTCTATCCTCCACATCTTCAGTATTCCTGAATGGCATGGTGCAACGTACAGTTACAGGCAATAAAATTGGGACACATAGATCCTGAAATCCTCGATTGCCTACAAGGCATTGTGTGTGTTGCATAAATATACAGGGCTTGTAGAAGTTGCCGTTGAAACTTCCCTATTAAAATACGCTTATCGCCGTAGAGTTAGGCAACACACACAGCGCTTCGCAGGGAAGCGAGTATTTCAGGTCTCTGTGTCCAATTTTTATTGCTGGTGAGTGTACAGATAAAACTTTCCCTTACGATATTCCTTGTGTTAGAAAGAAACAATAGGGGCAAAAGCACTTAAAACACACAATATAGATAAATGGAGTTGTATTTCTAAAATGTTACATTGTTCAATACACACGATTCAGAATCATATGTTTTGGAGTCAGTTTTTTCGAATATACCTAGAATGTACCCAAAAAATTAGGTTCATCCAAGATTTAATATGGACCCTATTGCATGCAAGTACTCAACAGAGTGAAATAAACCCACATTGCTGTTTCTATCCTTAAGAAATATCAATGATCTCTGATATTGTCCTCGTACATAAACGTTCACAGTTTTAGAAATGAAACATCTTTCAAAAAGATAAGTTTGAAACCAATGACACTTAGCAAGGCAAGTAAAAATAAGGAAAGACTGCACGAGAAGTTAAAATAGGAATCTATACGTATTTCATTACTATACTGTATTTTCCTCTGGGATCTTTTTTGCATTTAGCAATTATCCTAGCCTACCAACGTTATACATTTGTCCTACCAAGAGTTCAGAAAAGAATTCTGTTTTAATATATTTTTCAATGCAGTTTCCTTTACTTCCTTGACAAACATAAAATCTAAATTGTGAAAAACATGCCTCACAACATTTATGAATATGTATAGATAAATTTGAAATCTGGATTAATAAAAGTTGCAATTTTTCACGTTCAAGGAGCAAAATCCCCGCATAATTCCCGGAGCCAATACTTCACGCATAATTCCTGGAATTCAAGGAATTCCCAGTCAGTAGCCACCCTGAGTCACTGCTACTGGTGATGAAGCTTCTTTCTTTGCTTGGTACTTTGGCTAAAAAAAAGTACTTAAAGAATGGCTAGCTATTTAAAAAGCCCACATCCTGTTATGAATTGTTATTTTCTTACAACTCCTTGCTGGAAATTTCTACTGTTTTCAGTAGACAAATTCTACTGTTTTCAGTTGACAAATTCTACTGTTTTCAGTAGGCAAATTCTACTGTATTCAAATATCTCCTACTGTGTACTGTGAAATCTACTGGAACCCTATTGCAGATTACTGTACAGCTAATGTACTCTGCAGTAGGACTACTGTACTGAAGAAACAATGTGAATAATTATGCATAATACTTTCTACAATATATTATAAGATCATTTATTGATTCCAAGAATAGGCAAATTCATTCTTGACACTATATATTCAGTAATTTTGAGATTTTGAACTGCATTGGAAAAAAACAGTACACAAACTGAATTTCTACTGTTTTTGTAATGAATACTACTGAAGTCAGATATATCTTAATGAATAAGTTACTACAACTCTTTCTTAAGAAATAGCTCAGCCATAAAGCAGCTAGTAGTTTTAATACATTATCATATCAGTTGATTTTCTTTTCAGCATTGAATTTCCATGGTTATTATTATTTTTGTGTAGAGCAATTGCAGAAAAGAGCCATCTCTTGATCAACATAGTCAACAATGTTTGCTTATTTTGGTTTATCAAGCATTGAGGATCAGGTCTTGTTCAAAATAATTTTTTGATGTTTTTGTGTGAATATATGAAAAACAATATGTCAATTTATGTATAAAACAGTATGTTTTTCAATTTTCTACAAGTGCATTAACCACAGTGAAGCTACACACTTAAAAACATGTTCACTACACTTAAGTTTTTGTTGTGTGGGCAAATTCCTAAGTAGCAAGTTCCACATGCTTTACATATATTCATTTTAGATGTTTATACGATTTCCCCATTGCATTTTCAGTTGTATTGATAAGAAATATTTCATTACTAATAATAGTACTGTCTTTATAAATAAATATGCTGAACACAATAATAAAAGATCTTGGTTGTATAATTAAGTTACTGAAAACATAAAGAGTACAGTTCAGCCACAGCCACTTAAGATAAGAGAAACCAATGGACTACCAAAAACAGTAGAAAACATTATTAGTACATGAATAGATTCTCCCGGGCTATCGACCAGGTGAGTTGTGGAAAATATTCCAAGCTTTTGAGAGCTTTGTCACTTTCATCTTCAGGGTTGAAGTGAGATAGCTCGAGAGAATCTATTCATCATTCGTCGCCAGGAAAGCTTCAAGTCTTACTATTAGTAGTACAGTACAGTCCATCCCAAATGATATATGCACAGAATGACAAGAATTTCCAGAGAATTCTACTCAGAAACACCATTCCCTGTGTGCAAATTGTTTTTAAGTTCTATTTGCTATGCACCCTCTTCACATGTTTAGTAAGTATATATATTTATGGGTAAAATACTTGTCACAATTTAAACAATTAAAGGGTTTCTCCTAGTGTGTAATTTCATGTGTGTATTAAGATGATGTTTTTGGGCAAAATCTCTGTTGCAAATTGAACACTTAAAAGGTTTCTCTTTGTTGTGAACCCTCATATGAATTTCAAGGCTAGATTTATGGGTAAAAACTTTGCTGCAAATTGAACAATTAAAAGGTGTATCTTTGGCATGAACCCTCATATGATTATTAAGGTTTGATTTCTGGGCAAAATCTTTATTGCAAATTGAACACTTAAAAGGTTTCTCCTTAGTGTGAATCCTCACATGCACTCCAAGATCTGCTTTCTGGGAAAAAGCTTTGTCACAAATTGAACACTTAAAAGGTTTCTCTTTGGTGTGAACAAACACATGACGATTATAACTTCCTCTACAGGCGAAACCTTTTCCACAAATTGAACACTTAAAAGGTATTTCTTCAGTGTGATACCTCATATGTAGATTAAGATAATTTTTCCAGGCAAATTCTTTTTTGCAAATTGAACACTTAAAAGGTTTCTCTTTGGTGTGAACAAACACATGACGATTATAACTTCGTCTATAGGCAAAACCTTTCCCACAAATTGAACACTTAAAAGGTATTTCTTCAGTGTGATACCTCATATGTAGATTAAGATAATTTTTCCAGGCAAATTCTTTTTTGCAAATTTTGCAAGTAAATGGTTTCTCTTTGTTGTGAACCCTCATATGAATATTAAGGGTTGATTTATGGGTAAAATCTTTGTTGCAAATCGAGCAATTAAAAGGTTTATCTTTGGTGTGAACCCTCGTATGATTATTAAGGGTTGATTTCTGGGTAAAATCTTTGTTGCAAATTGAACACTTAAAAGGTTTCTTCTTAGTGTGAATCCTCACATGCACTCGAAGATCTGCTTTCTGGGAAAAAGCTTTGTCACAAATTGAACAATTAAAAGGTTTATCTTTGGTGTGAACATTCATATGAATTTTAAGGTTTGATTTCCGGTTAAAATCTTTGCTGCAAATTGAACAATTAAAAGGTTTATCTTTGGCGTGAACCCTCATATGATTATTAAGGTTTGATTTCCGGTTAAAATCTTTGTTGCAAATTGAACACTTAAAAGGTTTCTCTTTGGTGTGAACCCTCATATGATTATTAAGGGTTGATTTCCGGGTAAAATCTTTGTTGCAAATTGAACAATTAAAAGAATTATCTTTGGTGTGAACATTCATATGAATATTAAGGTTTGATTTCCGGGTAAAATCTTTGTTGCAAATTGAACAATTAAAAGGTTTATCTTTGGTGTGAACCCTTCTTTGTGTGTAAAGGTTATCTTCAGGAATAAATTTTCTCTTGCAAAATGAGTGATTCAAAAACTTCTCCTTTGCAAGGACATTTGAATGAGGAAATAAATTTCCTTCATTGGAGAAAACTTGGTTGAACATTGAAGTGATATGTCGTTTTTTCCTGTTACAGTGCTTAGTACCTTTAATATCTGCCTTGGTTTTGGACCATTTTGGTGAAGGTTCAGGTTCAAAGTTACCTTCTCTATTGACACATTCTGTATTGTCTTTTGCTTGTTCTTGATCACTTAATTTACCTGAAGGTACTAGTGTAACTGACCTTGAAATATCTTGGCTCTGTCCTTCCATGTAGTTCTTGTTCAGATATCTGGAGTGGAAAAAAAAAAAGAATTTGTCACTGAGATTTACATATTACTGATTAGAACAGACTGTCATTAAGAACATACTTGGAAAAATGTAAATATGCTATTGGTTCAATAACATTTTTTGTCAGCTTTTCCCAAATCTATTAAGGTCAATCAACTATTATTCTCACTTTTGCAGTAATTCACTTTAGGCTGGCCTTATTTCTTTCTGCATATCAACAGATTGTACATTATTATTGCATTAGAAAGTGAATGGAGTGAAAATTCCTAGTTGGGGGATGCTTGGTGAAATTTCAGGATATACCTGTATGGATTGATATCACTTATTAAATGGCGCTACTTACATACTTTGTAGCAGATACAATATGTATATGAAAGGATAGGTGCATCAAGGAGCAGAAGAGGGGGGGGGGGTCAGATAACCTAGGTCTTCATCTTGCACAGCAAATTACGGATTTCCACAATTTTATGATGGAGATTTTCTCATCCTTGTGGCATTTTCAAATAAGAGGATTCATTGTTTGGAATGGTACAGCAACATGCATCAATTGTTGGAACTTATGATAACCTAATTCACGATTCGCAAGTATACGTAAATTTCAAGATATACACCCAATGAATGTTATAGTGTTATTTAATAAATGTGTCAATAGTACTGCGAAAAATGAATCAAAGTGATGGTCTCGCGTTTACTCATGCAAAAGTGTGGAAACTGACAAAATTAATGGATGGGTTCAGCTTCCACATAATCACAGAGAAGTATTTTGTTCTGAAGTGAAAAGGGGACATAACTAAAGAAGGGAGTGGTTATCAATAATAATGGAGAATTGTTGAAGTTCTTGGGTACCTTGAAAATATGTAACCTTGGCACGACGCAATTTAGATACATGTTCCATGTTCCATGTTCCACATAAAAATTCTTGCAACTAAGACAATAACCATTCCCTAATTAGAATCTTACCTACCTCAAAACATGAAGCACCAATAAGCATTCATTAATTATGATGATTAAATTTTTATTTATATTGTTCAATGTTCATTATTTAAAATCAATCTACTCAGGAGACATTTACTGTGGTAACACATGGTTAAGAAGTATAGATCGACCACAAGGAAAAAAACCTTGGGACGAAAAGTCCCCGCACAGCTTTCCCTTCTTCCCTCCACCTCCAGCCATAAGGAAGCATGGTCCACTCTCCCCCCTCCCCTACTCGTGGGGTACGGTGCACAGGAATCGTGGGTCTGCGCAGGTTGTTTTGCCCGTGGTTCCACTATAGTACTGGTTTACAGCATAAATACACAATGCATGAACTGTTGATTAACAACTAGCATCTCAAAGCAAAAACCTGAAGGTAATTTTGTAGATTGTCCTGGACTATTGTATTTTCATACCAGAACATATACAGGGTGATTTCAAACTCCCATTACAAACTTAGGGGGTAAATCTAGAAGGAAAAACAAGCCGAAAGTGCCATTACGAAAACGGCACCGTGTGGCTGCCAGAGCCGTGAGAAAATCTGTTCACACCTCTTTCAAAGAGCAATAACGTCTGAACCACGAAAGATACGAAGATCGGCTCTGGCGGAAGTGGAGGAAGTCGTATCCAAACAATATCAGGGCATTGAAATTGCGGCGCTTTTCGTAATGCGCAAGGGGAATCCCCAAAGGAAATGGGGAATCCCCACTACATGTGAGCGGAAAGTCGCGCAAAATGGAGAAAGACGACGAGGGAACATGCTGTCACAGGACGGTCGAAAAGTGACACATGGAGGGAGTCCCCAGAGGAGCGCATGAAGTGCGACAAATGGAACATGCTTGGACAGTGACTGTCGCGCATCCCAGATGGTACGCAAAACGGAGTGATGGATGTACATGTGCATGCTACGTGGAACGCAACGTGCAATTACAATTGCGATATGAACCACTACGTGCCCCCTCCCACCGGGAATTCGTTGAACCCAGGACCTCGTGAGTACAAGGTCAGCCGGAAGTCGGCTCTCTGAGGAGCAGCACCAAATATCCACGTGCCCCACGAATGCAGGGACACCTCCCTAAAAGGCACAGCCACAAAAAAAAAAAAAAAAAAAAAAAAAGAAATTGGCACGTACGTATGAAGGGTTTCACATTGGAATGTACAGTATCACTTTGGCAGAAGGAAAACAGAGAGTAGCACAAACAGATAAAAATCAGTAACACAGATATTGACCCTTTGTCCTGAAAAATAGGCAACTTGTGCTAAATCTTGAATCATTGCTGCTTGATGTTTCTGTTCATTACCGATGGTATGAAGGAACGACGATGAACTCGGAATGCAGCACGTAAGCACTGCGAAGGACAGTATGAAAACATCCTTTGGCATGTGCAGAACGGAAACTCACAACAGGGGCTCAATATGACGACCACCAACATCGATGCACACATTGTACCTTCGAAGAATGTTCTCATACAGACGATTGAAGACCAGTGGATTCTCTCGAATGAAGTCCGCTGCTGCCACAATCCTAGCAACCAGGTCATGCTCAGACTCGATGGGGGTTTCATAAATGAGACTCTTCATGCACCCCCATAGATCGTGGGGGCCACGGCACGGGCCCGGCACGCCCTATCCATTGCCTGTCATATCTGTGGGTCAGATGGTCCCGTACGTCCCGTGCAAAGTGGGGTGGCGACCCATCATGCTGGAACCACATGTTTTGCCTAATGGCCAATGGCACATTTTCCAACATCTCGAGCAATGTCTCTTGGAGAAAAATCAGATAAGTATGACCTGTGAGATTGGTGGGAAGTACGTATGGGCCAATTAAACGACCAGCCAGTATTCCTGCCCAGATGTTGATGCTCATTCGCTGCTGGAACCCACGAGCTTTCGTTGCGAATGGGTTCTCTTCATCCCACACATGGCTGTTGCGGGAATTAAAAACACCCTCTCTGGTGAATTTCGCCTCATCCGTGAAGAGCACCAACTGTGGAAACTGAGGCGTATTCACGCAACGACTCACAAACCATGTGCAGAAGCGAACACGTGGTTCAAAATCTGTGGGACCCATGGCGTGCACCTTCTGGGGGTGATATGGGTGCAGTTGTTGATCATGAAGGACATTCCACACTACAGACTGAGATACACCAACATCCCGCGCTACGATTCGGGTACTCGTACCAGGGTCTTCATGCACAGCATGAAGAATTGCCTCCTCCACCGCAGGCGTGCACCTTGTCCTTGGGGCACCTGTGTCCACTCTACTCACAACAAATGTTCCAGATTCACGAAGACGACGGTTCAATTTTTCGAATATGGTGTGTGATGGTGTCACACGTTCCGGGAAACGTTCCTGGTACATCGCACGGGCAGCCCTTCCATTGCATCTCGCTTCACCGTAAATGAGCATCATGTCTGCATACTCCTCGAAACCACCATCGTGGGAGTTTTCACGTCTACACACACCCACAACGTCGTAATGTTCCCAGAAGATACGTCGTGTGTACGTACTCAACCAATGTGTCACGTCCAGCGCTCTCTCCATACAGTCTTGCAATACCCAGAGGGCGCAAGGGTCAACTTCGACCAGGGATAGTGAGTGACTCCTAGTATGACGTCAGTGCACACCTTCATGCATCACAGAGGCTACGAACGGGAAGGAACGTCAGTAAGTACGGGTTGGTCGCTCCCGTTCCATGTCCTTCACGTGAGAACGTTAATGACTAACGTCGGACTCGCATGGGATACCTCTACACGCTCTGCAGTAATGTAGTACAGAACAATACGAACGTGTCCCAGCATTCGTGGGGCACGTGGATACGTATTTGGTGCTGCTCCTCAGAGAGCCGACTTCCGGCTGACCTTGTACTCCCGAGGTCCTGGGTTCAACGAAGGGAGGGGGCACGTAGTGGTTCATATTGCAATTGTAATTGCACGTTGCGTTCCACGTAGCATGCACGTGTACATCCATCACTCCGTTTTGCGTACCATCTGGGATGTGCGACAGTCACTGTCCAACCATGTTCCATTTGTCGCACTTCATGCGCTCCTCTGGGGACTCCCTCCATGTGTCACTTTTCGACCGTCCTGTGACAGCATGTTCCCTCGTCGTCTTTCTCCATTTTGCGTGAGTTTCCGCTCACATGTAGTGGGGATTCCCCATTTCCTTTGGGGATTCCCCTTGCACATTACGAAAAGCGCCGCAATTTCAACGCCCTGATATTGTTTGGATACGACTTCCTCCACTTCCGCCAGAGCCGATCTTCGTATCTTTCGTGGTTCAGACGTTATTGCTCTTTGAAAGAGGTGTGAACCGATTTTCTCACGGCTCTAGCAGCCACACGGTGCCGTTTTCGTAATGGCACTTTCGGCTTGTTTTTCCTTCTAGATTTACCCCCCTAAGTTTGTAATGGGAGTTCGAAATCACCCTGTATAATTGTAAACATGTTATTTGGAATTATCCAAAAACGAACGAATGGTGCAGTGCAGAAATTATTTGTATGGCCATGAATTAATCTGATGAGTGCATGTTGAAATCTTATTAGCCAAACCACATGATGCAAGAGCATCAGATTAAAGTTGAGTCTTTAAGATTTTCTATGTTTGTCATTATGCTATTGATTAATAAAAAGTATTGTTTGATCATTTGCACAACCCTAAGGCAAAGGAAATTTTGTAACTGGGTTATTCTGGTTATATGTCTTCATCGGGCGAATGGTTATCAATAATAATCGAGAATTATTGAAGGTCTTTGATAACTTGAAAATATGTAACCTTGGCACAGTACAATTTAGATATATGTGGCAAAAGTGAAACAATTTGTAGACGTTCATGTTCCACATGAAAATTCTTGCAAATAAGAAAATAACTGTTCCCTAATTAGAATCTTACCTCTATGAAAACATGACGCACCAATAGGCATTAATTAATTAGGATTAAAATTTTATTTATATTGTTCAATGTGCATTATTTAAAATTGATCTACTCAGGAGAAATTTACTGTGGTAACACATGGTTTACGGCATAAATGCACAGTGCATGAACTGTTGATTAATAACTGGCATCTAAAAGCAAAAACCTGAAGGTAATTTTGTAATTTGTCCTGGGGGGGGGTCATGGACTATTGAATTTGTATGCCAGAATATATACTTAATTATAAGCATGTTATTGGGAATTAACAAAAAATTAACGAATGGTGCAGTGTAGAAATTAATTATTTGTGAAGTGAATTTTCAATTATTGGTATGGCCATGAATTAATCTCATGAGTGCATGTTGAAATCTTATTAGCCAAACCAAATGATCCAAGAGTAGTTACAGTCATCAGATTTTCTATGTTTGTCATTATGCTATTGATTAATAAAAAATATTTTTTGATCATTTACACGACCCTAAGACAAAGCAAATTTTGAAACTGTATTATTTTGGTCATATGACTTTGTCGGGATCATTTAGGGCCCGATCTATGACCAAAGTTATGTCGACCAGGAAACCCATTACATGCTGGACCATTTGTTATGAATTTGAATTTGAATTTAAAATTGTGGGTGTGTCAGCACTAAGGCTATTTTGCACCCGTCACATTATACGGGGTCCAGCCCCTTATCGATACAAATAACAACTCTATCGTTGCAACTAAAATCATAAAATATTAAAATGTTCTGACTTTCGTTAAAAGCTGAGGCTGTAAAGGGGCACTCAGCACACACAAGGACAAAAAACAGGACAATACAAACAAAATTATACTGACCATGGGGCCAGTCGCCAGAGCCTCGTTAGTCTTCAGTCCAGGGTGTACTAACGTGGAAGTGAGGTTGACATTTGGGTGTACTACGTGGAAGATCACCCCTTACACCCCTCCCCCCACCATTTGTTATGGATTGACCCATATTGGTTTATTACTAGACATTTAGCATAAGCCATGTGGTTATTCATCTAGTCACACACACTTCTGGGATGTAATGATCCCATTGTAAGTTAATTAAATTGTTACCACACAGAAGTGTTCATGACTGTACTCTGGAAAAGTAAATGTTAAAATGCAGGTTTTCATTTTCGAAAACAGAAGTCTGGTTACATTCATTTATTGAAAGGGTGAATGTGTCATTCAGGCTCTTCATGGGACATGTTAAAATTTCTTTCAGATTAATAAAATATTGTTTTGTATCAGTGACCAAATGCATCCTGGTCCTTGAACAACAGCCAATTCTACTAAAGTTCAGAGTATTAAATAAATACAGTCGAAACTGGTTATAATGACTCCGAAGGGACCGCCAATTTACGGTCGTTATAGCCGAAAGTTGCACAAACCATTCTTTTTTTCCCTAAACATTTCAAATCCATAAGTTTTATGTTTTATACTTGCTGTATGTGCTATAATAGTCATGAATGAAACATCCTCGTTCCAGTTACTGTATTAGAAAAACTCTGGGGTCATATTTTAAAACAAGCCAGTTTCATCTGCATTGAATATATCATCTGGGTTGTGACCTTCACACAAAGCAGGCCACTTCTTAGATAGGCCCTTGTCTGTTACGCCATCAGGTACACCGGCAGCTTCACCACAAATTTTCCTGGCGACAATATCATGGCGAGCTCGGAAATGTTGTATACAAGAGGAAGAACAACTGAAGTTCGAATTGCCCAATCGACGTGCAAATTCGTGGCTTTCACTTGCAGAATAGGTTTATTGATCAGCACATTACTTGTTCTTTACTGCTTAAACCATCTAAGTAAAGCTTCTTCAATCTCTTTGTGCTCAGATGATCTTGCCCTCTTGAATTTTAGAGAATTTTGTTTGAAAACACACTGCATTTCCAAATTGTAGAAATTGTTGAGTGTGATACACCCAATTCCTTCACGATGCAGACGTTTGTTTCCCCATTTTCTAATCGCCATATTATGTGTGAATTTTCTTCAATATTAAACACTTTCCTTTTCTTTGGCAACATCTTAACAACGATGCTTACCTTGACTATTTAACAGACATACTGATTTGAAATCTACAATCTACTGAAAACTAGAATTTGAAAATAAGGGTTGCATTGTTGTCAGCAAACCCCCCGCCCAAAAAACAAATCAACATTGGATGTTATAGCCAATACATTTCTCCGAAAACGTGATAAAAATACGTGAGTGATGCCATTCTAAGAGATTTTTTAAATATAGTGTTTATATAGGTTTTAGACGGGACTGCTAGATTTCACCGTTACACTAAATACGTAGTTACAAGGGATGTCGCTATCAATGGTTTCGACTGTATTTGTATTTTTTGTTACATACTATCTGGCACCTTTGGCCAATTGCATTGATGAGGATGAATGATGATTGGATAAAATCGATGAAGTAACACCTATGACATATCACAATTTGAACCCAAAAACATTTTACATAAAATGACTTACGTTGACCTCACAACATGATTTTCCAACAAAGCAGAAAAAGTAATAAATAGTGGGTATGAAGGAAACTAAACAAGGATATGACATGTATCACTTAATTTATATTAATATTATGTAACACTACAATACGCACTTTGATGTTTTATGAACTTAGAAGAAAGCGTAAGCATTTATTGTTGTATGAGGTTTGACACACATACTATTTTTTCCATTAACATTCCTCACCTTGTGCCAAATTTCAGGCTCCTTGCATATTTGCCTTAAAAGTATGTTATATTGTGTCCCTAAAATACATCACAAGTTGGGACTTCTGTCCCTGGCTGTGTTTGCAAATATCAACCTTTATTTGTTTGAATGTAGTTCTCGCAAACGTCCGAGAGCTCTGCTGGTCATGCCTTCCTTCCCAGCAATTGCAAAATGAGCAAACTACTCTGTCATTACAACTACAGGAAGAAATATGACTTAGTTACAGGCACGCGTCTACAAGGCCACACACATGCACGATGTCAAAAGCAACGAACCTGAGAATGGGGGCAACTGCATTGAAATGCTTCTTTGAGTATTGTGTTATAACTATGTGAAATGAACAGTGCTCAGAGTTTATTTCTTCTATGAGTAACAGTTTCATGATATATGAAGATTGAACTACCAGATTTTTGTCATGCCCGCAACATTTGTACATACGTCCTCAAGTATTAGATTTGAGTTCTGATACGAGACAGACAGACAGAGAAGACAAGCATTGAAGGTTTCCACCATCCACCTTAACTGTCTGAGACCTGGGTTCCACTGTTGTGGAATAAGGGGGATGCAATATGAAGACTTCATCCAATAATCCAATCACTTCTCTGGATCACAAAAGGGGGCACGTTATCAAGAAGGTATGTGCAAAGTGAAAGTGACAGTGAGAAATTTACCATTGCTGCATTCTACGACACAAAACTGTCAAATTATGTCAGGAGTATTTTTGTACTCAACACACACAGAAGTTCGAACTAACTTATAAGTTGCGAAAGAAGTATTTCTGCATTACATGATAATGTATGCTTATCTTGGTTAAACTAGATGCTTGTCGTCGATTGATCTATTCTTGTTTAAACAACCTAATTATTTATTTTCATTTGCATTAGTACCGAACTCACCCACCATTAGCGCTGTCAGCATTGTTCCTCAAAATGGTTACTTTTACTGGTGCGGAACGTGTTCGCTGTGTGTTTCGGTTTCACGAGATGCAATCAGCAACTTCATTGCAACATACGTAAGTTTCGTACGGAGTATCATACGGCACCTAAATTTGCACCAAACCTTTGTTGAGACTAGTTGTTCTGTAAGACAAGGAAAATCACCAGGACGTCCACAAGTTCCTGAAGCTGCTGTGGAACAACTCAGAGAACGCTTTGCCCGGAGTCATACGAAATCATCACGACGTCCATCATGTGAGACTGGCATTCCACAACCAACTGTTTGGCACATATTACATAAACGCTTGCTATTGAAGCCATACAAACTAACAATGGTTCAACACATTATGGATGCAGATTAAAGTTGCTCGCTAACAATTTTGTGTGCAAATGTTGGATAGAATTGCAGATAACAAGACATTCCTAGACAATGTCATTTTTAGTGATGAGTCAATGTTTCACATCAGTGGAAAGGTGAACACCCATAACTGCAGAATATGGGGTAGTGAAACCCCCCATGAAACTCTGCAGCATATTCTTGATAGCCTTACGGTCAATGTTTCTTCTGCCCTTAGCAAACAAAAATTGTATGGCCTGTTCTTCTTCCAGGAGGCAAACATAAATGGTATCGTGTATCTCGAAATGCTACAAAATTTTCTGTTTATTTGGATATATTACAAAATATTCTAATCCCTCAGTTCAACAAGGATGACCAAGATGTACACCTTTACTATCAGCAAGAAGAGGCACCACCTCACTACCACATAGCAGTCAGAGATTTTCTTGATACCCAATTCCCAGGTGGGTGGATTGGTCATACAGTTCCAATTGCATGGTCCCCTCGCTCCCAAGATTTGACCCTGCTAAATGTTTTCTTGTAGGGTTTCATTAAAGATCAGATTTTGTACAACCTTTACCTGCTTGAGTTACTGGTGAAAATGAAAATGACTTCAGGTAGGATGTATGCCGGCATTAAAATCACACTGTTTATAATTTGTTTTTGTTTTTGTTAGCAATTTCATTATATTCATGGTGGTTGCGGTAAACGCGGTTTAAAATTACTTACGTGAAATTTGGAAGATTTCGTACTCCCGCGCCGCCCGGGAACAAACAATGTAGTGACGTGATACCATCTCCGCTTCAAACGCTGTACCCTTTTGTGAATGAAGACAGTGGATCTTCGAAATTAATAGGATTGAACCATTAAATTGTGCAACGTGGAAGTACGAAATCTTCCAAATTTCACGTAAGTAATTTCATTATATTCTAGGAATTAGACAGATTAATGAATGTTATTTACATATCAGCTGATGAAGGCATATAATTTTAATTGTATGGTTGACAAAACACAAATATTTGCAGAATACTTACAAAAGAGAATACTCAGAATTGACATTTTGAATTGTGTTTCTCATAAGGGACATAGCTAGAGAGGAGACATTGAGTCATCACTTTGCCCACTCTGAATGGGCTGAGGCTCAGTCCGAAAGGTACAAAGTACAGACTTGAAGTATGGTCTTGGCGGAAGTGACGTCACCTAGTACAGTTCAAAAGTGCCAAGAACAGAAGCACACAAGTGCACAGCTCGCAGTACAGATGGTTGCTGACTAGGTCACGTGGTTTCTGCACTCGTTGTTCATTTGTTTATAATCACGGAGGTAGAAAGCCAGCAACACAGGTAGGTATACATTATCGGCCAGCAAGTTGTTGGTTATACTTCTTCTAACGTGTGGAAATGTATGTGTACGAACACTTGAAAATGCTGTGATTTCTATGGTGAAAAATAATTGTTTAAAATGCAAGGAAAACAACGATTAGTCAGTTTTATCTACTGATCGTATTTGGCGCTGCAGTAGAAGTGCAATTCGAAAGACGTGTACTTCAGTCCATGACTTGAAGACCGCACTCCAAGACCATACTCGGAAGATGCTCGCTTCAAGTACGGTCTTGCACCTTTCGGACACGGCCTGAGTCTTCTTATTGGAATTTCCAGAAAAATGATGTTTCATGATGTCTGTATTTCCCTCATGCTAAACAGTGGGGATTTCCATCGGGATCTTGGTTATGATTAGTAAATGACAAATATATATTTTGTATTTAATTTCAATTATCATTGTAATAACATTGTTTGAACATGAATAGGCATTTTTTTAATGGATACCACTGTACAGTTGAATATTCAGAAAGTGAATGATTGGTAAATTCATGGAAAATCTTAGCATAAAATGTTAACAACCGCATTGTATAAGTGTATGTATATTTATTATTTACTGTTGGTTTCATTTTCTTTTTGGCTAATCAGGACAATGAAGCCTGCAACCTTCTGTGATGAAATCAGTTGTCACTCAACACACTCAACCATCAACGTGGCATTGTGTAGTTACCAATACTGATGAAGTGGGGGAAAAAAAGGTAGTCAAAATGAAACCAAGAGATAATTTATGATTTCAAGACAAGAAAAGTGATGTATAATAAGCTAAACACAAAAACCCATATTTCAAGTCTATCACAATAAATTTGGAGAATATCTATGTGGTGGTTAGTTGTTATAATTGTGACATATTCTTAATGAAAAAAAATGAATGTAAAAGTTACAAGGGCTAAGCATTTATAATCTCAAAGTCCCTGTGACAAACATAAATCGAATTTCTTGATGCTATGTCGAATTAATTCACATTGGCAACATTAACAGTGGTGCTAACATTAAACTGATACAACACCATCAAGTTTCAAGTGCATTTTAGTTCTTCTGTAACTACCATGTAAAGAGGAAAACTTTGTGTAAGGCAGATTGCTTACACAATCACCAACATCTTACTTGACATTCATTTTGCATATTATATTAGGTGTAACTTCTTGTAGATAAGTGTATTCCTGATCATATGCATGCCTCAGATAATGACTCAATTCTGTTCATTTTTTATAATTAATTCTAAAAGTTTCTGCATGAAGTTACATTTTTCCAGCTGGTAGCCGATTGCATTTTATTCTTATTGATTATTATATTTTAGAGAGTTTGAAAATCCAAAGTCATAGTTCTGTATTTAAATTTCAGTATTTTTACATTAAAACAAATTAATGTAAATTCCTGTCGATGGTGGACAGGAACACCACACTTAGATTCCTCTACTACAACAGGTAGCGCTGGGAAATACCAGACAACATGGACACAGACGAACATTGAACAACAGGGCACCTAGCGGCAGCCGGAGAACTACAAACATTAGAAGCACGCCAGGCAACAGTACAATAAGTTCCAACGAGGTGGTGGCAGTGGCAGTGGCCACTGAAATTAATAGAACAAAGAAAAAAGGATCAAGTGAGTACTAGTTTCTCTGTATTCATCTACTACCACGTCTCTCATTTCCCAATTATGAATAAATAATTTATATGAAAATATAGTGAGTTTTGTTATGGATAGTGCCGCATGTCTGAATAATCAGATGATTGTGAAATGTGCAGATTCTCTGGGTGCATAAAGAAACCTATAGAATTGGATTTTGTAATTAACAAGATTGCTGTGTGAAGACTGAATTTAAGACAGGTTTGAAATCTTTCGATGACATGTGTGGCTCTGATTGCATAATTTATTCTTATTCTTTTCATTTGTTCAACTTTTCTTTAATATTTTCAAATGATGATATAGCAAGTTAATAAGCTATTATAAGACAGCATGAATTCACACACACACACACACACACAAATGTCCAGTAGGTAACATTTTCTCAAGGGCCAGGCTTTGCACAGTGGTCCAAACACATTCACCATTAACTAGAAGTTGTAAAATAGATTCATTACACTTGTGATTCAAGAACAGAAAGCCACTGGAATATAAGAATTCTAGAGTTGAAAGCTATCCGCGGTTATAAGATGAGAGTCATCTCTTGATGATGTGATATATTTTACTTTGTAATAGGATAGACTTTTTTATCCAGTTAGCTTCATCTCTTTACAAACCTTTATTGATGCCAATTCTGGTTTGAAACTTAGTTTTTGTACTTCTAAACTCTAATCTTAAAGTGATGCCTCATAATCTGTTCTTATGTAGTGTTGCATTTTTAATGTGCCATAACTCAAGTTTGTGAATAGAGTAACAAAACAACAAACAGCCAGAAGTTTATGTTTCAAGTTTCAAGATTAATTAAATATTGCCCTTTTTAATAAAATGGGAAATGTTATTGAGTACATGATATTTTTCCAAGAAAACTGCTTCTTCGTATTTAACACCTTGATCAATCATTCAGCAAAACAGGCACCCTTCATAGAACCAGGTTCTGGAAGCCATAAAAAGGGGCAATCCTCAAGGAGTTCATGAAAACTAACTCACATGTTGAAGTTACCCTTCAGTCAGTGCTAGACCATAGTAAGTATGACCTGAACATAAGCAGGGGACCAAGAAGAGAGATACAAGACACACACATTTACTTCCTGTCACTTGTGTCACTTCAGATATACTATGAATCTAAGAAACTATGAGAAGTTGCTCTTTGTCAAAACTTTCGACCATCATTGAAAGGGTTTAAATCAAAGTAATAAAATTTTACGCAAACAACTAAAAAATAAAAATGAAGAAAATATAATGCAGCTGAGTTACCTGAAATATTTAGACAAAGTTGAGCCTCTTGTGGAAAATATCTTCAGAAAGCGAAATTGGAAACAAGTCAGCATTCTTCTTTTTCAATTCAACGATTGGACAACAATGTAGTGCTGGCAGCTGCCAAGTTGCTTCTTCCTGCTTCTATTCTTCAGGATGTAGGTGGAAATGTTAAGGTCAACTCACGCATGGGTTGGACAAAGAGTGATGAAATTCCTCGCATGGAAATGCAAAGTTTAACAATACCAGATTTAGATGACTAGCCACAAAAGTGGTAATGAAAAGTCTAATTCAGAATAAGCACAAGAACTTAACTAATTAATTGTTGTAAAATTTTTAAAGATTGCAACCACTACCAGGTTAGGGGTGGCAACAAAATCCAGGTAATGGGTATCCATACTCCAATCATCTGATATTCATTCATTTTGGACACAACAGATAATGAATATCCTGATAATTCGGATAGTACAGAGCTGATGGATGATTTGTATAATGGAACACCAGCAAATGAACCTGCGCAGACCCACGACTCCTGTTCACAGCACTTCTGCAAGAAGGGGAGGGGCAGAGGTGAGCATGATTCCTTGTGGACAAAGCGGAACGTTTCGAGGGAGAAGCATTTTAGCAAAAGGTTCTTTTGTTTGTGGTCACTCTGTAGGAAATCCATGTAGTGAAATATGAAAATGACAAATAAAAGATTGGATAGCCTGTAAAACAGATATCTGGATAATCCAGATAATTCAGATATCCAAATAATTGGTATATCTTCATATCAGAATATCTGATGTTTGGATATTTGAAATCCAGATAGAAAATTTTCCAACATCTGGATAACATTTTATCGGGATTTGGCTATCCGTATTTTAGATCGCACTAGTATGTTGTAGTAGGTGGATGCAAACAAATACATAATGTGAGTTGTAGTGTGACTTGCACTTTGAGCAATGAAAAATAGATGTGTGATGGGTAGAATTTCTAAATGTATTAAAACGAATTATGGCATAAGTCCATAATTGTTAAAATTTACTGGGTGTACTTTTCAAATGTTATAATACAGAATTCACATATGTGACTGTAAAATCAAGTGCAAAAATCCCAAGAAGAAGCAGAAAAATCAAAATTGCAAACCTACTAAGAAATACAATATGGAAAATAATCTAACAGTTATTTTTAGTGGTTATTATTTTATTTTATCTGTGACGTTTCGTTCTGGTTGTATGTATCTCTTAGTGTAGCTTGAGAAAGTTCTGGGAAACCAGAACAAAATATCGCAGACAAAATAAAATAATAACCACTAAAAATTACTGTTAGATTATTTTCCATCTACAAAAAGTGGTTATGCTCATCTTTAAGAACACAGGAATACAATATACAGCAGCCGAGAAAGGAAAAACATGGAGAGAGGTCAAGGAGTTGGCACGTCACAGAGCCAAATGGAGGTGTCTCACTGAAGCCCAATGCTCCTGATGGAGCAAAAGGAATTAAGTCAAGTTAGTCAGTCTAAGGGCACAGTGCAGTGGGTAGTGTTGTCTTGGAAACTATATGATAAGTGGTGGAGTAACCTAAGTGCCATCCTAGAGTCTGTCAATCATGAAGAACTTATTCCTTTCAAAACTTTTATAGAAGGCTTGTCTCCTTTGACAGACCTTAATTCAGATATTTTAATTCCATTAATGAAACAAGTTTGAGTTCAGGGTCAATGAATTTAGCAGAACTGCTACTCTTGTACAGAATAACACCTAGAAAATATGACAAAGCCATTGAATTGCATCCTACATAAGTATTTCATATACAGCACAGCACACGTACTAGGGTTGAGATAACACTAGCCTGAACAAATACGAATCTTACTCATACGAATTTCTGCTGATATAATTACGGGGAAGTATGTCTCAATATGAGCCAGCATTGGCAAAATCTCTTGAGTTTGAGGAAGAAAGACAGCAGGGGGGAGGGGGGGAGGGGAGGAAGGGGGTTGAGATTTGTTGCACAATCCATGCCAGTCACTCAAATAAAGAATATCAACCTGAGGCAATTGTTGAAAGAAAGCTGTTTAGACATTTGACACATTAATTTTCTAATGAAGGGAGGGAGGGATACAAATGTCAACAATTATTTTCCACCCTCTTGTAAGAAATTGTATGCTCTTCCCCACGGCACTCAGAGTTGACTGGGTCTTTTTAAGTACTTTGAGTATCAACGACTGTTAGAAAAGTTAGAAAAATTCAAAGAAAAGTAAAGACTTAGAAGAGCTGGCAGCACTCTAAATAATTTATACAGTAAAAGCCAACAAGTCAAAAGGTTTCATTCATTAGGCATTATTCCTCAAATCATACTAAAATTGGTTGTTGGCAATTACAACAAAAAAAGGTACACATTTCCAGAATATGGTTGAACAAAGTTATAATTTCGAAATAATGTGTGGTAGCACTTTAGTTACCAGTCACTTCCTTATGTGGGAACTTTGGCTGAACATCATAGTGGGCAATGGTGGATGGCTGATAGCGCAAAAACAAAAAAAGTCATGTATTAATTAACTACAATAACTAGTAGGGCTCAGCCGATACAGATACTGATGTATCCGCATTGGCCGATACAAGTGGTATTGGAAAGTACTGGTTGAAATTTTCCAACTGATACCTTCCAATACCATTGTTTTTGAGTTGCTAGAACCAAGGCCAAGAGCAACATTTGTCCTTTCCAAATGTTTGCTCACCCTTCCTTGTGGCAGATTAGTTTTACAGAGAATTACTGAACAAACCCCCCACCTCCTGGGAAGCAGATGATAGACAAGTTCAAAGGTAAAGGGAAAGGTGTGACCAAACTTCTCGAAGGCATGTAACTACCTGGTAGGTAAAGGCTGTGTGGAAACACAGGACATATTTCATTTTAAATTCCTGCTTGCATGCTAATAGTGGATGTTTTAAAAACTAGCATTACTACCATGCTTGGCTGTTTCCGGGTCAGATGATTTCGGAATTCTTGCAAAATACGTGTGAAGGCTGCTGTGGAATTTGAGTTGTTTTATCTACATTGAAGTGACGCAGGAGGGTTGTGGATTGTATGATTTCTTTTTGCACTATTCCCTTCTGTGTCTTTTATGTAACTGTTGGTATCAGCCTATACCACAGTGACTTGTTTTTGTCACAAATGACTGAGAATGATGGACAGCACGTATAAAGAGGCGTTATTTTAATAACTTTATTTGCATATATTTTTACGTTGCATTTCTCCCTCTCCAGGTTAACCCAAAAAGCAGGGATGAATAGTATTTACATGAAACTAAGGGAAGAGACAATCCATCGATTTTTCTATTTTTTCTTTGTAACTGCAGCACGTTAAAAAGTCCAGCAACATTTCAAAAAACCTTAATGTTTGCACCCTCTGCGTCTACAGAGAAGTTCACAAAAAAACTACCAAATGTCACAACACATTTTAAAGTATCATAAAAAATTTTCTTTTTTTAAAAAAAGGGAGTTCCCGGTGCATATAGCACAATGACATGAAGGCACATTTAAGGGATGTGGGGGTAGGGCTAGATACATTTTCGATCTCGGCCATTTTTGGAGGTGTGTGATCAGAACCGTGACACTCCAGCTGCCTTTACCCCACAAGGTTGGTCCCAGGTATCCATCGATTTGAGGCTGGGTGAGCCCCAGAGATGCTTTAGGGATGGGGGGAGAAGGCCAGAATAATTCTGAAATTACATCACCCATCCTGGGAATCGAACCCGGGTCTCCTGCAGGGAAAAAGACACCCTACCAACTACACCACCATGACTCCAAGTATTATAATGCTGCAGGAGAATAATTAGATACTTATTTAATGTCATGAAAGGAATGTGATATGATGAATTCGTAACTAGCTTTTATTATTTTAAAATGGAATCAATTGCAAACACAGCATTTCCCAGCTGTGAGATGAGGTTTAGATGTTGCAAAAATATTTTTTTTTTGCTGAAAATTTCTAATTAGAAGTTGCATTTTCAGAAGGATGATCTAGAACTGGCCGGCCCTTCTTTACTATTTATGAATCATGAACACTGGCATTGAGTATTGCTTTATGAAAATTGGAAATTTGAAATATTACACATTTACAACATTAAACAGGAATTCTTTTTTAAAAAAAAGACTAATTTTACTTACGTTTTGTGAGTACCCGGTTTTCCTTGAACGACATTTCGAGAACAACTGTTCCTTTCTTCAGGTTATTACATTACATAGGCTATTCAAAATACATCATAGCCACGTCAAATCTTTTCTCCCAAAATTCCAGGAATAAGGATATAGGTTTGGTTATTAAAAAACGAAAAATTGGAGTACATATTAAAACCCCTTAAAAACTTACAAGCCCTTCGTTATAGCTAAGTCACGGTATAAAACCATCTCAGGTTAAAAGAACACTTCCACAATGAAACTGTAAAATGTTAAAACTATGTTTTATTGTGGAAGTGAAGCTATAGCTATAACGAAGGGCTTGAAAGTTTTTAAGGGGTTTTAATATGTATTCCAAACAATTTCTCCCTTTTTAATAACCAAACCTGTATCCTTATTCCTGGAACTTTGGGAGAAAAGAATTGACGTGGCTATGATGCATTTTGAATAGACCATGTAACGTAAGAACCTGAAGAAGGGAACAGTTGTTCTCGAAACGTTGTTCAACAAAAACCAGATACTCACAAAACGTAAGTAAAATTAGTCTTGTATTTTTTAAAAAAATACCTGTTTAGTTGTTAATAGTGAGTAATTCGCACAACAATTAACTATGAATTTATTTCCTCATCAAAATTATTCAATATGTTAAGAAACAAACATTTAATGCACAAAATAGAACATGAAATATCACAATAATTTTCAAAGAGAAGATTTAAACCCTATTTGAAAAGAGGTGGAGATTATCAGTGCAATAAACGTTATCACCATTAAAAATAAATTTGTCATTAATGTATCACAAAATCTGTGTCCATAACTGAATATAAATTTGCAAGTACAAGGTGGCCACTGTAGGATTATGATAAAATTCAAGTATAATTCCTGGTATCTAAGGCAAACTTTCCAGAAATTCAAGGGTACAAGCAGATGGTTTCTCTATTTCAATATATTACGTATTACCGCCTCTCACCACTCACACACACACACACACACACAAACACACACACACAAATATATTAACAATATAAAGCATAAATGAGATTCCATTGCATCAAAACATTCTAATGCAATTCAATTAAAAGGTTCAATTCAATATTTAAAATATTTTATTAAATATGTGAAGTTTACATTTGCCATTTCACATAATTAGACATGAAATACATTTACAAACACGAGTCGCAAATGTTACAGGATATACTAATCTATAAGAAATTATTAATTGCATATGAATTTCAAACTCAAATTTACCTAATCAAGTTCAAGATATTTTGATATCTGGTAAAAATGTTTTCAATATAATTATTCAAGCATTGATTGGTTGATTTATTTTACTTCACATTTCTGCCACTTTTTGGTAATTGCAAAGATGAGGATGAGTGAAGATATGATTAAATTGATGAAGGGATACTCACAAAGAACATCCATTCACAGGCTGGGATTCAAACCTAGGACCAGGGTTGTTAAAGGTCCATGAACCCATAAATTCTATTGGGTTCCCCTGCAGGACCGGAATCTTTTTTCTCTCGCACAATTTAAATTTGGTCCAAGTTGCGTATTGTTTCAATGAAATAAGATTCCTGGACTGTATTCTAATCAATCCTGGAAAAAGGTTACTGGATCATATTTTAATTGATCCTGAATAAAATTTCCTGGACAGTATTTAAATTCATGAAGGAAAAAAGATCCTGGACCAAATTTAAATTCTTCCAGAAAAAAAAAAGTTTCTGGACCGAACTTCAATACATCCCAAAAAAAGGTTCCTGAACAATATTTAAATTGATCCAGAAAAAAAAGGTTCCTGGAGCAAATAGAAATACTCTAAATATGAAAAGATTTTACAATGTCTAGTAGTCATTTACATTTGAGATTTTCTCTCCCAGTTGGGAATTCAGTTTATTTGCAATTCCTGGACTAGGGTTGATGGATTAAAAGGTACCTTCTAAAAATGTCTATGAGTACGTTATATGTTGGAATGCCACACTGCGATTGAAGAAACCATAGGGAAGGAAAAACATCATAACGCTGTTGTTTTCTCTTGAGCCACGTACAAAATCCTCCCTTGTCGAAGTGTTACAGAATGCAATGAACCATATTCGTGTGATGTCACATTGAGTGCAAGCAAACCAGTCACGTGTTGCTCAGGCATCCGATGCTATCAATGAGGTAACGTGAGGCTGCACCTATCAGAACAGGGACGGGCAATGTTGCTACATTGAGGGAAATTGTCCTTTATGCAAGGAAATTCGGAGTAAGTGGAGCTGTTCATTGACAAACTTTTCCGGTGCCGACTCCACCTCTGTCATATCCCTAAAGAATTTTGTTTGTCACTTGGTTGCCATAAGATTTACATTGCAGTGCGATGGGATGGCTATTCAAACGTTCTTTTCAACGAAGGCAACAAGCAAGTGAACGACAACAAGTCTGCGCAAGTAGTGACTTGAGAGGTCTCAACCAAGAGAATGTGGCTACATGGAGAGGGATAATGTGACTGCAGCATTTGCATTTCGCCCATTTGTCCCACTATGCGCGGCCTTGTTCCTTAGATTCTCGAAACAGCCAGCACCTGGATAAGTCTTCCATGCTCACAAGTGGATAATTGTTTTTCGTAGGGTCCGTAATGAGAACCAGGGTTGTTGAATAAACTTTTTTCTCCACAATTTAAAATTCGATCCAAGTAGCATATTGCTTCATTTCAATACAGAATTTGGACCCTATTTAAACTGATTCGGAAAACAAGATTCCTGTGACATATTTAAATTGATCTCGGAAAAAGGGTTCTTCGACTGTATTTAAATTGATTCTGGAAAAAAGGTTCCTGGACTGAATATAAATAGATTCGGAAAAAAGTTTTCTGGACCGTATTTAAATTGAGTCAGAAAAAAGTTTCCTGGGATGGAAAGATGGAAGGCCTGTGTTGCTGCCGCCATGAACCTTCGGGTTTAAGAAGGCTATGGAGTTAGTTAGTTAGTAAAAAGGTTCCTGGATGGAATTTAAATTCATCCAGAAAAAAGGTTTCTAGATTGTATTTAAATTCATCCGGAAAAAAGGTTTCTAGATTGTATTTAAATTCATCCAGAAAAAAGGTTTCTAGATTGTATTTAAATTCATCCAGAAAAAAATGTTCCTGGACCAAATTGAAATACTTCACAGATAAAAAGTTCCAATCACGAGTTTGGTGATTTCAGTTGGGAATATTCAGAAAATGTCCCTGCAGAAGGAGTTCTGTGGCCTGAAATCCTCATTTGCCTACAACGTGTTGTGGGTGTTGCATAAATCTACGGGGCTGGTAGAAATTGCCATTCAAATTTCACTGTTAGAATCTGCTTATTCCCGTAGAGTTAGGCACCACACACAACGCCATGCAGGGAAGAGAGTTTTTCAGGATCTATATGCCCAATTTTTATTGCCAGGGACTGTTCAGGTAAAACTTTTCCTTTACAATATTCCTTGTGTTAGAAAGAAACAATAGGGGCAAAAGCACTTAAAACACACAATATAGATAAATGGCGTTGTATTTCTAAAATGTTACATCGATCAATAAACACAATTCAGAATCATATGTTTTGGAGTCAGTTTGTTGGAATACATGTACCAAAAAAAATTAGGTTCATCCAAGATTTT
This sequence comes from Lepisma saccharinum, assembly GCF_977018435.1. NCBI lineage: Eukaryota > Metazoa > Arthropoda > Insecta > Zygentoma > Lepismatidae > Lepisma > Lepisma saccharinum. The sequence continues at coordinate 68,976,510 of NC_139243.1, forward strand.
ATATGGACCTTATTGCATGCAAGTACTCAACAGAGTGAAATAAACCCACATTGTTGTTTCTATCCTAAAGAAATATAAATCATCTCTGATATTATATTTGTACATAAACGTTCACAGTTTTAGGAATTAAACATTGTTCATACAAAGAAATTTCAAACCAATGACACTTAGCAAGGCAAGCTAAAAATAAGGAAAGGCTGCACGAGAAGTTAAAATAGGAATCTATACGTATTCCATTACTGTACTGTACTTCCCTCTGGATTTTTTTCGCCTTTAGCAATTATCCTTGCCTGCCAACGTTATACATTTGTCCTACCACGAGTTCAGAGAATTATTCTGTTTTATTATAATTTCCAATGCAGCTTTCTTTTACTTCCTCATGTAGCGATTTTCCGTAAAAACCTGGTTTAATATTTATAAAATTACCAAAAATCCTACAATTTCTCAACATCGAGTGTTGTTTGCGGTAACCCGCTCATGTTACGAAAGAAGTGACGTAGTTCTAGAAACTCGCAATAGGTGGCAGCACCTGTCTTGCTAGCTCGGCTGTTTTCATAATGATGCCATCGGTGCATGACGCTGTGGGAAGTAAGCCTGAACTGACACACACAATTCTAATCACGTAGCAGCATGAGGCAGTTGTAATTGCCGTTTTGGCAGTTCGAATTGGCATCGCATGGACTTTGCCTTTTTCAGCAAATGCAATACCAGGGGGGTATGATTCATGTACTAGTTAGTAACGTCAATGAATTAGAATAGATGAACATTTGACGATTGTATGTGAAAACGTAGATGTACAACGTTTGTGAGGGGGCAGAACTTGGAAATCAGCCCCATACTTCTTAGTGAATGATGTGCTGTAAATACGTTTTGGGAAACATGACAGATACCTATACTAGTGCATGAAACATCGCATTGAACTTCCAAATAAGGTATGAAAATTACGTTCTTAAAGTGTGCCCACAGTATTTGGTGTTATATTGGGCTCACCCCAGTTTTCCCAGTGTTAGCACAAACTAGTGCAAGTGCCCAAGAAAATAGTTCCGGTTGCATAATGCACGTTTACTAGTACTTTAAATGCACAAAACGTATTTAAATTAACTCCCCCAGTGAAGTTGCTCACTTTGAACTTCATGGCAAATAAGTTTGAACAGATAAATCATTATTGAATTTATGTAATCGTGATTCTTGTAAAATTGGAAAAAAGTACTGACCTAGAATTCTTAATTATTTGCAAGTAGAACATTTTGGTGTTACCAGGTTGTGTTTTTTGCAGTAAAACAAAAAAACATTTAAAAAAGAAAGATACCGTCACAAAGAGTAACATTTACTAATCGCGACATCATTGATTTTCGTCATGTTACATGCGAACACTTCTGAATGAAGTAAAGAAAGTAATTACTCCCGTAACCTTCTTTCCAAATGAGCATCTAGTTTAATGCATGTCTTTTTGTGTTAGTCTTGTAATTTATCGTAAACTACAAAAAGCATCGACGTTCTTAAACAAAGCAATGAAATGAAAGCCATGTAGGTAAACATTGTAGTGTTGTATCTTATGAATGCCAAGTGTTGACACTTTTGATTAATCAAGTTTTTGCTGGACAAAAAGTTATAGTTAAGTTTAAGCAAACATGTATGTTACAATATTGAAGAGTTTGCTAAAATTCTTATTTAACTTTTTACTCATTTATGCAAATGTTGGAATTACTGATTGATGAACTTGAAATTGACAAATGTGATGTTCGCAAAGTAATTGTTCACTTCTTGTTATTGCTTGCTGTTCATACAAAAGTTATTAATGCAAGATAAGCCTGTGAAGATTAGAAGTTGTTGTTAAAACGAAATCTTTGAACAAAGTTGCCAAAAGTTGTTAAAAGTAAACTACGAGTACGATAATTTAACCTTGCCATACCAATCAATAAGTGTGGGCATACATGACTTGTGTAGTTAGTGGTGAAGGTAATAATAGTGATAATTATACTTTCCGTTACAATACGCAATTTTGGAAATTTCGCCTAACGTTTATTTTGCATTGAATTAGGCACAAAATCAGAAGCCTAGCATACGTCCCTTATTACAAATAAATATCTGTAATTTATCTATACACATGAGTAGCATATGATGCATATTTGATTGGGTCCAGATTACTATTACAATTGTAATTGAGGTGCTGTGAACAACACTGCAAACACCTCACGCCGCTTTCCAACTTTAGTAATTTTGTAAGGGTTCTGCAACGTTAATATTTTTTTTAATCTCTGCCTCTAAGATTTATAACTTAGTAGCTTACTTTTTTTTGTACCACCAAAGCAGAATGTTACACTCGACAAACCTAAAATCTAAACTGTGAAAAACATGCCTCAGAAAATTTATGAAATAAAAGTTGCAATTTTTCACGTCCAAGGGTCAAAATTCCTGCATAATTCACGTATAATTCCCGGAGACAATAATTCATGCATAATTCCCTGGTGAGTAGCCACACTGAGTCACTGCTACTGGTGATGAAGCTTCTTTCTTTCCTTGGTACTTTGGCTAAAAATAATTCTTAAACAATGGCTTACTATTTAAAAAGCCCACATCCTGTTATGAATGTTTTTTTTTTTACAACTCCCTGCTGGAAATGTCTAGTTCTCAGTAAACAAATTCTAATGTTTTCAAATGTCTTCTACTGTGTACTGTGAAATGTACTAAAATCCTATTGCAGATCTACTGTACAGGTACTGTACTCTACAGTAGGACTACTGTACTGAAAAAATTATGTGAATAATTATGCATAATACTTGCTACAATATATTATAAAATTATTGATTGATTCCAAGAATAGGCGAAATCCATTCTTGACACCATATATTCAGTAATTTTGAGATTTTGAAGTGCATTGGAAAAAACAGTACATTAACTGAATTTCTGTTTTTCTAATGAAAACTACTGAAGTCAGATATATCTTAATGAATAAGTTACTACAAATCTTTCTTAAGAGATAGCTCAGCTTTAAAGCTGCTAGTAGTTTCAATACATTATCATATCAGTTGATTTCTTTTCAGCATGGAATTTCCATGGTTATTATTACGCATATATCTGTGTAGTGCCTCTTTTGATCGACATAGTTAACAGTGCTTGCATGTTTTGGTTTTTCAAGCATTGAGGATCAGGTCTTGTTTAAACTACTTTTTTCTGTTTTCGTGTGAATATATGAAAAACAATATGTCAACTTATGTATAAAACTGTATGTTTTTCAATTTTCTACAGTGCATTAACCACAATGAAGCTAAATACTTAAAATCGTGTTCACTTTTTTTGAATATGATTTTGAATTTAAAATTTTGGGTGTCAGCCCTTGGACTATCTTGCACCAGTCACATTATATGGGGGCCAGCCCCTTATCATTACAAATAACAACTCGAACGTTGCAGAACTAAAAATATTAAAATTTTCTTGACTTCTGTTAAAAGCTAAGGCTGTAAGCGGACACTCAGCACACACAAGGACAAATAACAGGACAACACGCACAAAATTATACTGGCCATACTGCCAGTTGCCAGAGCATTGTTCATCTGCAAAATGCAGTCCAAAGTGTACTAAGTGGAAGTGAGGTTGACTTTTGGGTGAATACGTGGAAGGTACCCCTTACATCCTAAATTAACTTTATTTGATTTCTTTGTTGCGCATTCCTAGGTAGCAAGTTCCACACGCTTTACCATATATTCATTTTATTTGTTTATATGATTTTTCCATTGCATTTTCAGTTGTATTGATAAGAAATTTTTCATTACTGATAATAGTAGTGTTGTCATACACCAATATGCTGAACACAATAAAAGATGTTGGTTGTACAATTATGTTACTGAACACATAAAGAGTACAGTTCAGCCACTTAAGATAGGAGAAACAATTGGACTACCAAAAACAGTAGAAAACATTAGTAATACAGTTCACCTACTGAAAACAGTAGACACAGTTGGGCTGCTAAAAACAGTAGAAAACATTAGCTGTACAGTTCACCTACTACTGAAAACAGTAGATGTTTCAAAACACTCATTGATCTACTGAAAACAGTAAACAGAATTTTCAGTAGGGCTATCAAAAACAGGTTTGCACAGTACCATTGGAATGGATGGTTGAAATCTCAATTAATAAAATGGTTGCACCATAGTTGTAGACATGAAGTATAAATTTGTATAATACAGAGCTCGGGATCCTATCCCAAATGATATATGCACAGAATGACAAGAATTTCCAGAGATTTCTACTCAGAAACACCATTCCCTGTGTGCAAATGGTTTTTAAGTTCTATTTGCTATGCACCCTCTTCACATGTTTAGTAAGTATATATATTTATGGGTAAAATACTGGTCACATTTTAAACAATTCAAGGGTTTCTCTTTGTGAGTACTCTCATGTGTATATTAAGTTGAAGTTTTTCGGAAAAATCTTTGTTGGAAATTGCACACTTAAAAGGTTTTTCATTTGTGTGCCCTCATATGTTTATAATGCGAGGATTTGTGGGAAAAATCTTTACTGCAAATAATACAATTAAAAGGTTTCTCCTTAGTGTGTACTGTCATGTGTGTATTAAGGTGATGTTTTTGGGCAAAATCTTTATTGCAAATTGTACACTTAAAAGGTTTTTCATTTCTGTGTGCCCTCATATGTTTATTTAGTGAGTCATTGTAGGAAAACTCTTTGCTACAAATAGAACAATTAAAACGTTTCTCTTTTGTGTGTACTGTCATGTGTGTATTAAGGTGAGTTTTTTGGGAAAAAACTTTACTGCAAATTGAACAATTAAAAGGTTTCTCCTTAGTGTGAATCCTCATATGCACTCGAAGATCTGCTTTCTGGGAAAAATCTTTGTCACAAATTGAACACTTAAAAGGCCTCTCTTTGCTGTGATACCTCACATGTACACTAAGATTTCCTTTATGGGCAAAATTTTTGTTGCAAATTGAACACTTAAAAGGTTTCTCTTTGTAGTGAACCCTCATATGAATATCAAGGCCAGATTTCTGGGTGAAATCTTTGTTGCAAATTGAACACTTAAAAGGCTTTTCTTTGTTGTGAACCCTCATATGTCTATTAAGGCTAGATTTCTGGGTAAAATCCTTGTTGCAAATTGAACACTTGAAAGGATTATCTTTGTTGTGAACCCTCATATGAATTCCAAGGATTGATTTCTCGGAAAAATCTTTGTCACAAACTGAACACTTAAAAGGCCTCTCTTTGCTGTGAACAAACACATGACGATTATAATCTCCTCTACGGGAAAAACCTTTGCCACAGACTAAGCACTTAAAAGGTTTCTCTTTGTTGTGAACCCTCATATGCATATAAAGTTTTGATTTCCTGGAAAAATCTATGTTGCAAATAGCACACTTAAAAGGTTTTTCATTTGTGTGTGCCCTCATATGTTTATTAAGAGAGCATTTTTGGGAAAAATCTTTACTGGAAATAGAACAATCAAAAGGTTTCTCCTTTGTGTGGATTCTCATGTGTCTATTAAGGTTATTTTTTTTGGCAAAATCTTTGTTGCAAATTGAACAATTAAAAGGTTTATCTTTGGTGTGAACCCTTCTTTGTGTGTAAAGGTTATCTTCAGGAATAAATTTTCTCTTGCAAACTGAGTGATAAAAAAACTTCTCCTTTGCAAGGACATTTGAATGAGCAAACAAAATTCCTTCCTTGGAGAAAATTTGGTTGAACATTGAAGAGATATGTTGTTTTTTCCTGTTACACTGCTTGGTATCTTTAATATCTGCCTTGGTTTTAGAGTATTTTGGTGAAGGTTCAGGTTCAAAGTTAACTTCTCTATTGACACATTCTGTATTGTCTTTTGCTTGTTCTTGATCACGTAATTTTCCTGAAGGTACTAGTGTAACTGACCTTGGAACATCTTGGTTCCGTCCTCTCCTGTAGTTCTTGTTCAGATATCTGGAGGGAAAAAAAAAATAATTAGTCACTGAGATTTACATATCACTGAGAAGAAAGGATAGTAGAATAGACTGTCATTAAGGACATGCATTAGCAAGTGAATCAAGTGAAAAGCTGGGGGATGCTTGGTGAAGTTTCAGAATATGCATGCATGGATTGATATCACTTATTAAAGGGCGCTATTTACATACTTTGTAGCACATATAGTATGTGTATGGTAGCATAGGTGCATCAAAAAGCAGAGGGTGGTCACATCCCACAGCTTACACAGCAAATCCTTTTTTTTTTCCCCCAAATTTTATGATGGAACTTTTCTCATCTTTGTAGTACTTTCAAATAACAGGATTCATTGTTTCGAATGGTACAGCAGCATGCATCAATTGTTGGAACTTATGATAACCTAGTTCACGATTGGCAAGTATACGTCAATTTCAAGATACATACCCAATGAATGTTATAGCATTATTCAATAAGTGTGTCAAGAGTAGTGCGAAAAATGAATCAAACTGATGGTCTTGCATTTACTCATGCAAAAGTGTGAAAACTGACAAAATTAATGGATGGGTTCACCTTCCACATAATCACAGTGAAGTCCTTTGTTTTGAAGTGAAAGGGGACATAACTAAATAAGTGAGTGGTTATCAATAATAATCGAGAATTTTTGAAGTTCTTGGATACCTTGAAAATATGTAACCTTGGCACAACACAATTTAGATACATGTGGCACAAGTGAAACCATATTTAGACTTTCATGGTCCACATGAAAATTGTTGCAACTAAGAAAATAACTGCTCCCTAATTAGAATCTTACTTACCTCCCTGAAAAAATGACACCAATAAGGATTCATTAATTAGGATGATTAAAATCTTATTTGTATTGTTTAATGTGCATTATTTAAAATTGTTCTACTCAGGAGAAATTTACTGTGGTAACACATGGTTAAGAAGTAGCAAACTACTCTGTCGTTACAACTACTGGAAGCAATATGACTTAGCTACAGGCACGCGTTTACAAGACATCTAAAAGCAAAAACCTGAAGCTAATTTTGTAATTTGTCCTGGTTGTTTAAGCAACCTAATTATTAATTTTCCTTTCCATTAATACCAAAGTCACCCACCGGTAGTGCTGTCAGCATTGTTCCTGAAAATGGCTACTTTTACTGGTGCGGAACATGCTTGCTGTGTATTTTGGTTTCACGTGACGCAACATAAGTTTCATACAGAGTATCGTAAGGCACCTCCTAGCAGGCCTACAATTTACTCTTGGCACCAAACCATCCTGGTGGCCGCGGTGGCTCAGTCGGTAACGCGTCTGACTACCATGCTCAAGGTCCCGGGTTCGATCCCCGGCCGGTTCAAATCCGGGAACTTTTCTAACGGTGGAAGCGGCCCCGGCACCCACCCAGCGTCGAATAACATGGGTACCTGGGGGAAACCCTGGGGGGTAAAGGCGGTCAGGGGCGTGATGCTGATCACATCACCCCCACTCACGACCGGATCAAGAAAGTGTGGGGCGTTACCCCCACACCCTCTATACGCCTTCATGGCGTGGTGCTATGCACAGGGGAACACTTTACCTTTTTTTTACCAAACCATCCTTGATACTGGTTGTTCTGTATGACATGCAAAATCACCAGGATGTACACACGTTCCTGAAACTGATGTGGAACAACTCAGAGAACGCTTTGTCTGGAGTCCTACGAAATCAAGACGTGCATCACGTGAGACTGGCATTCGACAACCGACTGTCTGGCATGTATTATGTAAACGCTTTCTCTTGAAGTCATACAAACTAATAATGGTTCAACACATTATGGATGCAGATAAAGTTGCTTGCCAGCAATTCTGTGTGCAAATGTTGGATAGAATTACAGATAAGAAGACATTCCTAGACAATGTCATTTTTAGTGATCGTTTCACATCAGTGGACAGGTGAACACCCATAACTCATGAAACTGTGCAGCGTATTCGTGATAGCCCTAAGATCAATGTTTTTTGTGCCCTTAGCAAACAAAAATTGTATGGCCTGTTCTTCTTCCAGGATGCAAAGATAAATGGTATTGTGGATCTGAATATGCTACAAAGTCTTCTGTGTATCTGGATATATTACAAAATTTTCTAATTCTTTAGTTCGACAAGGATGACTAAGATGTACACCTTTACTATCAGCAAGATGGGGCACCACATCACTACCACGTAGCAGTCAGAGATTTTCTTGATACCCGATTCCCAGGTCAGTTTATTGGTCGTACAGGTCCAATTGCATGGCACCCTTGCTCCCCAGATTAGTCCCCGTTAGATTTTTTCATGTGGGGTTTCATTAAAGATCGGATTTGTACAACCTTTACCTGCTGATCTTGCTGAACTGAGATTGCATTACCGCTGCCACTGCAGAAGTGATGCCTGACTTACTGGTGAAAGTCTGGAATGAAATCAACTTCAGGTGGGATGTATGCCGCTTTACAAATGGTAGCCACATCGACCCAACATGAATGTTGTATGACAAACTTGATGTGTTTTGCTTTGCAATGGCACCTCAACAGACTCTAAGTTACCTGAATACATTTCTATATGCTTTGAAAGTTGTAAAGTCCTTTTTGAATCACCTGTATTTGTTATATGGCAATTTAGTAGAAAATAAACATTGGTAAAAATAAGTTTTGATCTTTTCTCACATGAAGAATTAATGAAACATAAATGAAGGTGTCCTAAAGTAGTTATAGATGAAAAAACAGCGTAGATAGTAGAATTGTAGTTAATGCATAATTAAGTGTTGGAATTGCATCACCATTTTGCTGATCCTGAATTTTGAATTAATTGAATGTTCGACTTTGAATATTGATGAACATATTAGTGTTTTGGGCTACAATATCCCAATTCCTGGTGAAACTCTTAAAAGTTTTGAAATGGTGCATTAACAGCAAGCCATTGCTTCACAACAACGTTATTTCTGTTAATGCTACTTTGGGATTTGACATCCACACCCTCTTTTGCACTCCAATCAAATCCTTACTCCCAACTTGGACATTATAACCATAGATTATTTTCTTAGTTTAGTGCATTAATGTGAATGTTAATCTGGCAAAATTGACATTTGTGTCTTATTATCTCTCCCCCTTTTTCAGACGCCAGAACAGATACTACAAGGAAAGTATCATCAGCATGCAAGATATACCAATTACATGTATGCCATTATCATCAGAAAACTCCAGGCGAACAACTTTACAACAATAAAGAAATAACTATTTATAATGTATACATGAATGGGAGATTAATGAAGCCTGTATCTTCACCCATACTTCCAGAAAGTAATAACGAGATTATTCAATATGCTAAGAGAAGAAGGAAGAAACGTATGTTTCAGTATTAGCAAATATTTTATCTAAAAGAGAGATTTCTTAAGACACAAAATGTTCATATGAAAGAGAAACAATAAAAACCTGAACAATTTGCAACAAAAATTGTACCCAAAAAGAATTTCTCACTAGGTAACTAGTATGTTCTCTCTAATGTTCTATTAACAATAAGTGTGGTGGCAGTGGCCACAAAAATTAGTTTTAAAAAATAAAATAAAATAAACAGTTTCGTGGAAACCACGAGTAACAAGTTTCACTGTCATTAAAACCAAACTGTTCATAATTGATTTTTTTAGCAATTTCATTATATCCTAGGAAGTAGACAGACTAATCAATGCTATTTATATCAGCTGATAAAGGCACATAATTTTAATTGTATGTTGGACAAAACACAAATATTTGCAGAATACTTACAAAAGAGAATACCTAGAATTGTGTTTCTGATAAGGGACATAGCTAGAGAGGAGACATTGCTCACTTTGAGTCAGCATTTTGACCACTTTGAACGGGCTGAGTCTTCTTATTAGAATTTCCAGAAAAATAATGTTTCATGGTGTCTATATTTCCCTGATGCTAAACAGTGGGGACTTCCATAGGGATCTTGGTTATGATTAGAGCCCGGAAGTTCAGGCATTTATTTTCGATAAAATAGGCAGGCAAAAAGGCATTTATAATGTGGAAAATAGGCACTAAAAATGAAAAAAAGGCAAAATAAACAAAAAAGGCACATTTGTAAGTCTCTTACTTTTATCTATAATTTTTGGCAAAATGTTAAAATCTACATTGGGGAGAGCATTTCAATTTTCTCCGTCTTGATTGCACATAACTACAAGGTGTTTTTTTAAGTTCTCAACATTCATTGCTAGTCGTCTGTCAGAGAGAATGTTTTTCATAATAGAAATTGATCTCTCTACTTCGACAGAAGTTATTGGACCATACATAAAATAAGCTAATGTAGCTGGACTCATTTCGGTAACAGCATTTTCACTTTTTAGAATATCACAAATTGTTTTCAATTGTTTCAGGTCCTCATTTGCACTCACTACTCGTTTGCACTTTTCCGCAACAGCTGACACCTTTTCTCCTGGCACTTCCATCATCTGTTGCATAGATTTCTCGAAGATTTTCATGGATGCTACAAGAGTCTCACCTCTTTTCTCTAGCTTTGAAATTGTCTCTGGCAATGCACCATAATGTGCAAAAATAAACGACAGTTCATTATTCAGTTCTGAATAGCACAGGAGTTATTTCACTTCACGAATTGAAGCCGCTTCATTTTCTGGAAGAGCATCTATCACCTCACTGATTTTTTCAAGGTTGTTAGCATAATATATAGCTGGTGATATCCAGGTTCCCCATCTCGTCAAGACTGGTTGCGGAGGTAAACTAAGCTCAGGCGCAACTTCCTGAAATTTTCGGGTTCGAGAGGGAGATTTCAGAAATATCTTCTTTGTGTTCGAAATCAACCTGTCCACTTCTGGGTGCAACACTCTAACTTCTTCGGCGATTCTGTGCATTGTGTGGGCTACACATGTGATATGAAGCATGTTCGGGAAGAGAATTTTCAATGCAATGGCAGCCTTCTTCATATAGGGAGCTGCATCACTGATAAAAAGTAACACGTCATCATGATGTACACCATCTGACCAGAGCAGAAGTAGGGAATTTGAGAATAACTGAGCTATTGACGAACAATTGGCTCTCTATAGTTGTTCTGACGTGAGAAGAAATGACGAGGATTCTCCGCATGTTGGTTCCATAGTTCCTATGATGACGTTGGCTATGTAGCGTCCCATACCATCAGTAGTTTCATCTATTGAAATCTAGATCTTTTTTCCACCAACTTCAGCACGAATTCTTTGCAGAGCTTCTTTGTAGCAGACGCTTAAATATGTTTTCCGCAGCGTAGATTCCGACGGCACCGTTTCTTTAGTGTATTTCTCCAGGAATGTCCTCAGTGATGTGTTTTCCGCTTTCCAGAAAGGTATTCCTGCTTCCATGAAAGCTTTGCACAGTTCAAGAGACAACTGAGATTGCCTGTTGGATGATGTGCCCACTGTTGAAATTAGGGATATCTTCTTCTGTCCGATCATTTTAGCAGCTGCAGATTTATGTTTTGCTGTTGACACATGCTGAGATATAAAGTATTTTTTTCTCATGGTTGATTGTTTTTTCACATATCTTGCAGAGAAGAATAGTACCGTCTCTCGAAAATGTGCTTTCACCAAATTCACGCACGTTACCATGTAACTTACCACTTAATGGCACACTAAATTTCGGTATGATGACAACTACACGATCCTTTACCTCCAAAGTGCAGAACTAAACTAAAGGTAGAGAACTTGATTCTGGAATCCATGCAAAGGCCCTTGGGCATTAGTGCTGTTTCTTGTCAATAACCTCCTGACACGGACGCTGGACATGATGACGTAATTGTGCAGGTGTTCTGCAACAGTTATTCATCAGTCAATCATACACAAGGAAATGTTAACGGAAAGGCAATATCCTAAATCAGCATGGAATACTTTTTTCTCACACTTTTCTCCTTCAGCAATGTTGAAACATACCCGAGTTCAATATTACTTTAATAAGGCGAAAATTATTCACATAATAAACGGAAGAAAAATATATGCCAACGAAGTTTTTTGGGAGAAAAATAATTTATCCTACACATTTTTTAAAAATAAATTATCAAATTTCATTGAAAAAGGCAAAAAAAGGCATTATAATTAAAAATAGGCAGTGTGGTCCCAAATAGGCAAAGTAGGCAAAATGAAAAGACTTCTAAAACATTAGAAACAACATAGAAAACGTATATCCGGAAAAAGTTTATCAATATATGCAGTAGATAAAAAGAGGCATTTTGCCAAACTTCCGGGCTCTAGTTATGATGTATTAGTAAATGACAAATATATTTTGTATTTAATTTCAATTATCATTGTAATAACATTGTTTCAACATGAATAGACATTTCTTTTAATGGATACCACTGCACAGTTGAATATTCAGAAAGTGAATGATTGGTAAATTCTTGGAAAATCTTAGCATAAAATGTTAACAACCGCATTGTATAAGTGTATGTATATATTTGTTGTTTACTGTCGGTTTTGTTTTCTTTTTGGCTAATCAGGACAATGAAGTCTGCAACCATCTGTGATGAAATCATTTGTCACTCAACATATTCAACCATCAACGTGGCATTGTGTAGTTACCAATACTGAAGAGGCTGTATATATTGAACGGGAATTCTCTTGAATTCTGGGAATCATGTGAAATTTCTTTTCAACAATTCATCATTTGTCCACATTGTTGCAAACTTATCTAGTTCTAGAGACTGCAGTGACAGTGACATGATGCAAAATAATTTTTGGTTAGTTAGTATCTTCAGATGGATGCAAATAACTGGCAGTCCCGATGCAGCAACACATTTTAATAAACAGGTGGAAGTGGAAAAAAGGAAAGTAGTCGAAATAAAACCAAGAGATGATTTATGATTTCAAGACCAGAAAAGTGATGTATAATAAGCTAAACACAAAAACCCATATTTCAAGTCTATCACAATAATTTGGAGAATACCTATGTGGTGGTCAGTTTGTTATAATCGTGACATATTCTTAATGGAAAAATAGTGAATGTAAAAGTTACAAAGACTAAGTATTTATAATCTCAAAGTCTCTGTGACTAACATAAATCGAATTTCTTGATGCGTATGTGAAATTAATTCACATTGGCCACATTAACAGTGATACTAATATTGAACTGATGAAACACCATCAGGTATCAAGTGGCAACTTCCATATCTACCATCTAAGAAGGAAAATTTTGTTTAACCTTTAGTTCCCGGCCGTTCCATACGTGGAACAAAAAAAGTATGTCCCTGTCAGCCACGGTTGCATATATGGAACAAACAGCTTTAGATACAATTATCGAGGGTTTGCCACACTTATATTTGTATATTGAGGTTGAAACACTGACAGTTCGGTTCGGGAACATGTGTTTACGAAAATTCCAAATCCCCCCTCCTTTCTCGGAATATGTCACGTGTTTGGACTCACACTTGACAGACACAATGAATGCTTGGTATTTACGATGTTGTTTTCCTCCAAGCTTCCAACGCTGTGATTTAGTACTGATAAGGCACACATTCTTCTTTGTGTTTAGACCTGGTGATCCAGCCGAAAGTAGTAGCAGGGGGGGGTCAAGGAGAGGTTGGATTGGAAGAGGTTTAGCGGTGTCAGCTTTCTGTCGCCTCTATGTTAGAAATGCAATGAAGTCTGACGACAGCCCGAGGCCAGAAGCCAGAATCATGAGTATCCAGAAGTATAGACAAAACAAATGATTGCAAAGGCTCCCTCCCCTACTCTGTTTAGGAAAGGCCTCGCCATAGACGTTCAGAGCAGTGGCTGTGAAAGACCGTGTTATGTGTTTTCCGATTGTGTGCCCCCTGAGCTGTGTTGAACTTGTGTTGGGTAATTTTTTTGTGATATGTGCTTCTGATTTTTTTCGTTCGCACTTGCATCTTGTGTAGCTACTGTGATTCCATTTGTTCCCGGTTGACTCGGCTCTTTGTGGAAATATGTCCGGAAGGAAACGATTATGCGTTAGGGAGATCAATGAGCTTTTATATGATACGGACAATGAATGTGAGAGCATGGGATCAGATGTTGATCAAGATGATGATGTTGATGTGGGGGATATCTGATTCTTCTTCGGATGAAAATGACTCTCCTCTCCCAACCGCATCATCATCGATGTCATCAAGTTCGTCAACCTGGGGCCCGCACACCTCTCATGTTCAGGGTCCAACTCCTCTACCTTTTACTGGCCGGCCCGGACCCAAGACCTCAGATTTGACTCCTGATTCTTCACCTTTCGATTCTTTCCGCCTATTCTGGACGGATGCTCTTCTCGACATTATTCTGGTAGAATCTAACGGATACTACCAGCAATTTGTCGATGAGAATAATCCGTCCAGGGTAGAACCCCCCATCACCCTTGGAGAATTATTCCTTTTCTTTGCCCTCTGGATCTATTTTGGACATAACAAGCACGACTACATGGACTCTTACTGGCAGACAAATTCCCTCCACACACCTTGGGTCCGGCATGTTATGTCACACAACCGCTTCCGACACATCCTAGCTTTCCTGCACTTTGCTGACAACTCTTCCCCTCCTCAAGACAACACCGATCGACTTTGGAAACTACGAGAGGTTCTAGAACATCTGAGACAACGTTACTTCGACTTATATCACCGACGGAACACATGTAGCCATTGACGAGGCTATTGTTCTTTACAAGGGAAAGGTGCTTTTCAAGCAATATATCCGAAAGAAGCACAAGCGATTTGGCATAAAGCTGTACTTGCTTTGTGATGCTTTGGGATATACTGTTGATATGTTAGTTTACCTTGGAAAGGACAGTGCCAGACAGACTCCAACTGTGACAGCCACCCATGCCCTGGTCATGGAACTAAGTACGAGAGTACAAGGAATTGGTCATAAACTTTTTATGGACAATTACTTTACCTCTCCCGAACTTTTTGATGATCTCGCAACAAAGGACACCCAATGTTGCGGAACTGTCAATAAGAATCGGCGTTCCATGCCCACTGACTTGAAAACGGGGAAGACCAAACATAGTGACCTGGACGTGTATACAAAGGGGGACCTGACAGCTTTCCTTGGAAGGACAAACGTGACGTCCGTGTGTTGACAAATTTTCACAAACACCCCGCACAAGGAAACTTCACTGACGAACACGGCAACTCCTTGAAGCCCCAGATCATACTAGACTACAATAGGAATATGGGTTACGTGGATAAGGCAGACAGAATGGCATGTACATACCTGACTGACAGAAGGATGAAAAAGTGGACCAATAAACTGTTTTTCTACCTTCTAAACCAAAGCATCCTCAATGCATACATCCTCCTCAGCCAGGTCTCCCAGACTCGCAGACATCGAGACTTCCGGATAGCTTTGTCTGAAGAGTTGGTTCGGCGGGGATCTATGAAGCAGGCTGGTCCTTCTAGACCTTTGATTGTTGATCATCCACCTCCCCCTGAGATGGTAAGATTGGAAGTTTCTGCTAGCAAGCATTGGCCTAGAAAGACCAGCAAGCGCATGAGATGCAAAGTGTGCAACAAGAAAAAAGTTTTCTGCCGCACGTTTATTCAGTGCAAGAAGTGTCTTGTTTTTCTGTGCCTTGATCCCTGTTTTGAGAAGTATCACACAGTACAATAGATGCTGAGTACCTATTTATATAACCCTAATTATTTTGCTGTGTTATATATAACTAACTAGCCCTCGATCATGTCTCTTTTTCGAACGGTTTGCCAAATATTGTAACCCAACATAATATTTTAGTCATTGCATTGTTCCACATAATGAGACTTATTTCACTTTGTATGGCAGCTAGGAACATGAAACAAGTTTCATTATGTTGCGAAAGGTCCATTCTTTGAAAAAAAAGCAAAAGTTCGGGTTTTCTCCCCAAAGTATCTGGAGAAGAGGGGGCAAACTCCACATTTTATGTTTTTTCATTGAAATTCGGGGGATGCAGCCCCCGCCAGTAACCCCCCCCCCGCGGTTGGGGCATCCAAATTTTACATGGTTGCATGCACTGATGTTCTACCTGCAAAACAAAAGTTATCCGAAGTAGATTGGTCCCATAGTGTCCCAGTTATAACAATTTTATGAATAATATGCAAATTCGCTGTTTTGAGGGAAAAAAACAGTTTTACGTTTTGCCTTATTATTCAAATTGTATTGCACCCACGAACATGAATCAAGTTTCATTCTATTGCGGAAGGTCCATTCTTTGAAAAAAAAAAAAAAAAAGCAAAAGCTCCGGTTTTCTCCCCAAAGTAGTTGGAGAAGAGGGGGCAAACTCCTCATTTTTATGTTTTTTTCATTGAAATTCGGGGGATGCAGCCCCCGCCCGTAACCCCCCCCCCCGTGGTTGGGGCATCCACATTTTACATGGTTGCATGCACCGATGTATTACCTGCAAAACAAAAGTTATCCGAAGTAGGTTGGTCCCATAGTGCCAGAGTTATTACGATTTTTCTCCATTACGTATACGAATTCAAATTTCGCGCTCAAAGCCTCGGCGACACTGGGCTTACTTTCGTCAGACCGCGCGGCGTACTAAAGATTAAGGCAGATTGCTTACACAATCGCCAACACCTTGCTTGACATGCATTTGCATATTAGACGTATTAGGTGCAACTTCTTGAAGATAAGTGTCTTCCAGGTCTCATGCTGACATCAGGTAAAGACTCAATTCTGTTCATTTTTTATAATTAATTCTAAAAGCTTTTGCATGAAGTTACATTTTCCAGGTGGTAGCCGATTCCATTTTATTACTTATTTATTATTATATTTTAGAGAGTTTGAACATCCAAAGTCATAGTTCTGTATTTAAATTTCAATATTTTTACATTAAAATAAATTAACGTAAATTCCTGTTGATGAAATGTGAGAATGGATACAGTAAACTTGTGGTTCAAGAACAGAAAGCTACTACTGGAATATAAGAATCCTAGAATTGAAAGCTACCTGTGGTTATAAGATGAGAGTCATTTCTTGATGATGTGATCTATTTTAATTTTAATAGCATAGACATTTTCATCCAGTTAGCTTTTTGTCTTTATAAACCTTTATTGATGCCAATTCTAGTTTGAAACTTAGTTTTTGTACTTCTAAGATCTAATTTTAAAGTGATGTTTCATAATCTGATTTTATGTAGTGTTGCATTTTTAATATGCCATAACTCAAGTTTGTGAATAGAGTAACAAAATAACAAACAGCCAGAAGTTTAGGTTTCAAGTTTCAAGATTAATTAATTCTTGCCCTTTTTAATAAAATGGGAAATGTTATTGAGTACATGATATTTTTCAAAGAAAACTGCTTCTTCGTATTTAACACCTTGATCAATCATTCAGCAAAACAGGCACCCTTCATAGAACCAGGTTCTGGAAGCCATGAAAATGGGCAATCCTGAAGGAGTTCATGAAAACTAAATCACATGTTGAAGTTACCCTTCAGTCAGTGCCAGACCATAGTAAATATGACCTGAACATCAGCAGGGGACCAAGAAGAGAGATTACAAGACACACACATTTACTTCCTGTCACTTGTGTCACTTCAGATATACTATGAATCTAAGAAACTATGAGAAGTTGCTCTTTGTCAAAACTTTCGACCGTCACTGAAAGGGTTTTTAAAAACAATCAAAGTAATAAAATTTTACGCAAACAACTAAAAAATAAAAATGAAGAAAAAATCAGTTACCTGAAATATTTAGACAAAGTTGAGCCTCTTGTGGAATATATCTTCAGATAGCAAAATTGGAAACAAGTCAGCATTCTTCTTTTTTCAATTCAACGATTGGACAACAAATGTAGAGCTGGCAGCTGCCAAGTTGCTTCTTCCTGCTTCTATTCTTCAGCATGTAGGTGGAAATGTTAAGGTCAACTCACGCAAGGGCTGGACAAAGAGTGATGCAATTCCTCACATGGAAATGCAAAGTTTAACAATACCAGACCATCAGATTGAAGACAGTGCCAAAATCGATGTCAGAAAGAGAGTAATGTTGTGGTTGGCCAGTCCAGCTTTAAGTGACTAGCCACAAAAGTGGTAATGAAATGTCTAATTCAGAATAAGCACAAGAACTTAACTAACTAATTGTTCTAAAATTTTTAAAGATTGCAACCACTACCAGGTTAGGGGTGGCAACAAAATCCAGGTAATGGGTATCCATATTCAAATCATCTGATATTCATTCATTTTGGATACAACAGATAATCTGAATATCCTGATAATTCGGATAGTACAGAGCTCATGGATGATTTGTATAATGCAACCACCAGCAAATGAAACTGCGCAGACCCGCGACTCCTGTTCACCACACTTCTGCAAGGAGGGGTGGAGCAGAGGTGAGCATGCTTCCTTGTGGACAAAGCGAAACGGTTCGAGGGGAGAAGCATTTTAGCAGAAGATTCTTTTCTTTGTGGTCACTCTGTAGGAAATCCGTGTAGTGAAATACGAAAATGACAAATAAACAATTGAATAGCCTGTAAAACAGATAATCTGCATAATCCAGATAATTCAGATATCCGAAAAATCGGTATATCTTCATATCAGAATATCTGATGTTTGGATATTTGAAACCCAGATAGAAAATTTTCCAACATCCGAATAACATTTTATCGGGATTTGGCTATCTGTATTCCAGATCACACTAGTTGGATGCAAACAAATACATAATGTGAGTGAGTTTCCCAGAACTTGAAATGGTACACTAAGAGATACATACAAAAACACAACCTCACATGGCTAGTCAATCTACACTTTTGTAGAGCCCCAAGTGAGAGAAGTGTAGAGTGAGGAGCCATGTGAGGTTGTATTTTTGTATGTATCTCTTAGTGTAGATTCAGAAAGTTCTGGGAAACCAGAACAAAACATCGCAGATAAAATAAAATAATAACCACTAAAAATAACTGTGTTAGATTATTTTGCATATATAAAAAGTGGTTATGCGAATATTTAACAAAAACATTGGGATACAATATGTAGCCTACCTGATAAAAAGTAAAAAACTACGGAAGTAGATTTCCATGTCCCATGTAGTGCTCGAATGTCAAACACTATGAGGTTAAATCCCATCTTTGTATACCTACTTACCCAATTTCATTGCTACAGTTAACACAGCAATACAGATACATCTTCATAGTCAAGTGCATATGCAAAAAAAAAAGTGATATTTTCACGAAATTATCAACTAACATGGAAATCAAATTCTCCCTTTCATCACATGACTTACCTACCTTAAATGCAATGAAGCAATTTATCAAACATCTTTACTTATTGACTGATAGACACCCCACAAAGTTGCTTGCATCCTTTCACAATTCTTAAAGTTCCTTAGTCTAAGGGCACAGTGCAGGTGGGTAGTGTTGGCTTGGAAATGATATGATAAATGGTGGAGCAAACTAAGTGGCATCCTAGAATCTGTCAATCATGAAGAACTTGCTCCTCTCAAAAGTTTTATAGAAGACTTCTCTCCTTTGACAGACCTTAATTCAGATATTTTAATTCCATTAATGAAACTAGTTTTAGTCCAGGGTCAATGAATTTAGCAGAACTGCTACTCTTGTACAGAATAACATCTTGCTACCTCCATTTTGGTGCAAGGTGCATGAATCTTAATCTTAAACCTCAGCTAGAATATCTACAGGGTAGGGTTCTTTGTAGACAACGAAACCAGACAGGATGCCTACCAATCGAGACGTTTAAACGAATATATTATATAAACAAGGATACATGGAAAAAGAATATTTCCATGATGAGCTACTTTTCTCTATAATTCTCATCTACAGTCAAGTTTTATCTCAATATGTTTTTTATTATTTTTTTCTTCAATTTGTATATTCTTCTATCTGGACTTCCTTCTTAATGGACAGTCTGGATCTGGACTTCATTCTTAATGGACAGACCTGGATCTGGACTTCCTTCTTAACGGACAGGTCAGAACTTATTCCTGAATTTCCTACATGAGATTCCTTCTTAATGGACAGATCTGGATCTGGACTTCCTTCTGGATTTCCTTCTACTTCAGTTTTTGACGATTTATGAATTCATATATCCATTTTCTCTTAAGCTTTGGGAAATATACTAATCTCCTCGATTGTGGCTGCGATTGGAATGTGCCAACACTAACTGGGTACAACAGAGTGTATACTTGGTGCCAAACGTTCCAGAGTTTGATATCTTCTAGGAAGTTTATTTATTCACAATCATGAACCGTTTGTCTTGTACTTGAGGTGAACAGGCTGTGAATGGTATAATCTACAAATGACTGTTTCAGTTGTATACCTCGCATTGTAGCTGGTTGAAATTTTGTCAACAGGACACAGAGAACATGTGCTTAAGTATTGGCCATACATTTAAATCAAAAATTATAAATTCTGTATTTTGCACTACTGAGTGAATCGAACACAACACTGGCTACACTGACTTCCCTTCACCACTACCATCACTACTGTGCCTGACCACAGTACTAGACTGGCACAATGTGACTTCATTTCACAAACCATATTTCTGAAACCAATAATGATACTTCAAATAATCGATTTTATGACCTGTTCAAATAGCGAAATAATACATTTATTTTCAGTGCTTTATGAAAACTATTTTTAATGCTCGAATAACAAAATAATAAATTTATTTTCACTCATTTATGAAAGACTGCCTCCCCCCCCACCAAGGAAAGATCTGCAATGTTATTTAAGTCAGGCTTTGCCATTGGGCCTGTGGGCGTAAATAGCTTGAAATTTGTAGGTAATCATGACAAAAGACCACTTTTGAAACTTTTGAACATGTTACTGTCATATTTAGGAAGTGCCTGCCTGGAATGCCTGATTCTCAAAAGGTTCATTGGAACAGCATGTGTGCATTCTTACAGAGTATTCTCTCTACTACTTGCCCTTATACTCATATGCAAGAGTTTGTTTGTTCGAGTTTTTGTTTTACGTCCACTTTATACATGATAGGAGGGACGTGGTGCTGATCACATCACCTACACCTTTAGCCATGATCAAGAAAATGTGGGCCCTAACTCCACACTCCCCTTACACCTTCATGGTGTGAAGCATAGCACAGGGGAGCACTTTATACTTTAATTTTTTTATGCATAATAGGGCTAATTGGGACTGGACCTAAAGTTTAGAGTGGAATCCAAAATGCTGAGTGCCTCCACCAGGTATTGAACCGAGGATCCCTTGATTACAAGGTGACAATGTTACCACTACATCACCATGGATGCCCAGGCATGCAACAGGTGTTCCAAAAATAATACCTTGCTTTTGCTGTACTTCAAAGAGCAACAATTTTATGAATGGTGGGTCGGTTTCTGGAAACCAGCAATGCATGAGGTGTATGTAGGACCATATAAATTTATTCACTCAATGATAGAGCACATGATTAGTTTAATGACTAAATTGGGACATTTAAAGGCCAATCTGTACTTTTTGGAAAAGAAGTCATAGAGATTAAAATTAATATACAGTCTCCACGAAATAGAGACTTCTAGTTGCTGTATTTATGACTAGCTCTTGGAATTTCAAAACAAGCTACGTGGACTGGCATCTAGCAACAGTGTTGCCAAGTATACAAAATTCCAGTGCAAACTTACGATTTATGATTCTCCATGTAAATATATGGTCAATATTTAGGCACATGATGCTTGTTACTGTCACAAGTGTTGCCAACAAGCTGAAATACCTAAGTTTTGATTCCCCACATGTTCAAAGTAATAACCCCCCTACCAGCAAACACACCAACTGGGTGCCAAGTAAAATATTTTACTAAAAGTTACTCAATACAATTTTGAATCTGGAGTGTATGTTTCTTTACTGGAAGATTAAACATTAATATTTTTAACAAATAAAAAAAACAAAATTCTTTTCTTCAAAAAGAAGAAACAAAAATTCGAAAATTGTGGATCATATTGATCAATGTATTTCACTGTACTCTGTCATTCATGCAGCAATTCCCTTGTTTCACACACACACACACACACACACATATGCATGTAAATGTCTGGGTCATGCCCGTACCCAGGAGGGCAAGGGGGTCATGCCCCCCTCGAGCCATGAAATATTTTGATGTGAACCTACAAAAATAACGGATTTTGCAAGAATTTAGATTTTCTTCATGTATAAATTAATGGGTTGTCTCTGGAGAGAGGCATTACAAAGGAGAATTGAGTATGTTTTATTGAAAAGTCGTGAAAGTAGAATAAAGTAAACTGTGGTATAATTAAATCAAACAGTTTTCAAATGATTCATTTCATTTCTCACAATTTAGTATGTGTGCAAATATTCTGTTTTCTTTCCAATGCCTTGCACTGGGCCGGTGACCCCTCCCTCCAGTTCAGTGCATTGATTGAACGTAATGGGTTCCTTGCCAATGTAGGATAAATCTTATTTGTGGTTAGGAGCTCTATACCCAAGAAGTCGAGCACTCTCATAATGTACCATGATTTCCTTTTATCTTAAATATAAGGGTTGTGGGTTACTCAAGTAAATACAATGCATACGTATACTTTCTTATTTTCACCATTCTTGACATTTTCAAACCTTTTTACAGACTACAATTTCGAGGTTTGTGCATAAAAATTTCAGGGGCATTCTGACATTACTGGCACTGAAAATTCACAATAAAAGTATCAAAACATAATGCATGAGTTAGGAGGAGCTTGGGAGGGGTGGATGGGCAAAGAATGGCAAGTCATCTATTAGTGACCATGATAACATGTTTCTGCACCTAGAAAACTTGACAGACTGCAATGGTATTACAGGTCAGTGAAATTGAACAATGTGTTTCAAGATGGTGAATGAAAAACTGATTTTCCTCATGTTGCATGCACAATCTATACCATGCTTTCTTTTTCCCCAAAACTGTCTACAATGATATTCGGAGTATAAGAAACTAAACCCAGTCATTGTAGATAATTCCTTGGTCTGCAATTTTGCAGTAAAACTATTAAAATTATATTTCATAGTTTAGGAGAGGGGTGGTGGTAAAATCGCAAACATACATTTTGCCATAAATGTAAAGCTTTTGAGTTGCAATTTTTAGAGTTACAAGATAACTTAAAGGATTGGAGTCATGTTTTAGAAAAATTTGTCACCCTGTTTAAAGATGGTGGACGACAGACTGATTTAACATACCTTGCGAGAGTTTGTAGGTATGCAAATATTTGAGGTTAGATTTTTGTAGATTAAGAAAACAAGTCTCAGCTATGTTAGGACAGTTTTAAGCTCAAATTCATGTTGCAAATAGATACACCCAGGGAATGATTTTATTTTGCATTTGCATTTGTTGAAAGCATTTCAAGATGGTGGATGAAAAATATATTTTTCAGTAACACTTCGATCTAGTGAATACGTATTTCTTCATTTTTACAGAAAAAACTACTTATGGAAATCACTTTCTGCAGCATTGTGGAAGTTCATGAATGTGTTTTCTATCATTTTTAGTTCAAATTCATGTTTTTTTCTAGGAAAATATATCTCCGACACGCAATTGACGTTGCTTTAATTTCCTTCCTGTACGTGAACCGGATGTCCCATGCGTTTGATGACGTAACCCCTTGCAAGTGTTTCCAACCACACCGTTTTTTAACTATGTTTGCCTAATCTAAGCCACCTAACCTTACCGTTATACTGTGAATGGTTTTTGGGGCTATGCGAGAATGGTTTGTGGGGGCTATCCGTGAATGGTTTCTGGGAGTATCATTAAATGGTTTGTGGCACAATGCGATCACAAACCACAATTTCGAACCTGGGAAAAAAATACGAAATTAGTAACATGAAAGTAGGTATTTTTTGGTTAAGAAGGTTGGAAACACTGCATACCATCGACAAAACACAAGCACGATGCATGATGAACCATTACTCTTGTGCCATATTGTATGTTAGGGAAACGAACACCAATAAGTACTCGTAATGTGAAAAATGGACATTATTTCCTTGAGAAATTCATAACACCACCTTAAGGAATGTTCCAGGACGCAGAATACGTAAGTAGCAATGTAAAAATGTACGAAATGAATAAGTTATAGGTGTATTCAGCCGATCAAAGTGGTATTGATTTTTCATATTCTGAGATAGCTTCTGATGCCACTTTCAAATATCTGCCTAAACTATATTTTTGGACATTAAGAAAATATACTAAAATAGGGCATTTCTTAAGCTATGGCTTGACAAATAATTTTTCTTAACAATATAGTGCATATGTATGTTGGGATCCAAATAAGGGGCACTAATGGGAGCTGTTATAGTTTCATAGCAAACAGATACTTTGGAGGATTGATACAGTATTCCATTTGGATGAAATCAGCAAAGACAATTAAACATGTCAGCCTTATAATATTGACATGGTTAATACACCGAGGAGATATTTAAACTTGATTTCCACAAAAATAATGGAAAAACACAAACTGTGAACAAACTGTATTGAAGCAGAATTAAAAGTGTGTGCAGCTACTGTATGTTGTATAGTAGGAGTAGGTAAAGGTAAAGTTCCGCATGCATATAGCACCACGCCATGAAGGCACATTCAGGGGATATGGGAGTAGGGCCTCACATATTCTTCATCTCAGTCATTTTGAAGATAATGTGATCAGAACCAAACTCCGGCAGCCTCTACCACCCCCCCCCCCTCCCCAAGGATCCATTGATTTAAGGGTGGGTGAGTTCCAGAGAAGCTTTATGCAGGGACAAGACTGGAAAAATTCTCACCTTAGATCACCCAGCTCAAGATTCAAACCCGAGTCTTCTGCATGGGCAGTCAGACAGCCTGTCTACTTTTTTTCTTTACATTTGTAATAAAAGTAATCCTCCTAAGCAGTAGTATCCCCCCTTTTTCTCTCTATTTTCTCAATTTTCACACACATCAATTTTCTCTATTTTTTCTGTATTCTCATTGGAACAAACACAAACATCCATGTCTGAACCAGGGACCCCTGGCATTGCACTGCATGCTGTGCCAACCACTCTGTCATTAAGGTCGACTAAACCACCACAGCTATCAAGTATTAGTATAGAATTGCAATGCGCAACCCTGGGAACTGATATATTAACTGTTACACCATCCAGCAAGAATAGAATTTTTCAGAATATAGTATCTTAGATAATTTAATCATTTGTCCCGCACTGTGGTTGTGCGGTCATGCTTTGGGCTCCAGCTATCCGACGTGTGCAGGTTTGAGTCTCCTTTTGGAAACGTAACAGCTTTTCTCCTGAGATTTTGGCCTGTGTATGAGACTGGTGAACACTCGCCATCATGATTAAATTGGGGAGTTACGAACGAGTAGTGTAACCCGAACATGAAAATCTACGACGACAACTGGGGGTTCTTCGTGCTGACCACACATCACCTCGTAACTAGTTTGATGATCTCCCACCTCAGAGTAGGATCAAGAGGGTGTGTGGCCGGCAGTCTGTAGGTAGGCCTGGGCGCTCAATGGTCTGTTGCAGCATGGGTTATGTATATTTTTAGTTTAATTATTTTAAGGTGTGAGACCTTGATTGTCAATTCTTCACTATGTTAACAGAAAATATTAAATAGTTTTTGATTCAGCGAACTAAAACAATACAAATTGAATGTTCTAATATATTACTATCAGGGACAAATGTATTTTATTTTAAAAATATATATATTTATAAACATAACCTGAAAAAAAAAAATGAATTTTGCCTGGTTTTTTTCTGGGTTTTATCTTTTAAAAAAAGGTAAGATTCTACTTTACTTCCTTTCCCTAAGGAATACGTGTCATATATTGTTGGAAAGGTTATTGTATAAGGAATTCAACAACGTAAATACCAAAGCAAGGAAAAAATACCTGGAGGAGGAAATCGATAAAAACCGATGTTGTCCGGATATGCATAATTCAACGTACTGAGGAAATTTTTTGATGATGAAGCACATATTTAGGGGTGAAATGAGTGGTGATGGAACCTAACCTAACAGGCCTAACCCAACCTCATAGGCATACCTCGCCCCCGTGAATGGTTTGTGGGGCTACCTGTGCATGGTTCGTGGGGCTACCCATGCATGGTTTTTGGAGCTTACGTGCATGGTTTGTGGGACTACCCGTGCATGGTTTTTGGGGCTAACGTGAATGGTTCGTGGGGCTACCCGTGAATGGTTAATGGGGCTATCATGAACAGAAAGTGTAAAAAGAAAAAGAAACCATCCAACCAGACATACGCCATTCTGATCTGTGATCATACAAATGCACAACACACCATGAACACAAAGAAGCAATCACCACGCACACGAGCAAAGCACACACATTCACAATATGGACACAAAAGAGGAGTCTACACTGTTGTTAACTCCCATCGGTTACCACCAACAAAAAGCAATAAGACGTAAAGTAGAAACTAGCCCCCCCAAAAAAACGGCAAAATGCCAACCCTAGGATGCACGTAAAGATGACAAAATGAAGGCTGACAACCAAAAAAGTATATGTAGTCCCCCCCTTTTGAAAATCCTGGACACGCCACTGTATAATTTGCTTGATCCCACAAGAAAAGGGGGGGCATCAAATGGCAGGAAATTTCGAAGGACTATAAATTCCAAACTAGAGTGAATATTCCAAATATAAAAAAAAATATGGGTTCTTATATATATCTAACAATATCACATTACAAATTTCATCCTAATCTGACATGGTGGGGTGGACACTCATGGACAATCTTATGTGTAACCCTGCAGCACTGGTGGCACAATACAGAAATTACATGAATCATAACTCTTAAGTAATAAGGTCCAATCTTGAACCTTAGTGCTCTCATGCTCATTTTCAATCCATGTACTAAAATTTCCTTCACCTACCTTTCTGCAGGCTCTGCCACTTCACTTTCTACTTGGTCAGGATTCTCTACACTATACTTCATGTCTTTATCTTCACTTAAAATTAATTCACCATTGTCACCGTCTTCAGCTGGCATTTTTTCAACAAATTGTCCGTGATCACATGGATAAAATCCTTCATTTTTAGGAACATTTTGTCCACTAGGAACTTCCGGAGTTTTGCCTTCAAAGTGCATCCAACTATCACCACTCACACTTTCCACTTTACAAACTGACATTTCTTTCATGTACTCACTAGATAGTTTGATGTCGAAAGAAGCATCTTGTATGCACTGATTAGATGGTTTGATGTCAACAGAAGGATCCTGTATGCACTGATTAGATGGTTTGATGTCAACAGAAGCATCCTCTATGCACTCGTTAGATGGTTTCATGTCAACAGAGATATCAACATCAGGAGGCTCCTTGAATGATTCTGTTTCAGTCTTGACACACGACTCATCCGGAAGCCACACATTCTCCAGAGATGTTTGTTCACAAACCAATGGATCAGCACTTTGTGTTCCAGACTCAATGCGCACTTCCACAGAAGAGAAACCCGTATCAGACATTGGAGCAGCCAAATTTTCTTGACTACCATGAGACCAGCACCACTTCTGAAATACAATCACAAAGAGGGTGCATTAAAATCACGATTTTTATTTTAAAATATTTAATCAGATTTTCTTTAAGTCACAGTTTATAATTTAAAAAAAAAAACACACACACACAAACTTCTACACATTTTAAGCCTTTCATTTTCTAAAAAAAAAAATGAATGCGAGGTTTGATACACCCAGTGCATCATTTCTCAACCTATGGGGCGCTGCCCACTGGAGGGTCCAGAGAGGGCATTTGGTGGGTTGCAAAGTAGGACTCGAAAAATTATTTAATGTCTTAAAAACCTTTGTTTTAACAATTTGAATTCAACCCATGCTGCACCTAGTCACATGCATGTTGACTTCAGGTATCACTTGATATTTCCAACCACCTTTTTGTGTGTGTGTGTGTGTGTGTGTGTGTGTGTGTGTGTGTGTGTGTGTGTGTGTGTATGTGGTTATTGAGAGGTGTCAAGTGTCATCATTTCACATTGCTATCGAGACTGCTTGGATTACAAAGCTAGCTCCATAAAACAATTGTTTTCAATTTCAGCATGTGTATTTAGTTAGATTTTAAACTACAGGGTGGTTCAATAAGTCACTTAACACCCCCAGTACAAGGCCACTGCAGCATGCAACGTGAAAATGGCGATGACCAATCGTTGCCTGGCCAAGGGGGGACCACATTGTCACCCACATGGTCAGCAGCCATCTTCATTTCAACTTCAGAAATTTAAATGGGAAGGGTTTCGTGCAACATATCAAAATGGGCTAGAATTTCACCAGGAAAACAACTGTGACATTTGTTTTCACATAACTTTAATTGTTGCAGAGTTAACAATACCACAAAGTTATGGCTCAATAAGTCACTTAACACCCCCAGTACAAGGCCACTGCGGCATGGAACGTGAAAATGGCGATGTCCAATCTTTGCCTGGCAAAGGGGAAACCACATTGACATCACCCGCATGGTCGGCAGCCATCTTGATGTCCGCCATCTTGAATCAACTTCAGAAATTTAAATGGGAAGGGGTTCGTGCGACATATCAAAATGGGCTAGAATTTCACCAGGAAAACAACTGAGACATTTGTTTTCACCTAACTTTAATTGTTGCAGAATTAACAATACCACAAAGTTATGGCTCAATAAGTCACTTAACACCTACAGTACAAGGCCACTGTGCCATGGAACGTGAAAATGGTGACTTTTACGAAAGGAAACAACATTCAATGAAATATTTCATGGTACATATATTAGGTTAGTCAAAAAGTAAATGCAATGTTTTTCTTTTCTTCCATAGGTTGGCTGTACAGCTTTCTGTGCTTGCAAGCCGATAGATAGTATCGTTGTCTTTGTCTGTGGCAGGTTACAGCGTATCACTTCAGTTCACTCTGCTGTGTTGCCAAATAAATGTCGGCTGCACCACTGTCCATGTACACCACAGAAGAACAGTGTTCTGTAATTCGTTTTTTTTTTGTGGTCTGAAGGTGTACCAGGAGCTAAAATCCATAGAAGACTTTCAGCACAATACTGTGACAATGTTTTACCGCTCCGAAGTGTTTACCAGTGGATTGAAAAGTTCAAAAGCGGTTGAACAAGTGTGAAGGACGAGGAAAGAGCAGGTCATCCAGCCACACCCACTACTGATGACAACATTGAGCAAGTCCGTGAGCTGGTTCTGAATAACCGACGAGTGACTGTTGATGAAATGGCAAACCATATGCATGTTAGTCATGGTTCTGCATATGAAATTATTATCCATAACAGGCTCAACTTTCATAAAGTCTGTGCAAGATGGGTCCCTAAAGAACTCACTGACGAGAACAAGCGAAATCATGTGAGAATCTGTCAGCAATTATTGGACAGACATGCTAACGAAGGTGAAGCCTTTTTGAAACAAATCATCACTGGAGATGAAACATGGATCCATCACTTTGAACATGAGAGGAAACACCAGAGCATGGAATGGAAACACCCTGAATCTCCAGTGAAAAAAAAAAGTCAAGCGTCAACACTCTGCAGGAAAAGTGATGCTCACACTTTTTTGGGACTCAGAAGGGGTAATTATGTGGAAAAGGGGACAACAATAAACAGTGAACGATACAGTGATATGCTTTCGAACAAGTTGAAGCCTGCAATTCGAAGCAAACGACGAGGTTGATTGTCGAAAGGCATTCTTTTGTTGCATGACAACGCACATCCCCTAACCACCGCCAACACCACTCAAACTCTTCAGAATCTGGGCTTTGAGGTGTTAGAGCATACGGCATACAGTCCCGATCTCACCCCGTTGGATTACCTACCATCTGTTCGGTCCACTTAAAGATGCTTTAAGAGGCCGTCGATTTGACACAGACCAACAGGTGAAGGAAGCGGTGCATACGTGGCCTGCGGCTCAACCGAAAACCTTTTTTTCTCAGGGTATCGGAAAGCTTGTGGAACGTTGGAACAAGTGTATTGAAGTGCAGGGGGACTATGTTGGAAAATGATATCATTGTAACTTTTCTATTGTTGCAGTGAAAGAAAAAAAATTATTGCATTTACTTTTTGGCTGACCTAATAGTATTAATATTATCCAGTTTCTCCTTAAGTACTTGACACAGTGCCACAAAGTTAAGATGCTTTTGAGTCATTGCACTTCATAAATAGTTCTTGAGCCAATGCAATGAACAAACTAACAAGAAAAACATAGCATAAAAGCAAGCACACTAGTCTTCCTGCTCTTCTTAAATAGAAGCAGTGGGTATTTGCTACTAGGCTATAGCCAGTGACTTGCACTGAGGAGTAGCTAGTCTAGCAGAGATAGATCAATCAATCTCACAACTCTAATTATTATCAATTCACAATATTTATTGTCTTGTTGAAGCTACAGTCCATATGCAACACTTTTCTTCACGTGCTTCTCGGAATCTGCCTTAGCTGACTGTTCCTCCACCTCACCAGTTCCAGGTAGAAACAGCCGACGGAAGGGAAAGGGAACTTTCCTGCCTCTATCTCCCATGCCCCCCGCTGCAATGGCTTAAAGGTCGTGGTTTCAAGTGCTCCAGTCTATCTTCTATAGGAACAGGTAGGGGATTGGTTTCCCCTTGATTTCATTGTAAATTCTCTAAATAACTCGGGGAAAAAAAATTCTGCAGTACTTATGGTCTCTGTATTTACACAACTTTTAAACATTGTACAATGCGTATGTATAATATGGAATGTAGTTTTATTATTTATGAAATGGGAACATATTATGTGCAGACAAAAATGTTATGCTTTCTTTCTTTTTTTTTCAAATATGGAAAATATAATAGTTAAATAACAAATATTTGCTCACAACACTCTCTCTCTCTCTCTCTCTTTTTAGTAGTGTTTTACTTAAATGTACTACTCTCTTGGCCTCCAATTAAAACAATTGGGTAAGCTAAACAGTCAATAAATTAACATTCTTATTTTTGTTGTTGGTTTGGTTTATTTTACTTCGCTTTTCCGACACATTTGATTATTGCAAAAATGAGGATCAGTGATATATGATGGAACTGATTTAGGGTCCTCACAAAGAACAATCCAAATTGTTCATATGTGTTGTACTCTCCAGTGAATAATGAACTAATGTGGAATGAGAAATTTATTCCAGAACTCAAAAAGCCAAATGGATATTATTGAAGAAACTACAAAAAGCTGTTTGTCCCCTTTTATATATTGACTTCTTGCCACCTCCCATCACTTCTTCTAACTGTATAGATTTAATTGCAATAAGTAGCTAATGTACTTATGGAAGTCATGAGGGCAATCATCAACAGAGATCTCTCGATTCCTGATTTCACAGTGACCTACAGATGCGCTGGGAGGAAATTATTTTTTAATTTATTTTTAGCGTTGCTCTTCCATCACTTTACCTAACACTTTAAACTGTAGGTCCAGTCCCGATTAGCCTTTCTGTGCATAATGTGGATTTAAAACACCAAATCAACCAACCATGGCAAAGTGGTTATCACAGTGTGCTACGACACTAGGCGTTCCGGCTTCGAACCTCGACCTGGGCATGGGTGTTCTTTGCATGTGTCCCTTCACTAATTTTATCGTATAATCTTCACGATTAACCAAATGTGACAAAAAATCAATGCTAAGTAACAAAAATCAAATCATTCATTGATTGATTTGGTACATTTTATTTTGCTTTCCTGCTACTTTTGGCTAATTGCAAAGATGATAAGCTAAATTTGATGAAGGGTCATACACGAAGAACACCCATGGCCAAGCTAAGATCTCTGGCGGACTATAGTCCATTTTTTTCCACTACGAAGTGAATGTAAACAAAAGCACGTGTTCTAGACAAAGCCAGTGCAGCCCTATTGGTGGATTCTGGCAGTAGTCCCTCCGCAGACCTTTTGCACCTTGATAGATAGTTCATTCAATGCCATCTTGAAACTACAGTAATACAGCATTGTATGCTGTTCAAAGCATTTACTAGCCTTATCCTTGCTTATGAATTCATAACCATTCTTTAGTAAAGCACCTACGGTGACATTGACTCATTCAAATTAACAAAATTCCCGCTACTTGTCCATCACCCTGTGTTGTGCAGTGTTGCAAATTCACAATATTAAGTAAAGTCTATAATCTTGAAACACCGGACTAGACAGAATCAGAAAACATGATTAAAACTGACAGTGACTGACCTGAGAACCTCTAGATTATACATGTGTTGATGCATATACCACAAACACGCACACACTACTTTCAACTTCATGCATTTTATCTAGAATGGTAAAAGCAACGCACTGCATAAGATTGTAGGGAAACCTTTGAGAAAGCCAAAGTGCTTGATGCAAATACAACCAGTGATGCTTAAAATCGTACAGAATGTTACTTTAGCATTTATTAAATGATCCACCTACGCTTCCTTTCCTTTACTTCCCTCATAAAACATGCTCAGATTTCAGGAACCTGAATTCTCCCAGCTTGTCAAAGAAAAATGCCAGATGCATACACTGGCAACTGCTTCCAAGAAGGAATTTGTAGAGGGAAGGGACACAAGCTTTTGGCGTAACAGATGGGGAAACTGTGCCATTCAGTGTTGCTACCCAACCTTTATAGAAACATATTACAATTCAGTAATATTCCAAAGCTGTTATTGTATCTAATTGCTATATAGCCAACTTCGCAACTACAAAGTTTTATTAATGTTCCAACATGGGTGTACGAAATAAGACCTTCACATTTCTTGTATCTAATTCATAAGAGAAAAAATAACATAGATGGAGACACTACTTTTCGTGGTCAAGAATCTTCCGAAACACTGTTACCCTCAAGCACACGGCTATTTATAGCTTTCCTCACCTCGACCCTGCAAAACCTGCCCTCCTCTCTATTGCCGTGTGGTGGTTTTTGAGATTTTGCGTAGTGTTTATAGGTTGTAAGTATCATTGAATGTTGATGTGGATTCAACAGCAAGTGTTACAAAACATCTACATTTAAAACCCTGAACAAGTGGCGATACCAAAATTGTGGTGAATCCAGAGTATTGTGTTGATTGTTAACTTCTGAACAGGTGTCTTAAAAACAAGAATTTATGCGGTCCGCAAGGAAATTCAGCCGAACAAAAATGTGGAGGGCACATTTTAGCCGATTTTGTACTTGCTGCCGTCAGCAGGAAAGTGGCTGTTTTTTTTTTTCATGGATGAGTTTGTCTACGCTCGTTAAATTATTCCAGGAATTATTTATTTTACTTCGCATTTCTGCCACACTTGGCTAATCGCGAGGATGAGTATGAGTGATGATATGGTGAAATTGATGAAATAACACCCACAAAGAACATCCATGCCTATGCCAAGATTCAAACTTGGGACTCCTGGCATCATAGCGTCCAGTGATAACCACTCCACTACAACGGCCAGCTGTGTGAATTCTTCTTATATTGTATATTACCACTGATGAGAACTGACATCGTTGGTAAGTGTTTACCTCTATTTTATTATATTTTTTCATCTCTCGTATTTACAACAGTGTTCATTTTAGAAACTAATATTTGCACATTTTTAAAAGTCACTCTAGTTTCGAAACGTTGTGGAAAATACTGACACTGAAGCTAACACGTGTGCTGGGAGGAAGGGGCAAGTGCTGGCAAATGGAAAGTGGGCACCGTGCACATTAATACAAATTTCGGTAACTTATTGGCCACACCTACTTCGTTTTAAAGTTGGAAACAGTATAGTCAAATCAAATTGTTTTTGATTCTCGAAAGGAGGTGGGAGTTACGTGTACTGTTTTTAGTAGCCATTGCTCATTTTAAAATCTTCTCTTGTCTTTGACTTGTTCTTTTTAGGAATACAAAGCAATAAAGGGGGGGAGGCTACGACCCACACCAACCCTGCCCTTGGGCAACTCACTGATTGCTTCCCCAAGTATCAACGTCACCGCACGTCACTGGCTATAGCCTAAGGGTCGCTAGTCCAGGAAGTTTATAATTAACATGGTTGATGAGATCTAACAAGCAAATTAAGCTTTATAGGTAGATATTCGGTTTGTTTGTTTGAGGAAATCCCTGGGTCCCACGAAGTGTAATATTCTTCAAGTTGGGTCCTCGATTGGAAAAGGTTGAGAACCACTGCCCTAGTGGATACAGAGGCAAAGAAAATTGGCTATTTTAACTGCAGAAACAAGAATATGGACTAGATGTAGCACCCCTTTTGTATGTCAATTGTGACATGCCTATGATAAAAGTTCCCTGTGCATATTGCACTGTGCCATTAAGCCACATTTAGGGGATGTGGGGGTAGGGCACCAGACATTCTCGATCTTGGACACTTTAGACATGATGTGATCAGCAACCATTCTCCAGCCAACTTTACTCCCAGGACCTATTTATTTGAGGCTGGGTGAATCCCAGAGGTGCTTTGTGTATGGACAAGACCAGAAAATTTCTTACCTCAGATCACCCAACCTAGGAATCAAACCTGGATCTCCCTTGTGGCAGTCAGATGTCCTACCTACTAGACTCCGACAGCACCAAACATGCACTATGGTTTCTACAAAAACATGGATGGGCAGAGACGTGAATAGACAGGCAGAATACTTGAAATAGTACAGAAGACAGTCAGCATGTTCCAATGGAGCAATCTAATATAACAGTGGTTTATAATTTTTTGGTTCATTTTGTCCATGCTGTATCTGATTATTTCATGGTGCTCCAAGTCAGAAAATGCAAAACAGTAATTGCCCTTACAGTGAAACTTAGAATAAATATTCCTCAGGGTGCAGTAGCTAAAGAGCTTAAAATGTTGGGAGAAAAAATAAGATCAAGGAACTTAAAAATGGGGTTTCACTGTGTTATCTGATTTTGTTGTGTAAAATATACAAATTAGTTATGGAAGATCTACTGGGACTGTTTATTAAAATATAGAATGCAGTGTTTTATTTTTTAAACAAAGGTATCCATCCGGAATGTTGTAAAAAAAACTACATTTGTCCTACAAATTAGCCTTTCAATAAGCAAACTCATTATGAATGTGCGACTTACTCACAATAGCAATATAACACGTATTTTTTAAATATTTAGAAAATATTCAAATTTTTTTTTAAAAAAATGGTAAAAATGAGTATGTTATTTACACAACAACATTTCGAGAATTTACTGTTCTCTTCTTCAGGTCCAAAACTTCGACTACGAAAAACTTTCCATAGCCATGTCAAGATATTTTAAAAACCAAGAATAAGGATGTGGGTTTGATATGGGTTAGACAGGAATTTAAAAACTATGCCTAAAACTGATGTTGCCTACATATTCTGTTACAAATTAAAAGTCCCTGAAGTTAAAAGACCCTTTCCTTCTAAAACACTTATTTCAACATTGAACAATATAAAATATTTTGACATGGCTATGGAAAGTTTTTTGTAGTCAAAGTTTTGGACCTGAAGAAGAGAACAGTAGACTCTCGTAACGTTGTTGTGTAAAAAACATACTCACAAAATCATTTTTTTGTGTCTTTTGAATATTTTTTAAATATTTTAAAAATATGTGTTATATTAGCCTTTCAACCTCCTCATTTTACAAAGTTCCTGATAAACGCTCACGTTTGAAAACTGAAAAGTTGAATGTGGTGTTTTAATTACCCACTCTAGGTGTGGTCTTAATTATCATCATTTTATTATCAACAATGTATGGTAAAATATAATGAATTTAAATTTTTCTTTTAAGCATGGCAATATCTTGTTCTACCGTGCGTTCATTTCGATCTGCAGCCGAGAGATCGGGAGAAGCGTGGCGGGCGGCGCTCACAGAGATGCCGACACTTGCGGCCTGTAATGCCCGCTTATTTTTATGGACTAATGCAGACATTTATATAAATATTGCAAAACGAGCACTAACCTGTGTTATAACACGCAAAAGTTCTTCTGTAATTCATCACACAAATAAATACGCTTTAGAAACGATGTTAAGAGCCACAGATAATAAAACATTTTAATCATAGTTTTGACCAGTAACGTCCTGCTTAAGTTTATGTCCTTGAAAAAGTTTTGTATCGATGGGGATCGTTTGGAGGTTTCGAATGTGCAACACTGTATCAGGTTTACGCTGCAGACGAAACCGTCAAAAGTCAATGGTTTTCGTGAGCTTCCTTGCAATCCGAAATCTCCGAGCTCGAGTTTTTGTTCCTTCACGACTAGATTAAGACAGAGCTGTGAATATAGTGGCGAGCAGATGTATACCAAGAGCGTGTTAATTTCGTACTGTGCGCAAGAGTGTTATTCTTGGTTACTTGTCGTTACTTGTGTTATTGCAGTGTGTGTGTGTGTTGTGTCAGTGAGACGATTGGAATGCCAGCTCAAGTTTCACTTTAGAACAAAGAATTTTTATGTATGACACTTACGTGAAAACAGACTCGTGTCGGGAAGTGTGTAGGCAATTTGTACATAAATTCCCAAGCGTTTCACCTCCACATAGAGATACGGTTAGACATCTTGTCCTTAAATTACGATAAACTGGATCGTTAAATTTTAAAACACCTAAGCAAAAACAAGTGATTCTAACCGAAGCAAAACTCGATGAAATTGGTGCAGCGTTAGAACGTTCTCCAAACAAACCTCTATGCCGTGTTTCACAGGAGATGGGCGTGTCAAAATCATCAGAACATACAGCCACTAAGGTACAAAAATTAAAACCGTACTCTTATAACAAAGGTTAGTGCTCGTTTTGCAATATTTATATAAATGTCTGCATATGTCCATAAAAATAAGCGGGCATTACAGGCCGCAAATGTCAGCATCTCCGTCAGCGCCGCCCGCCATGCTTCTCCCGATCTCTCGGCCGAATATCGAAATGAACGCACGGTAGTTACATATATTCCATTCCTCATGTATTTTGAAAGAGTTTTACAATGAAGTCCACGCCACACACACATATGAAAATACAACAGAATAGAGTAGAATGAAATACAATTTTATTCACATGAACCCTGATCCTTACATATTCCTTTCACAGTGGTTCTTTAAGAAGTAAACACAATTTCATTATTAGTAACAGCAGGTGCAAAAATAATACTTTCTATACCTTAGACATACATCTATTACCACACCAAGAGCAAATGAGATTTGATGATAAGGATGTCGAATCGACCCTTCTGAATAGAAATATGTATCATATATCATTGGAAAGGGTAGGAATCAAGGATTCCAGAAGTGTAAAAATTTCATAAAAATTGCCCACCCCCCAATTCCGGGCTCCGCCCCTGGGGTAATTGACCTACGCCCCCTACCACTACTGCGCCCAGCCCTTTTCTAAAGATATCCTTTAAAGGCATGTTAGAACCTGCGCAACAAAAAAATACGAATGAAAACATGATTTTAAAAAAGTTCAATCCTAGTGAAAATTCGTATATATATCCACGTTGAAAACCAAAGTTCGACCTGGCAATACTGTGTGTTTAAAACTAACATGGATTAGGTTAAAGGAAACCATCTATGGTGAGTAATGTAGTAGTAATTTTTTTATTATTTCATAGAAGTGTAACTGCAAATTGAGAAATGAACAGTGGCAAATCGTAGTGTGAAATACATACTATTAGCGAACATCTCTTTCTTTTACTTTCAAATGGTAAAACACAAGGGTCGATTGTGCAGTCTAGCCGATTAGACTATTTGTTAGTATTACAACATATTCAAGTAAAAAATTAACTTTACCTCAAAGCCCGTCTCCCCTCTCTGCTTCTCTTCTGCAGATGACAGGTATTCATTGAGAAGGTTTTCTGATTCAGAAGACATGTTATGGAAGTCCTGTAAGATTCTCTGGCATGTCTATGCATGGATAGCACACGAACTTTGGCAAACTGTCATCCTCTGAAACCTAGAATGAAGAAAACTGAAGTCATAAGTAGGATAGGGAAGGGACATGGATATTTAGACACTGGGTAGTATTGGGTAAATACTGGGTATTTATTAAAACTGTAGTCATCTACCAAGAGCTGCCATAGCTCAGCTCATAGAGCATCTGGCTATCACTAGGAAGACCTAGGCTCATTTCACGGCAGGAGATCTGCACAAGGATATTTTCCAGTCAATTCCATTTCTGCATGGCTCCGAAGATCACACAGCCTCATATAAATGGGTACCTGGGGGCAATCCTGGAGGGTAAAGGCATCCAGGCAGGAAACTGATCGCCATCACAACTTTGGCCACAATCAAGAATATGTGGAGCTCTATACCTCCCCATCACCCCATGTGCATTTCTCTATTTTAGTTATGTACCTCAAAAGTAGATATTTATTACAAATTAAATGTTCCCGTTTATATTTTGTACTGAGACAAAAATATAAACATTCCTCTTAGCAATTGTTACAGTTGAACATCTGGATTCCCTACCAAACTTGTAAAAATTTGTTGTACACTGTATTCTTAAATTATACAAAGCTTTGTATATTTCTATTCCTATTATATTTTGGTCATTCCCGTATTATATATTGCATGTCCTCACTTTCGTAAATACATTCACATCTCTTACTCAGCATGGCCACTACTGGACCATGATAAAATTCAAGTATAATTCTGGTTCAAGGCGAACTTTCCAAAAATTCAAGGATATAAGCAGTTGTTTTCTCTATTTCAACCTTACAAATTACCACCTCTCAACTTCCCAAACAAATATAAAGGGTCTGTGTCTGTGATTACAACGTATACACAAAATACTAATTCAATTAAATGGCATACGTATACACACACACACACACACATCTATATCTACTTATTTAATTTCAGGTGCGGAGTGGTTTACATTTGCCATATCACTAGTTCATGCTCGAAATACATACACATCTACAAACACAAGTCACAAATGTTAAGGAATACATTAATATACAAAAATAATTGTTAATTGTATAAGAATTTCAAATTCAAATTTTAATTGTTTGAAATTAATTTGTTGTACTTCCAGTGGTACTCTAAAATTTGGTAGTGTGTGCTGCAGGTCAATATTTTAAATATTGTTAAAATGACACTTTATTAAATTGTAAGTGAGTGTGGCGTGCATCCAAGACTGATTGCAGGTTAATATACAATATAATACTCTTGAAAATAAAAAGATGAAGCATTTTCAAGCTCATAAAAGTTTCAAGCAATGAGGGGGCGTTTTTCTTAAGTGATCAAATTCATCAGTGACATAGTTGAGGTGTTTAAAACTCTTGGACCAACAAAATGAAGACTGTATGATAGAACAGGGTGTAATGCCCTGGACATTACATTGTGATTCTTTGTTATTTAGTTAAAATATAGTATTTGTGCATTTTCAATTTGGCAAACATTTATGATGCCATAGAGAACTAGTGTCAGATAGAAAATAAACTAACCTTGATGTGCCAGGACCTGGCAACATTTAAGAAACTAATAGATTTATCAACAAGCAAGAAATACCATAGCACCTAAAAAATATAGTTAAAAAAGATGTCTTGAAAAATTGCAATATGTGACTTAAAGTTCATTTAATTGCTGTTAAGTGTGAATTTACAAGAATAAATCTTGTATAAAGGTGAAAGAGTGAGTTTTGTTTTCCTTGTAATTGATAAGAGTCTTGTGACAACGACATGCGGAGCGACGGGTAAATTCCTGAACTTAGTGAAAGGTACGTAACAAGAGGTTCCCAAACTTTTTCATTTCATGGGGCCCTTATGTTTGAAGATTTTTCTGCAGCACCCAAGTCAGAATGTAAGCCTATCTAGCACTTGTGATGCTCAGTTAGTGTAGTTATGTTTCTAGCCTTATGTTAAAAAATAAACACATATATCAAATTCACAAACAATATACATGTAAAAAGTACAGTAACTGTTCGATGTCTGCCGAACAGATTTCTTCATTTTTACAGAAGAAACTACTTACGGAAATCACTTTCTGTAGCATTGTTAAAGTTCGTGAAGGTGTTTTCTCTCATCGTGTAATCTGTTTGAGTGCATTTTATTTATTTATTTATTTTTTTTTTTTGAGAAATATCTCTCCAACACACAATTGCCGTTCCTTTCATTTGCTTCCTCTACCTGAATCGAATGTTGCGTGCGTTTGATGATGTAACCCCGTCACCATTTCCAACCACGCAGTGGTTTTGCAAGAAGATGACGTGTCCTTCCTGACATTATTACGACCCCCAATTTTAACTATGTTTGCCTAACCTAACCTTACCATGCATGGTTCGTGGGGCTACCGGTGCACGGTAGCATGGGTAACATAGTAGGTATGTTAAAAATGACGAAATAAACGAGTGAGAGGTGTTCGTCAGAGATTGAACAGGTACTAAAAGTACTAAATAAGCA
The DNA here is from genome assembly GCF_977018435.1 of Lepisma saccharinum. Lineage (NCBI taxonomy): Eukaryota > Metazoa > Arthropoda > Insecta > Zygentoma > Lepismatidae > Lepisma > Lepisma saccharinum. The sequence goes on from NC_139243.1 coordinate 69,016,599, forward strand.
CATATCTGGAAGTGTCATTTCAGTGAAAATACTGGAACATTTCGCGGCACCCCTGTAAGGTATCCATGGTGGCACACCCCTCCGCGAAGCACACTTGGGAAACCACTGTGATAGAATATTTTTGAAAATTCTCATGTGTACCAACAGTGTTTCATATGCTATCCAATTTTTGTACATACACGTGAAGTCAATTTGCAACCAGGTGAGTAGTGAAACTTTTAGTTTGGTTTTGTTTACATGGTTAATACAGGTTCCATGTCTGCATCAGAGGTATCAAATGTACACTATATAATTACATGTAAAATTACACTAAATGTAGACAGGAATGGGATTTTTCGGAGTCATCCTAGCTATACCCCTGTTTTGGACGTAATACCGAATTTGTGAAATAGTAAGATGGAATGTAGTTTCTCTTTCCCCCTGCTGAACTTTTGTCAATTATTTGCAAATTATTATGAGAGGCTCGAATGAAGATTTGTGCTCAAAGCCAGATCAAGAAGTAATCAGGTGTTTAAAGCATTTAGGGGCATTAATTATTCGGTACTAGTTAGATATAGCGAAGACACATTTAACTTGTTTATTTTCAAATTAATTTCATTTGTACTTATCTCATATGCATAGCAGAACATTTTTCAACTTGGGATTACTTATTTTTCAATGAAAAAAGCGTTATTTTTAACATTATAAGTATTTATTGGTCGTTGCTAATTGGCGGCCAAATCTTGACTCACGTTGTCTATCATCAGCTGATATGCAGTGTTACCAAACTTATGAACCGATAAATGCCGCAAACCCTATTCACAAAAGGTTTTCAAGCAAAAATTGATCCACAAACCATTCACAGAAGGTTAGGTTAGGCAAACATAGAAAATTAAATTGGAAAAAAAAATGCTTACACGTCATCTTGTAAAACTACCGCGTGGTTGCTACACTGACAGGGGGTTACATAATTGAACACACAGAACATTTGATTCATGTAGACGACGGCAATAGTGGTACGAGCTATCGTGCAACGGAGATACATGAATGTCAAAAATTACATTATTTACCAGCCGAATAAGTTCCATGAATGGAAAAACACTATTCCCAGCTTCCAAAAGTCCACAGGAACTCAATTCCGTAAGTACTTTTCAGTCTTTTCTCCTGTAAATTTGAAGAAATGCGTTTTCGCTATATCTAACTGTTACCAATTATTCTACTGCTAAGAGACATAAAGGTGATCCACCTAATCTAATAATGAAAGGATTTCACAATATTTTATTAATTCCAAGAGCCCTAAACCTGACCTGACTAACATAACAACAAAAACATTTAGGAGTGAAATAACACTCCTTCACATCCCACACACGTGAAAGAAGATGGTAGCAGAAGTCTGTAACTAAGACAATAGTAAATGAATGACTGCTTGCAAACAATCATATAGAAGTGCATGGGAGGGAAATATTGTTCTCCAGAAAACATGCAGGAAGTAGTCACGAAACCTCTGAAGTATGATGTGTGTTAACAGACATAATTAGAAATCAAACCACGCAAAATACCACAGCGGTCTAGTCGGTAAGGACCATCCCCCATGATGGAGTGATTAGCACATCGTGCTACAATGCCAGGGGTCCCGGCTTTGAATCCAGGCTGGGCATGAATGTTTGTGAGTGTCCATTCATCAATTTCATAATATTATCACTCATCCTCTTCGGAAATTAGCCAAAAATGGCACAAAAAGCAAAAAAGCAGAGTAACATAAAGCAAAGCACTCACACTAGTCTGTAGGGCATTTGACATTACAAGTTGTCTATCGGCCGAACACGTCGCACTCATTTATTTAGTCACTTCTTACATTGGAACTTACCTATTGTGCATTGCGAAACATTCTTTTAGGTGTTCCTCTGCATTTCTCATGAAAATAATGTCAATAATAGCCCCAATATTCTTCCTTGTTTCCCTTCTGCAATACACAATGTGGCCACGCAGCTTGACTTGCGTAGTGGATAACACACAATATAGCCATGCAGCTTGATATGGATATGGAGTGTTTCCAAATTTACTAACCGAAAAATGCTTGACAGATAGCCCCAAAAACCATCCATGGGTAACCCCACAAACCATTGACGTTAGCCACAAAAACCATCCACGGGTAGCTCCATGAACCATTCACACGAGGTTAGGTTCCATTAGCACTCATTTCGGTAACGGTTCCGATTGTTTTATGATTTCTCCTAGCACAAAGACTAATTATCGTAGAATTTTGAAAATCATTGTCACACGAAATGTGAACCTTCCTTAACGTAATGAGCGCTGTTTGGAATCGAAAAAAGTTATTTATGTTGAAAAAAACAACTTTATAATTACCTTACGCACTTCTCATGGACAAGATATTCTCCGTCGACAAGCGACAGTAAATAACGTAGAAGCGTGGGAATGAATGTAGAAGTAAATCGGAACCTTATTAGAATGCATTTAGGGACTTTAATTTAATGCTAAGGGAACCAAACCTAACCTGCCTAACCTAACCACGATAACATATATTGAACAAAATATTAAGTGATCGCTAAAACTCATCAGTATGTGTTAACAGACATAAATCGAAAGTGAACCATGTAAAAATTGGGAACGAGTTTACAATACCGGACCACTCTCCAATTTCTATAAAATTTCGCCTACTCACTAATTGTGAACTCCTAATCACGAATCTGTATGTAATAATTGGTGGTCGAGTATGGAAATCGAGGGAAAAAAATGAAATAAACTATGTTTTCTTAACGTAACGTAACCCTACCATAAGAACAATAGCTCCACAGAACACACCATTTTTCCCCGAATGGGTGTTACTTATCGCACAACACTTTAGCAACATTGTGTTCTGACGTCACAGGAGATAGCTTTTTCATGGTAGGCAAGGCAAGGTATAATTCTCTTAGCCAAAATATTAATTTTTCTTTGTATTTATGCTAATGGAACCTAAACTAACTTCGTAGGCATTCCTCGTCTGACGTCAATATTCAAGGTTGCAAGATTGTTGTGCATAAAGGAAGACCATTAATGAATTGCAAAAGAAAGATGGTTCCGAATTACTGTGTATGGACAATCACCGTGGTAAATTGCAAGGTTATTTTACAAGTTCTACACGTAAATGTACAATTTTAACAAGTGACCGCCAATTGTGAACTACAGATATGTGATCAGGACACCGAAATTAGTAAGCAGGTGAAATTTTATAGACATGGAAGAGTGGTCCGGTATTGTAAACTCATGCCAAAAAATTGCATTCGTAGCATGATGAAATCACAATAAAACAAAAGGAACTTGGGCCCAATGGCAGGATATTATGTCATCAAGCATGCACAAAATTCGGTTCACCAGAAAGCAAATGGAAGCAATGCCAATTGTGCATCCGAGAGATATATCTCTTCAAAAATACATGAATTCCCGGTAAAACAGATTCAACGATGAAAGAAAACATCTCCACCAACGTCGAAAATGCTACAGAAACGGTAAAAATTTACTATCCTGCGAACACCTATAATTTCTTCGTTTCGTCAATTTTTGACATTCCTACTTACCTATCTACTTCGTGGAACATTCCTTAAGGTGTATTGACGTTTCTTTGATCAAAGTAATTGCAATTCTTCATTATTGTCATTTGAATTTAGAGTCAAAATTTCCAACAGATTCTGGGCTCCGCCCCTGGGGTGATTGACCTACCACCCCCAACCGCTAACGCGGCCCCGCCTCCGCTCCGGCTCCCCGGCCTTTTCTATAGACTCCCTGTTAAAGGCATGGGTAAGACTGCAGAATATGGGATGCTTAGGAGTTAGTAATTGGGAAAAGTAAGTTTTAACGTGCAGAAGAATTTTTTCTTTAAAAAAAAAACCAGAAAAACATGTCCAGGTTGGGCGATATTGAAATCGTAGCAACCAAGGAAAAGGCGTATTCCTGCACAAATCTAGTGGAAGCAAAAAATGCCTATGTTGTTAGGTAGCTAGGTTTAGTTCTCTTAGCCTAAATAATAATTAGTCATTTATTTATGCTAATGAAACCTAACCTAACAGGCCTAACCTAACCTTGTAGGCATTCCTCGAAGAAATAATGAAAGAAACTGTGCATAAACAATATGGACACGAACGAATGGAAAAATGCATTGCTTTTAGTAGCAGGAAAAAAATTTCATTGTATTTATGCTATTGGAACCCAACCTAACAAGCCTAACCTAACCTTGTAAGCATTCCTCGTCTGAAATAATGAAAGAAACTGTGCGTCTGCGGGTGGAATGCAGAGCGACAAATCAACTCGTATGCCGTGAAATGAAGGATCTCACTTATCGCACAGCACTTGAGCGCGTAAACAATATGGACCTGAACAAATGGAGAAATGCATTGCTTTTAGTAGCAAGGAAAACATTTTTTACGCGTAATAATATAATAGTAATCGTAAAAGGAACACCGGAAAATAGAAGTAGAAGGTACGTACTTTCAGGGGATATAAATTTTGTTCGTCTATTTAGAGGAAAAAAGCAGCCCATGTTCTGCAGTGAGACCAAGGAATGTTAGAAATTGGCCGGAGTCACCTACCCCAAATGAGCCTCAAACTTTTAAATTTGAAGAAATCCCTTTCCAGGATACGGAAAACTTACCTCAATTTCACACAAAACACCTTCCCGATGTTAGACAATACTACAGGAACTTATTACGGTAAGTAGTTTCTTCTGTAAAAATGAAGAAATCTGTTCGCAGGATAGTAAACTAGTACCACACAAGGAACTTGAGCCCCTTTGGTTTTAGGCTCCGCTCTCTTCCAGCTTGAATTCAATGCTAATTTCACCCCTCTAAAGATCACACACAAATGAAAAGTTCTGCATAAACCCCTGGCACTGATACGCAGTGGAATTACATTACACCTAAAGTATACACCACTGAAGATACTAACTTTCTTACACGGCACGGGAACAAAGTAACCGGCCTGACACAACTCCATGTGTTCGATGTAAACCACAGATTAATAAGATCGCTTACTTCCTATCTCTCCTTTGTAATCTGTGCGTATACCAAATTGGGCATGTGGAGCCACCCTACGGCTGTTTCGAAACGTAAAGCGTTGTCATAGCAACCTCTCCGCCAATCATATCTTACTCTTGGCAGTGACAGTTGAATGCGTCTCAGCGCAATGATGAGCTCACCCCACCCTTCCATTCCTGCTTTTATTTTCTGCTAATAATTCGGAACATATCTCGTAAGGTCGAATTAATTATTTTATATAAGTGCATAGAAATGTTCTACAAGGATAAATACCACTGTTCAGTTAATGCATGTTACGTTTGAATGATTTCTACATCTAAGTTACGAGATATACAGAATTAGTAGCCCAGAAGCACAACATAGGAAAATAATTTCAAGTTCCTGAAATTCCAGCACATAAATCATTCCGTTGTGCATGAAAAATGGTCCGTGTATTATCTGTGGTAATAAGTATTTTTATTTCGTATTCTCCCTATTATGCGTTGCTTTTTTGACATTTTAGGCAAATCGCGTTTTTATCTTGTGTAAACTCTACAGCGATTACTTTGTTCGTAGATCAATGCGTTTTACCCCTCCCTCGTCGTTGTTTATTTAGCGTCGCATTTTTTTCAATTTTAGGCTAATCGCGACGATGCTATGAAAAATTGATGGCACAAAGAAAGCTCTAACAGGGATTCGAACCCAGGACCCTTGCATTAACTGAACAATGGTATTTATCCTTGTAGAACATTTTTATGCACTTAAATAAAATGAATACTACGACCTTACGAGATATGTCCGAATCATTAGCAGAAAATAAAAGCAGGAATGGAAGGGTGGGGTGAGCGGATCATTGCGCTACCCAAAGTGTTCTAAAGGGCGCTCGAGCCATGCTGCAACATTTCCCAAATTGTATCTTTCTCTTCATAACAATTGCTGCACAGTTTAACGTGGGTGGCAATCTGCAGGATACAGAACACTTAATATCAGCAACTGTTTCTGGTGCCGTCACTGTAATTTTCTCCCTTGTGTAGGACTACCATATTCAATCGCAAGATGTAGACACTTCTGATTTACCAACGTAGAAAATTCCATTCATCTGTCGATGGCCTCATAAAACGAAAGACAAATGCATCCACTTTCTCCACAATTGATATCAGTGGAGTACCCTGAGAGGGGGGAGATTTGATGCTGAAAATGCCAGGGAAACAAAAGACAGGATTCGAAGGTTTTGTCGCAGGAAATAAGAATAAATCATAAAACGTATATTAAAAACTACTGATGGAACATTAGTGCTATTCATCTAATGAAACCATTACAAATCGGCTGGCGGCTTGTAGGTATGAAATATACTGGAAAAAAAGATATATACATATAGTCAGTACTTGTGTTCCAAACTTAACCACCATCCTAAGAAAATTGGGGACCTACAAGTGAGTAGCGTAACCCAGTCTGGGAAATCTCTTATAACAGCTGAGGGTTTGATGTGCTGAACCCACGTCAGCCCATTACTGGTTGAAGATCTCCACACCTCTAGATAGGGTTGTGGGAGGCAGACTGGCAGTCAGTTGATAGGCCAAGGCCCTTCCAGGGCTGTACAGCAGTGGATCTCAATCTTTTACAGTCGGGGACCCAACTTGAAGGATATTACACTTCGTGGTACCCATAAGATGGGAACCAGCGGAATTACTTTGTAGGGTGTGCACCTAGTCTATAATCATATATTTGCTCTTTTACAACAACACGGCCTGAATTTAAATTGTTAAAACAATATATCTAAGTAATTTAAGGTAATAGGTTTTTAAGACCCAGTTAACAAAGTTTCGAGCCCAACTTCCCGACCCACCAAATGTCCCCTCAGGACCCAGGAGTGGGTCGCACCCTATAGGTTGAGAAACTATTCTGTAGAACCATGGGTTATGTTATGCTGTAGATGAAAGTAAATATTTTACACTACAGTTAATTTCTATCACAACTTACATTCAGTGTTCTGTAGATGAAATAATATTTTGGAAAATACAACATAGAAACTAGTTCAGTGCCATCTGCCATGAGAGAATAGAATAAAATAATAGTTATGAGTGACACAGCTCATTGGGGAAGTTATCAAACAGAATAATTTCTGGAATAAAATTGTAATTGTTTTAATTCTATCAGTCTATTTCTCTGTAAAAACTACTATGATGATGACAATGAATAGTTATGGGAAAATAGAGTAAGAAAAGGTCACACCTTACACAAGTTAACCTAGAATGCCTCTATAGCAACTACCTCATCTCGAAGTTGTACCTATATGGAGACGCATAGCAGTTCGGATCCCACTTTAAACTGTAGGTCCAGTCCCGATTGGCCTTACTGTGAATAAAGTTGACTTAAAACACCAAATCAATCAATCAATCGAAGTTGTATGAAATTTCACTTTTCTGGTTTGCATGAGAGTAATTTCAACCCATTTCTAAAAACGTGTGGATGTTTGTAAGATATATTATTAACTAATCACTGCATGCTTATTCATTTTAGTATTTGTCAAACATCCCTAATTTTTAATCTAGAATGGGAGTAGGATGTGTCATACAAGCGAGTTTTGTTCGAAGTTACTTACTGGAACCACTCTACATATTGACTACAATTCCATCATATGGCATTGCATATTTCATAGTTACACAAAAATCTGGACTCGAAATATGAATGTCTTAGAATACAAAACAAAGCAGTCATGGAGTATGTACGATCAAGCTAGATAAGCACACTCCTAGCCCACACTCCTGAACACACACACAATGGAATTATAAATACACCACTGAAAGATCTTATCCTGCACAGATATGTATTTTTATATATTCATATACTTAATACAGTACTGAAGATGATACAATCCATGCATTCAGAATAAATATTCCACATGAATTTTAAAGTTAATTAAAAAACAAAAGAAATGTGCAAATTTCCAGCTGATGACAAAGAAACCAACAGTATTTTTTGCAATTTAGAGAGATTTCACACCAAAGTGACATGTGGCATATGTCACTTGGAAATAAACCAATGAACAGCAACGTTTCACCCATAGTGGATGCCATATTGACAAAATCCCTGCTACTCATTATCAGCTTCTAAATAATGTCACACATGTTTCTAGTCAGTCTAAAAGAAAGTGAACATAAAGAATTAATAAATAATCATTCTTTTAAGCTTCACACTATCAGGTCGATCATTGGTGCATGATGTTTCTCATACCATCCCTTCCATCAAGAAGTAAATTTAACTTGGCTTCGTATCGAACATAGGTGTCTCACTCATGATGATTTGCTGCAAGGGCTAGACCATCCAATGTGTCATGTCTAAATGTTAAGTGATTGGCTTATTCCTACCTAATGAGTAGATTATACTTTCCTCAAATTTTTGATCTTACCAATTATTGACCAGATTGGGAGATAATGACAGCACTTTAATAAATGTCATTACCTTTTTGAGAAGAGCGGGGCTCTTGAGGAAGTTCGTAGTTTTGTATATGTCCTTTGCAAGTCTTTATAACATTTCACTTTCAACCTTTCTCAAGGGGCTCTTCACACCCATTTTTTAACTCAGGTATGGGTTCGATACCCGGTGGAGACCCATAGTGTTTCGGATCCCACTTTAAACGGTAGGTTCAACCCAATTAGCCTTTCTGTGCATAAAGTAGACCTAAAAGAACAGTTCAAACTCAAGTAAGGATATTAGATAAGAGGATTCTTCCTCACATACATTGAATGGCCCAATATAGTCATTATGCCTACAAGTCCCAAAATTTATTTCAAGCATCTTACGTCCAATTACATATATAAATTATATTGTTAACATTAAACATATGGAATATAGAGTAAAAGACTATAAGGAATCCTTAAAATCCTACATCAATTAATTTCCACTGTATTGAATATTATCATAATATTGTTAATGAAATTCCATTAGACAAACCATTGTGTCATACTGATAGGTTTCTTGGTCGGACACTCACTATGGTGACATGTTAAACTTCACCAAGAATGAATTTACATGTTGAAATACTCCAGAAGAAGAGAACAGTTTCAGAGTCAGTACATTACTCCTAATGATTTAGTACTTATACTGTGGAAATGTAAAACATTATATTCTATTGCTAATAACAAATGTAAGGGAAAATAAACAAACACATTGTTATTCAGGTATATATATATTTATTGAATCACTAGTAATTAATATATTTTGCATAAGGTATGTTAATCTCTTCAAGGTCCTACAGACTTAAATTAGAAGAGCTTAATAGGCAAGTAAAAGTATAAAAGTAAATTTTAAATAATCTGAAAGTAACTTACAGCTGCAAATATTAATTTTCTTCAAAATTTGAAAAGTTTTTACATGTAAAAAAAGTATTGAAATATATTCCAAAAGTAAGACAATAACAAGCAAAAATAGCGAATAAAATACAGTAAATGAAAGTAGTACCCATATAACATCTGAGTATTTCATGTTTTAAATTTCTTATATATTATGTATTTAAAAAAACAAATCATAAATCATCAAATAAAATGTGATTGTTCATAAAAATGTACTATAATTTTCTAAAAGATGCTGAGTATGGATAATACATACACAGAAGATGTTATGTAACATTATAAAAATACAGTACTAAGGAAATTGTTGCATATTGTGAAAAAGTGATACATATACACATTTCTGCTAGACGACATGCGACAATATTCATGTGAAGTTTCCAAGAAACCCCACAATAAAGGAATATTTGTGTGCAATTACATGTCCAAAATGGTCACATTCCCACTGATAATGTGCAATGCTAATGCAAGGCAAAGTGGAAAACTGAAACTGAGGCAGCATAGAAAGCTTGGTAGTTACAGTACGAATGTATTTAAGTGCTAAATGGACCAACCAACCATTTCATCTACTAATGAATTGTGAAATGTCACATTTCTTGAAAGAGGCATGCAGCGGATCGATGTTGTGAATATGAAGTAGAGTGATGTCTCCAGGATCTGGAAAAAGTACCATAAGACATGCACTGCGGTGGCTCATCCTCGACAAAGGCTAAAATGCAAGACAACGGTTCAAAAGGATTGATACCTACGGTTGATGGTTTGACAGAACTTGACTGTTACTGTACCACAGCTGCACTAAGAGATCCAAAATGCATCTGAAGTAACTGTTGCTCAACAAATGGCTCACAATCGACTCCACAAAGGTTCTTTACAAGCCAAGAGATCTTTAGCAACACCAAGTATTCATAGGAATCATAGGGTTGCTCAGGTCACATGGACGCTGTAGCATCGGAATTGTACAAGGCAGCAATGTCCACTGTTTACAGATGAAACCTCTATTGCTTTCCACCATGCCTACAATAAAGTTTCATGTGTGGAGGCACCCCAGAGAATGCTTGCACCCACAGTTTGCTACATAACGTCATTAGCATCAGCAGCAAAGAGCTTAGGTGGAATAATGTATGGCCAGCGAACACTCCTTATGCCAATCCAGTGTCATATGGCAAGTTAAAGGAACAGAGACTGCATCCTCGAACTCATTTTGAGTCATATTACTGTGGCCCATGGTGAACATTGCATGCTGGTGAATGATATCCCCCCCCACCGCCACCACACCCATATCATTACCCAGTTACTGCAGAAGCACAACACAACCTCAACTGCATTGAAAATGCATGGCACTCTTAAATACACATATCACCATGGAACCATACTCCTTAGGTTACATTGGACATGGTGAAAAATATGCCACATCATGCAGAAATGCCGCATACCCAGATAGGATCCTAAAAAACAGAAACTACTGAATCAGAGAACACCTGAAAACCAGAAACTATTGAATCAGAGAATGCCTTTGTGATAGCTAACACTCATTGTGCACCTTTGTTGTTCTGGGTCATTTTGTAAGAATGCTACTGTATACTCTTCTTCATCTTGTTTTACGTAGAACACTTTACCTTTGCCTTCAAATAGACATGTTTGCTTTCTGCCTCGATTCCTGGTATATCCTATTTCCATCAAGACCTACATATCAACATCATTTCTGTAAACATCACAATATGCAACAATTGTATTGAGCACTGTACATAAGAATATAATTTTATAAAAACAAATCCTAAAGGTAAAACAATAACAACAAAGTTTAACAAATCTTAAAAACATGAAATAAATTGTGATTGCTCATAAAAAATGTACTAATATTTTCCAAAATGAAAATGGATAAAAAACATAAATATATATAAACAAATTGATATATAACATTATAAAAATACATAAATAAATACTATCATAAAAACATATTAAAAAATTAAAACACCAATAAAGAAGCTAAAATAAAAATCTCATTAAAATATGTGAGGTGGCATACATGTGAGACCTGCAAAGCTGCACTGGTCATAGATGATGCACAGTTAGATGATGACACACTAATTTTACTTATTTTAAATCGGATACTAAACTTGATCATCACAATGTGTGCACCAATGAATTTTTTGAGTGTGTACTGAAATGGGAAACATCATTCAAACAGTTATTTGCAGGCACGGGACATGAGTCAAACCTGTGTAAAAGACTTGTGCAATGTGCAGTGCAAGATGATAGTGTTCGTGCCCTTGAACTTTGCACTGAAAAGGAATTAATGAATCTTCTCCATATGTACTTTACAATAAGAATTCAATGGGCGGTAAGATTCAGGAACAGAGAGATAGAAGAACTAGGGAGAACAAGAAGTTTGGAATGTACAGCTGAGGCTGTAAAGGGACACTCAGCACACACAAGGACAAGAACAGGACAACACACATAACATTATACTGGCCATAGTGCCAGTTGCCAGAGCCTCGTTTGTCTGCAAAATGCAGTCCAGGGTGTACTAACGTGGAAGTGAGGTTGACAATTGGGTGTACAATGTGGAAGGTCACCCCTTACACCCCTTTTAATTTTTTTTGTATCATATTAAATTTGTCTTCACACATATCCAGAAGAAATATATCTATGATGTGTACATCACATTACCATATAAATTAAGGAAATTTTAAATCATATTCTCAATTTCATTATCAGCGGTCCCATATTTTTGCAATATATAATAATTCATTTGTTAATAGTAGTGTTCAATTTACATTAAAATACCAAACAAAATGAAACTCTACTTTTGCCAGTCGTGACTACAATAAGAGATACACGGATGCCAAACAAATGTATTGCATACATTTGTAGATTATTCTATAGACATTAATGTTTGGATTCAAATAATAAATGATTTTCAAGGGGCAAAATTCAGTAAAAAATTCAATGCATTCTAGCACATACAAAATGAACACAAAGCATTAACATATCCTCTATTTTGTGATTTTCAAAATCTATAAATAAAACATTTCAATAATAATTAAGATATTAAATGCATGCTAGCAGACACAAAAAAGAACATTAGTGACATTTTATGAAATAAAGTTGTAACTATTCAGTAATTAGAAACTATAATATTTCACTATTTTGTGAATAACAAAATCAATAGCAACATTTCTAATTGCAGAAATCAGTAAAATCATTTAATGTACTACATATCAATGAAACAAACCTTGAACGAAATGTCACTAACTCATGAATGCAATAATAAATAACAAAACCTTCTTTGTATACATTCCACAGAAGATCAACTCTCCACAAAGTCACAAACAAACTTTGGTAGAACAAAATTTTGAAGGAAAAAAATTAACCTCAATGTTTCACTGTTTTGTGGAAAGGTTCCAGACTTCTTGTTCTCCCTAGTTCTTCTATCTCTCTGTTCCTGAATCTTACCGCCCATTGGATTCTTATTGTAAAGTACATATGGAGAAGATTCATTAATTCCTTTTCAGTGCAAAGTTCAAGGGCACGAACACTATCATCTTGCACTGCACATTGCACAAGTCTTTTACACAGGTTCGACTCATGTCCCGTGCCTGCAAATAACTGTTTGAATGATGTTTCCCATTTCAGTACACACTCAAAAAATTCATTGGTGCACACATTGTGATGATCAAGTTTAGTATCCGATTTAAAATAAGTAAAAATTAGTGTGTCATCATCTAACTGTGCATCATCTATGACCAGTGCAGCTTTGCAGGTCTCATATGTATGCCTATTGAGGAATTTTTTGCAAAAATATCCAACCACGTACCTCACAGCATTCAATTCAAGTTTCTCAAAGTTTTCATGTGTGCTGAGTGGTGGATCATCAATGTCACCTTCGATTTCAAAGTTACTTTGCTCTCTTGCTTCAGTGGAAGGCTCATACATAGATTGTTGTTGCAAATCCTCAAAAGAGAGCATGATATGTTCCAAATCATTCTCACAATTTTCTGAATCTGATAATTTCATAAGTGAGGTGGTGAGTGATTGCTTAAATGCTAACTGGAACAAATAAGATGTAGGGTTGTTGTTACATCCATGCTTCTGCCTTATTATTGAAAAAAGGTTTTCCAGAGAATCTTGACATAACCTTCTTGTAAACAGATGTGTGTATCCATAGCAGTTCTTCAAGTCAATCCATAGATTTAACACTGCTCTTATTGTGCTCATCCACCCTTTAAGGGAAGGAGGCTGACGAGGGCATGGAAACCTCCACTCCTTAAACCATTCCAGACATTCTCTCAAAAAATTTGTATGTTCAGACATGCCCGTTATTGCAGATCTCATTGACTTATTTTTGTCATTCAATGAAGAACTGTTCATCACATCAAAAAGCTGATCCAGTCTTTCAAAACAATTGGCTGTGTGTATAGCTTCTGCTGACAGAGCACCAAATGCTACCAAACAGTGTATAGCTGCTACTACTGAATTACTTAACACCTGTGCAGCAAATTTTACCTTCATCTTGGTGAAGGGTGGCAGATAAACATGCTTGTGGGTGAGCTTGGGTGCCAATCTCAGATCTAATTTTTTTTCTCTTCTCACTTGATACAGATCAATGATATGCTGCCAGGAGACTTTATGGGGACCAATATTTACACCATGTTTGTGAATCATGTTTCTCACTGCCTTCAGTAAGTGTGGAGGATCATATATGCAGTGAATGGTGTTACCATTTATTTCAAACAAAGGTCTCTCAGCTGTTGCCCCAAGGATCCTCCGAGCTGCTTGATTGTTTGGTCCCAAATCACATACAAATGCTTTAACCACAACACCCACTTCCTGCAACTGAATAATGAGTTTTTCCACAATCCTTGCAATTGCTATTGGAGGTGTCGGTCCTGAACTGCAAAAATACCCTAGGGGCTGCTTCCATCTCCTTGAGATTCCTTTCAACATGAATGCTAGAGCCTGACTTGCCAACCTTCCTTCCGTCCGTGTAAATTCTCCAAGGTCCTCGAATCCAATTACTATATCATTTCTCATGTCATAATGAAGTCCTTGTTTAATACTGTGAGGCAACCACCAGTTTAGTATTTCTTTTTCAATAATTATATACATATTATTTTATTTTTGTACGTGTTTCGTGTGTAGTTTGCGCTCTTCTCTGGAGTATAAGTGATCCAGTCAAGGAGGACTCTGACGAGAAGGTGCGGGTAGAAATTTCGTATTTTAGTTATATACTTTTCTTGGATTTATATTCAACATTAATCTATTCCTATTCTCCTGGGGTATTTGGGTTATAGTTAGGGATTAGTTGAGGTCCAGTACTACCAGTGTACCCTCATATACGGTCCATAACAGATTACGGGCAGCTAGATGTGGAATTTTAACATGTAGTGTAACAAAATACGCAAGAGGGCAGCACCTCGTGTGACTGACCAAAAAGGACTCTTGTTGGACACCCCCTCTGCCGGTCAGTCCAAGAACCACCCCAGGAGGGAGAAGGGGGAAGTTTTTTATGTTTTTCTTTCTCTCTCTTCGAGGAGAGAGTCTACAAAAAGACAACAAAGATATAACATGGCGGAATAGAAGGACATAGTAAAACAGCCTGTAGAGAGTGTGTGAGTGTACATTGTGCAAATAGTGCGGATAAGGATTTTTTGACATGTGTAATATCGAAGCAAGGATCTTAGGAAAGGATTGGACATAGTGAAAGAATGAAGCCGCAGAAGGAAAGTGCGTAAAAGAAGAGGACTGGACTAGCTTAGAAGGAATATGCAGGTGAGAGTGCAGTGAATAAGGGCCCCAACGAAAGGCGCCGGGACTTAGTTAGTGTGTGTGCACGGGGTAAACAAAACAAATAGTAGAGGCCTCTAATAACTAAGACGGAACTGTAAATACAACAAGAAGCAAAAGTATATACTTATAATGTTCACAATCATTTAATCATATTTTTTCAACAACGCAGAAATAATAAATTCAATATTTGTATAAATATTATTGTATTAATTGTTTTTTTTTGAACATCTTATTGTGCTCACGGCGGCGAGGTGGGGAAAGGGTTAACACCTACGTAAACTTTCATAAAGAGTCTCATGCCATCCCTTTCGCCTCTCCCCGTTGTGCGTCACAAATACTCATTTCATCAACTACCAGAGAGCACACATGATCTTTCTCTGGCATGGCTTTCATATGCTGCCCAATAACTTTTAAAATTCTGTCATTTATTCCTGGTCCTATTGGAATAGACTTCATCCATCTTCTAAGTGTTGCTTCAGATGGTAGGCAGAAGTACTTTTGAATAAGTCTATAGGAACGAGGTCCTGAAAAATATAAATTTGTGGCAAATTCTTTCATCCATGATGGCCACCTACGTCCACCTTTCTTCCTCTGCGTTTGCTTCACCTGGATCTCAAAAAATTTCAAGATGTGATATGGAAGATGTGCAGCACATTTCTTCAACATACCTTCAACAGTCCTTTCATATTCAATTCGGACAAGATGTTCCGATACCTTCCTAACTTTCTTTCTTGCTCTAAACAACTGGGAATGCAGCTTTGACATGGTACTTCTCATGTTGTTTAGTCTCGCTTGTGTTCGAGGAGTAGGCTTGCTCCTGCCAGAAGTAGTTGGCCTTTTAGGAGTCGAACATGGGTCAACTGCAGTTGGCCTTTTAGGAGTCGAACATGGGTCAACTGCAGTTATTTCCATTGCACAGGGTGAAGCTGCTATATCCATTTCCTCACTTGCAACTGGACAATCACTTGCACTCTTTTCACTATCAACTGTTGCTTCAGTTTCCTTCAATTCTGACCCCATGAGCTGTGTGTTGGTTTCCCTGTTACTGCCACTTGGTTCACCAACCTCTGGTCTGAAGTGCAGAAGCAATGTTGATGGCAGTTTTTCCTTGCCTGTAATTGGGTAATTTATATAAAAATATACACATCTATTATGACAATCATTCATATTTTGTCAATGGAAAGTGTCAGCTGTTTACTTACTGATGAAAAATACAAAACTTATATATATTCTGTAACAATACCAACATGATCCCATGTGCATGCCACTTCCAAAACTGAACATGTGATATGCCTTCAATTGTTCCTTAGACAAGCTCTTTTGTACACATGAATCTTACATGAAAAAGTATTGAGGCATGAGAGAGTTAAGCTGTAGTTATATAAATACTTTTGGAATGTCCATACTAATTCAGAAGTGAGTAAACTCTGTCAAGAATATAACCTCACTTTCTTTCATGACGTCAGTGTTATTTGAAAATTACGCTACTGTGAAACATAATAAAATATCCCATTTGTGATTATTTCCTATAATAATGAAACAAATGTAACCCTCATTTAAGGAAAAGGAAGTAGAGTTAAGTAACATGAAGGGCATAAGAAATAAAGTTCCTGACAACAACAACATTTACTGTAAACTAAAAGGAACAAAGCCACTGTCACTTCCAAATAATATCAATTCTGTTCAATCAATTGTATCCCTTCAATTGTGATGTACCTCATTAGTTGATGGGAATACTTGGAATCAATGTGGACTGATTTGAATCTCAATTTAAATCAGGTGACTTTTTTAGAAACAAATCACTCATTTAAATCACTTTTGGTGAAAGTACATTAACTTTGTAACAATTTAATTGTGTTGATGGTGCGAAGCTCATACGATAGGGAATGTAATATGTAAACTGTAATCACACTTACATTTCTCTTGATTTAAAATACAGTAATTTTTATAGGCAAAAATAGCAATTTTTTTTATCATTAACACCCTCAACAAACATTTCCATAGTAGGTTCACATATGTACAGTCTCAAACAGAAAAATGTGTGCATTTTATTTCCTTTAACCAAACTGTTCAAATATTTTACAGGACTGTTCAGCAGAAAAACTTTTCTATAACAAAAAATCTCTATATATATGATGCAAAAACTATACAATCAATTCTAAGTGTGTTTTTTTTACCAAAAATAAAATCTGATTTATCATTTTTTTTATCCACCCTGCTTGGAATATTTAGTGAAACATTAAATACATTTGTTTCTAACATCCTCAAGAAATGTATTGTGTTGTTAGGTGTTATGTACTTTAAGCAAAATTCATCTCTAAAGCATACATATTTCTTTTTAATGCAGAAAATAGAAAATACCATTTCTTATGCATGAGCCATAACTGATGACAATGTTATTCCATACGAAATGCAATATACTTACTTGGTTCTACATCTGGGTATGCTTCATGCACTAACTTATTTCTATTACAATTCATAAACATCTTGTCCGAAAAATGTTCTCCACAAACTCTGTAATTTTGGTATACTTTGTGCCTCAAGTCCTTTCTCCATATTTTTTCCAACCATATCTCAGCTCTACGATAAAAATAAAAGATGAGAAATTATTTTAGAAACACATAACTATGCAAGACAAAGCACTCTGCATTTTATGTCACTCAAAAAAGATAAATTCCATGGTGCTAGAGTTGTTTGTGAGCTAAGGTCAAAGCTTGTCATCACAAAGAAAAGTTGCTGAAATGAATATGCATTAGATCACTATCTGTATCTGTTGAATAAAGTACAAGAGTGGTGTCAAATGTATAAGGGTCCATTCTGTGATAGCTCCTTCAACTATTGCGGAAAATCTTATGTGCTTGTCAACATTCAATTGATTTATTTTTAATCACTATTCACATTATTTCTCATCGTAACTAATTCTTATGGTACCATACAGTGTGTGGCAATGCAAATAAAAAAAATATTATAGATATTGAACTAAACTTGCTAACATATGAAGCAAAGTTTTACCACATTATTTTTTAGAAAGATTCACTGAAGCTTGCTGCCTAACCTACAACTGGCTAACAATGCAATTTTGTCATTGAATGGATCATGGAATCTACTACCGGGAGTGCTTTCAAGAAAAATGTTATGACTCAACATATTTCTGAATAATATACCAGGCCAGAAAATATGTCAACAAATGAAAATCACCAATACCATCTAGTAGATCAAAGCCCATGACCAGCAACAGGAGCTATTACAGCACTAATATTAACTACAGGAATAATTAGATGATCCAATCA
This sequence comes from Lepisma saccharinum, assembly GCF_977018435.1. Classification (NCBI taxonomy): domain Eukaryota; kingdom Metazoa; phylum Arthropoda; class Insecta; order Zygentoma; family Lepismatidae; genus Lepisma; species Lepisma saccharinum. The sequence continues at coordinate 69,035,016 of NC_139243.1, forward strand.
ACAAAATATATTATTATTAATAATACGAGTAACATCCATAATTATTACACTAATTCAAGTGACTAAAGCACATAGATTAAAATGAGATTTCAAACACAAAATCTTCCTCCTGTGGCACCAGTGAGAAAGGATTGTTCTTTACAGTAACACATATGTAAATGTTGGTAAAATAGAGGGAAACTCTCATATACTGCACATGTAGGTTGGTTAGATTCATTTAGTTTCCAAAATTAGTGATTACTTTTGACTTGTAAATATGAATTGCATGTCTATTTCAAATTTGAATGTGTGTGTAAAGACACTTAATTGAAATTAATGCACAAAGGGAAGCAATATCATCTGGTGTGCATTTACATTCATGGCTACTTCATACCTCAATCAGGGAACAAGGTACTGATTGTGAAATTCCAATATTTCATGCCACACATGAATTTTGTACATTGATTGTATTCTCATCTCTACAAGTACATATTGAAGTTTTCCGATTAGTTACTTTGTTTTCTTTGCAGAACTTTATTTACATCACACTTCATCCTTATGTGAGTAAGTTTGAGTGGTTGATGTTTCTATGTGCTTAGGGATGTACCAATCTGTACGTTTTAAGTATGCCAAGTTTGGCCCACGTTTTTTTTGTTTTATTGTAATTTCATCATGATACGAATGCAAATTTAACATGGTTCGATTTCGAATTACTTCTGTTAACACATACTGCGGAGCTTTAGCGATTACTTATGATTTGGTTCAATGTATGCTTTCGTAGTTAGGTTAGGCAGGCCAGGTTTGGTTCTCTTAATATTATAAATAAATTCCCTAAATTCTTTCTACAAAGGATCCGATTTACTTCTACATTAATTCCCACTAGTCTACGATACTTACAGTCGCTTGTCAAAGGAAAATACATGCACGCAAGCCTGCGTAAGGTAATTTTTAAGTTGTTTTTTTGAACATAAATAAATTATTTTTAAAAAATCGAAAGAGTGCTAATTACTTTAAGGAAGGTTCAAATTTCGTGTGACAATGATTGCTACAATTCTACGATAATTAGTATTCCTGCTAAGAGAATTTTTTTAAAAATCATAGAACGATAGGAACCGTTACCTTTGGTTTCATCGCTTTAATATTTACACACATTTTTTCATCTCCTGTACATGTTGACAGAGTTTTATATGCTAGAAGAAATAAACTTCATGCAGTAGCGAATAGGAGCGCGATAACTTGCAACTTTTACAACATGCACAAATGAGCTTTTCTGAACTTCATTCCCACTATTCTCGCTGGCTTCCTATCCTCCTGTGTGACTTATAAATAGCATTAAGTTACAAAATCGAACCTTTACCCTTTTAGACGTTTTTCTTAACACATGGTCTTTTACTTAAATGAAGCAAAATACAGAATACGAAGACATGCTAGGAATTATTCTCCGTGGAAACTAACTTTATGGAAATGATTTTTACAGAAAGAGCGAGCAGAATTCATAAATAACTAACCTTTCAGGATTTGATGGAAAACGAAAAAAAGACAGCTCTGGATTCCTCTTGTGACAGTTGTTACAATAAAAAGCTGCACAATAAGCCATTGTTTTTGTTTTTCTACATCCGTCTTAATATAGTTAGCGACTTAGCACACATCCATCACCACAGATCATATGGAACGATGTTACGTCACAGATTACGTCATGTAGAAGTAGTGACTTTAAAAATACGATTTTTCTTATACATGTTTAAGGGCCGGTTGCACCATCGCCACTTAATCTGCCACTTTACAAAGTGTTGGATAACGACAGGCGGGAGATTTAGGCGGCGGTGGGTTGCACCAAGCATTTTTATCCTCGGCCTTGTAAGGTGGAACTTTCTCCTGCTTGCCGTACGACCTGGCAACAGAAACTGGAGAAAGTTGTGTTTTCGATTGTGTTTTGCTTGTTTATTACGTGCTAATATCTGCTTGTCAATTCCAAATGGATGCTTTTTCAACTGAAATATGTTTAAAAAACTAAATATTTATTGCAATAAAATGAAACAGCTGATAGAAGTAGGTAATGCATGTGTCGTACTCTCATATAATATCAAATGTATGTTAAATGATACAATATAATCCGTAATCTTTCGAAGTAGTGGGAAGCTTACAAAATTTTCAGTTTATTTTTCACGTACTCCAATTAACATACTGCAAAAAAGAATATTCCTCGTCTTATCTTTCACTAAGACATACGGTCACTTTTTAAAAAATATTAAACACTACTAAACAGTGACTAAAATTTTACGAAGTCGTAACAAATGCAAGTTACATTTATTCAATGTTTAGTGCAAGGCTGACATATCTGAGTTTGTGTAAATATACGGAATTTATCATTCGTTTCTGTTAATAATTTATCAATCCGTAACCCCTTCTTTAGCGAATAGCGAGTATTAGTATTATCAACGTTGACCATCTTATAGGTTTCTTCTTTATTTATAATGCAGCTTTTGTGAAAGTTGGTTAACGATGCAGATGAAAATTAAATTTTTGTATTCAAAACAAATTCGAATAGCACAAAAAAAATCGTTAATCAACGGTTCCATGTACAAGGTACATTTTGGGAATTACTATCATCTTAGCACAAAAGGAAGAATCAAATAGTAATGTAAAGTACCGTAGTACTGTATGTACGCATGTTTTGTTCTTATTAAGAAAAAAGAAACTCCAGGCTGTATATACTTTCAGATAGTTAGTTTCGTGCAACGTTACATGCTAGTGCAATGCAAGAACGTATATATTTCTTTACAAAACACAGTAATATTCACCAGGAAAATATACATTGTATATACGTACAAGCTGTGTTCCTTTTTAGACGAGCAGATAGGGACAGTATTAGCACCTTGGGTAATACATGCTAAGAACACCAAACATGGCCTGCCTAACCTATCCACGTATGTATATAATAGCTTAAATAAACAAATTATAATTTGCCAAACCTATTTACATGCTTATTTATGCTATTATATGCCTACGTGGATAGGTTAGGCAGGCCAGGTTTGGTGTTGTTAGCATGTATTTCCCAAGGTGCTAATGCTGCCCCTAGCCGCTCGTCTTTTTAGGCCAGTTATTTTGAAAAATCAAATACAAGATCATGTGTATTGCATATGAATGTAAAAAAAAAAAACAACAGAAAAAACTTGAGTGCACGTTTTATGCATCTTAAGGCATGTAGATTCGTGCAAGGTTTATTACAATGGTGCATTTCTTTGTATCTACGAAACGTAACACCATTCGGAAATTGTTCCTTGTATATGCGTATCAACGCCGTAAAGATACTGCTGTACCTGTCTCTATTATTATTATTATTCTTTGCCAGTTTTAAAGTTAAAGTACAAAATCTCGCACAATGTAATGAAAAATATGTTACTTCGCATAAAACGTTTCCTCTAAGTAGTAAATACCGAAAAAAACTTTGGCATTTACGTCTTATGCTCTCCCATGAATATTAGGGTAGGGTTAGTTAGGTTAGGTACAAAACCAGTAGGAAATTGTTCCTTGTACATGCATGTCGACATCGTAAGGATGCTTGTTACCAGTAAACTTTTTTTTTTTTTTTTTTTTTTTGCCAATTTTGGAAGTTAACCTACAAAATCACACATATACAATGTATACATTTCTTAAAAGATTGGTATTATGTCTTATGTACTACTAGGTATGTAGTTTCTTGCAAGGTTATTATTGTAAATGTGTGTGTTTGTAAAAAACACACCACCATTCGGAAATTGTTCCTTGTACGTACATATGTATGAACTGGACGGTAAGAGTAGCTACTGCTAAATATTATACGTGCATTCTTTGCCAGTTGTTATTCGGAAACAACACATTACTTGTTTATTTGCAATGTTACATTCACACCAATGGCGACGGAAGTGACTCTAATAATATTACACGTGTTTTAATCTTAAAGATTACAAATTACCAGGATTGCGAAAAAGCAACTGATGCATGGTGTACATTTGGTATATTGCGTTTTGTTGAAAAAAATTGTTACAGCAAACACACATTCATTTATTTGGAACGGCATTTTAATACAATTTTGCAAGCATCAAACGCATTACTTTAACCTGGTTTTATTTTCTGTATCCGCATGCACTCAAATCCTACATACGAAATTACAGTGAAACTGCTAATGCTAATATCAATATACAACATTTTCGGAACACACACGAAAATGACCATCTAATATTCATTTCTACACATATATTTACAAACGTTGCTTTATTTATTGCCGTTCCTGGGATAATTAACAAATCCGCCTTTTTTTGCTGTTATTTGGTAATGCAAAACATGCAGCAAACTTTCGCAATTTGCAACAGCTGATCGAGACTTTGCCATTTTATCAACTATAAAAGTGTAAACACAGATTATACTAGGTGCTGCACGTATCTGTTGGCTGCACAGTGTACTGCTTTTCCATGTTTACCTGGCACTTAACGCGTTAGGCGGAACCCCGACCGCCACTTACGTTACACGGGACTTTAAGTGGTAGGTAACGTTAGGCGGACATTGAACAACCGCAAAATGGTGTTAAGTGGGGGATAAGACGTTAAGCGGAGATGGTGCAACCGGCCCTAAGACGGGAAAGGCATTTAATAAAATACAAAATCACGTACAAGTGATCATCATTGATTAATAGATACATAAACTAAATTTTTAATGAGAAAATTAGGATTTAGCATCGATGGTGGTGCCGACTGGTAGCTGGTTAATTCATGCACGAACAAATGAATTCCGAAATTAACCTTATTCGGATTTTTGCACCAGTGCGGGAGGCCTGTGTAAACCATAGAGCAGAGGCAGAGGTACAAGGAAGATGAAGAAACAAAACACTAACCAACGCGCTAAAATGGCTACAGTGTTGCCAGATCAAAATTAGGAAAGTCCTCATGTTCTTCCTCTTCTGGCACACACCGCCTATGCAGTCTCTGGGCAAAGTTGCTATTTGTGTCCTCTTCTGGAAAAACAAAATATTCTGAGAATTTGAAATTGCCAAAGTCACTAACACTTGGGAAGGTCATAATACACTTTACCATTCTCGCCTGTTTAGCACTTGTCACTTGTCTTCGGCACTAGCACCATAGAATAGTTAGGGTATAGAAGGTGAAACTACATTTAAACCTCGCTGCGCTTGGAAATTGCAGTTCCATCGGTGGTCAATAGATGGCGCGTCATCTTCTTTTCCTGCTCCCAGTAAATAGGGGGCGAGATCATTGACCCACTGGAGTTCTCTTCACCACAGAAAGGACGGGAGTGGTTGAGAAACCGGTTTTCTAAAAACGAGGGGTAAATATATTTCGTTTTCTGATTTCATGCAGATCGTGAATTTTCGGAGTTATGACTTTGCCAGGCAGCTACATACCCTACCAGGGTGCGAAATCATTGAAGATTGATGTTTTGGGGGGGCAGGAAGATTGTGGTCTACACAGACACACACAAATTATACACAGGGCCGGGTTTTTTTGTTGTTAATTTTTCAAAAATTTCGTGAAAAATATATAAAATATCGTGTTTATAGTTAAAAAATATGGCAGTAATTTCGTGAAAATTTCGTGGCAATTTTTAATGCCATGCAGTTATACATAATGTTACTAAATCAATGAATGATTTTATACAAGGCATTTTATTTGCACGGAAAATAAGCTTAAAAATAGTAAATAATAAATTTCACCTTCTGAAAATTAGCCTTACTCAGTTATATTTATATTTTAGAAAAAGTGGAATGTAACTTTTGGATACTGTGCCTTTCCAAATGATTTCTCATTTCTTTGCAGCCAACATCTTCAAATCGAATATATTTCTTAAATAGACATTTGTAAAAAATGCAATTTTTTCGTTTTTATCTTGAAAATGAAAATGTTCGCAGAAACTGTCAATTTTCGCGAAAATTCGTGACAAAAGTACAACCGTAAATCAGTCACATTTGTGACATTTTGCATTTATCGCTAATAACAAACAAAAAACCCGGCCCTGATTATACATATATATTATGCATGTGCATGAAAATTAGAGGATAGTAGAGAAACGGGTTATATTTTAAAATTTTCTACCAAGCAACTGAGAAGAAAGAACCTATATGATTAATATTTATAATGTTATTAAATATAAAATTAAATTACTAAATATGTAAAAATACATTCGTATTAATTACATATAAGGGAATTAATTTGATATTTTTTATGTATCAGATATTTGTAATTGCCTTCTCGATAACTAACTAACTCTCTAGCCTTCTTAAACCCGAAGGTTCATGGCTGCAGCAACACAGGCCTTCCATCTTTCCCTATCTTGAGCAAGATCTATATACTCTTTTCCATCCCTACCGATTTCCCTTAGGTCCATCTCAACGTTATCCCTCCATCTTTGTCTTGGTCTTCCTACAGGTCTCTTACCAACAGGTTTTCCTGTTGCCTAAGCCTTCTTGATTTAATTATTCTAATAATATCTGGACATGAATACAAATTATGTAGTTCTAAATCAGGGACGTCGTTAGGGGGGCCTGGGGGGGCTTTGGCCCCGGCAGTTGTAACTCTGGCCCCCGCAAACAAAATTTTGATCGATTAAAATTATCCTAAATTAATACTACATATTATTTTCTGGTAAATTTGTAGCAGAGTTGGAAACACTGTTCCGAAGAAAATCTTCGGAAGCAAATGTAGGACAGCAAAATTCCACCCTTTCCTTGCTTACCAGATTATAACCAAGGTCATAAAATCTGCCTGCTTAGAGGTTATTACCCTTGCCCTAAGTTCCTGGAAACCAGAGATCCGACCCTTTTGTTGCAAATGACCCTTCCAATACAGATGGAATCAAAGACTCCGCCGTGGCCGAGCGGTCAACAGTAGGTGGTCGAGCGACATAGGCTATGGAGAGAGTTCTCCAGTACTGACATTGTTCTGAGATTTAAAATTGCTCCTTGCTTCAGCTTCAGAGCCACAGATTAGCTTTGTGTTCTTGCTTTCGAGGAAGGTCTGCTATCGGGTTCCTACGGTCACTGTGTATTTGTTCGTGTGTGGGAAGAGTTCTAGCGTTGTTGTGCATTTCCATCTTGAATGGATAAATTTATCAAAACCGGATATTTTAAAACTATCTCAAAACATGTGGAAGATGACGGCAATGAAGAGGGTGTTGGTCCAAGTTCTGACGTTCCAAAGTTAGACAAAACAAGTGAATGTACTAATGTGAAAACAATTACTGATCTTGGGGTAGATAATCCTAGGCAACCACTTTTGCAAAACTATCCAAATACTACGTTCGGAAAGCGAAAGCGGTCATTTCAAAAACACTGGTTTGCATCTGCGCCGTGGCTAGAATATAGTGTGGAACTTGACGCATGCTTTTGTTTTCCATGCCGTAAATTTGGCACAGATTCAGGATATGCAGAACCAAATTTCAGGAAAATAGGGATGCGCAACTGGAAGAAAGCATGTGAAAAAATCAAGGAACACAAAGGAACGTCATACCAACTAAAATGCATGGAACTGTGGGCGAATTACAAAGTGAGTACCAATTACTTTTGTAAAACAATTATATATATATATATATATATATATATATATATATATATATATGTGTGTGTGTGTGTGTGTGTGTGTGTGTGTGTGTGTGTGTGTGTGTGTGTGTGTGTGTGTGTATGTTCGTAGATTAAATTTAAAAAATGAAATATGTGTATGTCTGTATCCAGTGTTCAAATTGAAAAAATGCTGAGGGAAAAATTTCACAGCTTCCCTATTCTAATTTTGAGAATTGTACCTGATAGAAAGCCAACTGCGTTGGGCAGAAATTTCTCAAGGGGAGGGGTTTCAAGAATCCCGTATCTAAAACATACGGACTGATTTATATAAATTTCTTGGGTTCAAAGTAAATAACACAAATTTTCCAATTAGTGTACAAGGTTTCAGTAATCACTGATCTCGTCTCAGTGGACTTTTATTTAATATCAGAATTATTTTTCTTAGAGGAAGGCAAATTAATCAGGAAATATTTTCTCATTAAATATATATTGTAATTTGCAAACCAACAACAGCATTAATTTTAATGTAAAATTTAGTTCAGAAACTGACAATATATATGTTGATATTAATGTAACATTTACTTGAAATTGAAAGAAATGAATGCGTCAAATTCTGAGCAATGGCAAAATATGATCTTGAATATACTTATGAGGGTAAATTCTTTACATGGTCAGGAGTTAAATTAACCCCCCCCCATTTTAATTCGAACACTGGATATACTTTGATTTTCGTCAAACATATGCAACGGTGATACAAGAAATTAATGAATGGACAGTAACAAAATACACGCCTGCCTGTCCAGGGGAGGACATCGAGTAGTGGTAATGTCGTCACCATATAATTCCATATGTATCCTTGGTTCGATATCTAGTGGATGCACATAGTGGTTCGGATCAAACTTTAAACTGTACGTCCAGTCCCGATTGGCCTCCTATTTGTGCATGAAGAGGACATAGAAAATTTGGGGACAAAATTCGGGAGCTAACGCGCTCAGCCACTGAGGCGGCTAAAATTCAATAGGTTTCCATTTTGGCTATTTTACCTTTTTTCCTACCTCGTAGGTTAATTTTTACGACAAGTCGATGTGGATTGATGAATGATGGACGGATGGAAAAGTGATGGGAGCATAGACAAACAGAATGAGTCACCAATGGCTGGTGGAGGTTTGAACATGGGATCTCTGATTTCGTAGCCCTTTACGCTTACCACTCCGCCACGAACACTGGAATAAATTAAATAAGTAATGCCATGGTTTAGAATGAATGTCGGAGAGAGTGGAAGCCGAGATAATAACATGTACACTAATGCATTGTTGGCATTGCTAGCAGATGTTAACGGTCTACCAATACCTCGCAGAACGGAGAAATAATTTTTACCTATATTTGCATTGTTTTAAAAAATATATACAGCACTGACGAACGAAGGAACAAAGCTAATCTCCACTGTCTAGAGCAGGGGTTCCCAAACATTTTCGTTTCACGGTTCCCTTCGTGTTTCAAGATTTTTCCACAGCGCCTACGTCATGAATGTAGGTCTATCTAGTACTTGCTTTGATTGACTGAATTGATGTTTTAAGTCCATGCATAGTAAGGCTAATTGGGACTGGACCTACAGTTTAAAGTGGGATCCGAACCACTATGTAACTCCACCGGGTAACGAACCCGGGACCCCTTAATTACAAGGTGGCGAACTCTAACACTACGCCACCGGGGAGGCCCTATCTAACACTTGTAACGCTCTGTTAGTGTGCTTACGTTGCTTGCCTTAAGTTAAAAAATAAACATATTTAAAATTCAGAAACATTTTTTATGTAACAAGTACAAAATAAGAACATGTATTTGGAACAATCATATCGATGACTGAATTTCATTGAAAATATTGGAACATCACGCGGCGACCCCGTAAGCCTACCAGGGTGCCGCGGCGCACACTTTGGGAACCACTGGTCTAGAGATTACAATTTCTGTAAAACTGAGTCCTAGGTTTGAATCCTGAAGGAGATATTATTTTCTTTCATTATTACAATAACTTGTCATCGTAATCAAAAATAGTTTAAAGTCCATTTTATGCTCAAATATATTAATTGGAACTGGATTTATAATGTCAATTGGACTCCGACCCATTGTGTAATGTGCCTCCATCGGGACTTGAACCTGACACTCTTTGGTTATAAGGGAACGTGGTAAACCACACCTGGGAGGCCCGCCGTGGTGAACGTGTCGTTATAAGAAATATGCAATATAAAGCAAAAATGTGAATTTATTCTTGAGAATGTTAAAAAACAACAAGAAAACCAGAATATTTGAGTCGCTAATAATATTCTGCATATTACATATAATTGTGATGGCCGTTTGCGAGTTTTCCTTCATTAATTGCCATTCATAATTGTCAACATTGCGATTAACTAAAAGTAACAAAAAAGCGGTACAAAATTTGAAAAATAAAATATACATAGAATAAAAGTAAATGGCAATTAATGAAGGAAAATTCACAAATGAACTGGAAAGAAAGGTAATAACAAGTTGATATTTACTACCTACTTTTGGGCTTTTTGAAGTTGTCATTTTTGGCGCCAATTTACCTGTATTTAGCATGGTTTGTGGCTATTATAAACGCGCTCCCTACTGATAACACGAACTGAGACAGAAATAAACAAAGTGTGAAAATACCTAAGTCAGTGTCATCATGACACTTGTACAAACAACCAACGTCGTTTTGCGATAATGCAATGTGCAAGTTTAGAGGTGCACAATTTTCGAAAGAAAAGTGGCACGCGTCCTATTTTTCCTATTACATCTCGAGGCATTGGTGTACACATGGGGGAGCTGATGAGGCTACAACTCTCCCGAAACTTTGAGAAAAACAAAATTTTGAAATGCAATCTGTAAAGAACTCGGGGAAAAAAACAAATAAATTGGTAAGTGCAACCCCCACACCCCCTAAAATGACCCTAGATACCATTTCTCTCTTTGAACAACTTTAAAAAGGAATCCCAAAAGTGGTAATTACCAAATATTTTATATTGTCTCTCTCCACCTCCCCTCCGAAAGAAAATCCTGCGTACGTTTGTGTCTGGAGGAGAGTTACAAATCACTCGCGTAATGTAAAGTGCTGCTTGCGATGGAATACTGCTAGAATTTAAATTTGAAAATAATTTCAATGTTAAAGGCGTCATCATTATTACTATTATTAATATGATTTTGTAACGTCCTATTATTGTTATCATTACGTCCCTGCCTAAATTCGCAGACAGAAATACGATTGATTGATTGAGTTATTGTTTTAAGTCCACTTTATGCACAGTAAGGCTAATGGGGACTGGACCTACAGTTTAAAGTGGGGTCCGAACCACTATGTGCCTCCACCGGGTATCGAACCCGGGACCCCTTAATTACAAGGCAACGACGCTACCACTGCGCCATCGAGGAGGCCCAGAAATACGAATAAAACGCGATCTTCTATCTTCAGGAAAGCAACGTCTTGACAAGGCACAAGGCGGTCCTAAGACCAGCACAAAGTTTGAATGGAGACAATACAACAAGCTTGTTCAACAAATGTTGGCGCGAAGGTTGCGGACAACCAAAGGCGGCACTGCGTCCCAAATACTCTCTGAACTGCCTGTCATAAAATATTCCTGCGAGAGGACAGTCGAACCTGACAAATTGCAAGGAGCGGTCTTTCTTGCTTTAAGGGAACAAGGGAAAGATGGAGAAGATAAAGGGAAGGAAATGACAATCAAATGGTAGAGAAGACTTATCCCTGGGTTGTACCCCTGCTGTTTGAGAGCACAGTTTCTGAAAGGCAATACGCAAATATGGTTAAATTTTCCCTTCCCCAGTAAATCTTTGTTTCCGATTCATTTTGTTCATTCTGCTAGATTTTGCTTCTATCCAGGGTGCCAAGTACCAGAACGGTCCAATGACCTCGGTGCCCTCGAGCAAGGAATAGCTTGAGTGAGGAGGCAGGAGGGCTTTGGGGGAGGGAGGCGGGGCAGATGCAAGAGGACGAAGAAAATGTAGCAGTTTACTTACATGATGACTCGTGAAAGTAAAATTGTTATTGCTTGCTTGAAAGAATGAAAGATATGAAATGAGTAATGGTAGTAGGATTTGTGGTATAACCAGGACCACTTACAAGTGTACAAATGATGAGCTCATATAATTAAACAGCCCGATTTGCCCACACTTAAAATTATGCCAAGATGCCCTTATTCCCCAATTCTTCAAGTGTGATATGCTCTTAATTTTAAGAATTTTGAATCCTAGTGTACAAATGATGACCCCCCTCAGATTGATTTGCCTACACTTATAAAAAGGCACTTCTGTGAGATTGTTGTCCATAAATTTGTTAAAAATATGCCCTTCTTGATATTTTTTTTTGCCCACACCTAAAACTAGGCCAAACGTATTAACACACACACACACACACACACACACACACACACACACACACACACACACACACACACACACACACACACATATATTTACTTCCGGTTTAAGTTCAATTGGGCACCAGGCTCAACTTGTATATCTAGTATTAAGATAATGTAATTTTTCTAGAATTGCTCTGTGACTCTCATTTCTTACATCATAAACATATGATTTTTCACCTATGAGAATAACACTACATATGGTGTCATCAGGTAATGCCTCATGGAATTCACAGATAATTTTAATGTTTGTCCTGTCATTAACCACAACTTGTTTTCTTTTTGAAGTGTTGATGACAAACATGGGTCTCTGTGCTTTGAATTCATCTGGTGTGTAATACATGTCAGTATTGCCAGTAGTGACCCTTTTGTATGCTGTAAATGCTTCATATAATTTGAGGAAATCATCCTTGGACATGTCTAAATTATAATTTTCTCTAGGGAATACCTCATTTCTGCCATTTTTAAGATATATGTTCTTGATGTTGCAGTTATCAAATTCACTTGAATTTTTTTCCTGATTATTGTGTCTTCCAGTCTGAAACAGAACCACCACAAAATCCGGCATGTCATATTGTATACTGGAGAATGAATTTGTGGCATCAAACTCATAATAAGTACCAGCGGCAGGCTTCTGTACACATTGATATGTATAAAATTGTAAAGGAATCTGTGGATTTTTTATTGTATCTGCTTTGTATTTAAGAGCATAACTGGCTTCATATTCAACAACTGGGATTCTTAGCTCCATAGTCTGAATAATGCACTTGCCCTCATCAGGTAGGGTATTGGGCAGAGCTTCTCCTGTAGAGTTTAATGTGCTGTACCTCATCAAAGCATTATTATCATTGGCAGCTCTTCTAAATGTGATTCTTAAACCACCCTTCCACATAATATCTTTGTAATCTGAGAAGAATCCTGGCAACAGGCGCATAGGAAACAGCACTGTGTGGCTTTTGCTTAATATTTTATCACCAGCCTCAAATCCACCTATTTTGTAGTAAGAAGCCTCGGTTTTGGATAATTTTAGTGTGGCCAAAGCTGTGGAGGTAATGCCGGGATAATCCACTCTGTTTATAACAACACCATGCTTTCTGATCTCAATTTCAGAGAACAGATGCAGCACAAAATTGTCTACCAATCTTATATTTGAATTTGCCGGATAATCTGTTCCATCGAGCTTTACAACATCAAATTTGATGTATAGATCTGCTCTGTGGGGGTGTATAAAGCCATCCCCTACATCAAGATCAACCTGAATTTCTGTGTTGGGTTGATTTAAATTTGCAAATGTCCTCCTGTTTGGGGGGAATGATTGTAGCTCATAACTCTCAATATTTTCCATTTTTTTTTATGTATGTATTTTTATTTAAATATTAATCTCTATGATAGCAGTTGTTGTGGCTCCAGCAAAATCAACTAATTCTTCTTTTTCATTAGTGACCATCAACTCAATGTTATCTATTCTATTATGGCACACAGGAAAATATAATGTTGGGGATGGAGTGTAGATGATTGGCTCCATAAATTCAGAATTAGGTTTAAATGTTGCAATGATGCCAGTTTGTTTGTGAGTGCCCATGCCATTTGATTTGGTGATCATACCCTCAGCCACATTACAGTGAATATTCAGAGTCTCTATGGCTAAGAATTTAGGTATATTAATAGCAGTGTGTTTGATGGCTGGTTCAAGTTTTGTGTTGTTCTCAAAGCCTAACAGCTCTCCTATAGTACCCAGATCCACTGTTTCTGTAGCAGATACAATCTCTACTCTGTGAGTGACAGAATTTTGAGTTAATACTATACCTCTGGGTAATTGAGCATTTAGAGTGGACAGATTATATTGCCCTGGAGTGATGACAATTTTTTGATCTCCTACTGCAATTTTGTTGTTGTGGTGTGTAATATTAGGGATTAAGTACATGCCATAAAATGCTCTGAGAGCTATTGTTTTGGGATACACTATGTCATCATGCAATTTGAGTTTCAATATTGAATTTTGGCTGGTGAGATGGAATACCCCCATGATGTTTCAGATACCACAGGGCTTTTTGAAAATTTTCAATTGATGGTTTATTTATTTGAGACATATATCTAAGAACAGATAAACACAAATGTCCACAATTAACATCTTTGAAGTTTTGAACACGGGCATTATTGTAATAAAGATTAGCTGATTTTAGATATTTTATTAAATTTTCAGGTGGAGCACCTCCAAATGAATCAAACACAAATGCCTCATCTTTTAAATATTTAAGATAACAAATCCAGTGAGTGCCCTGATTTTTGTACTTATCCAAATTAACAATGCCACACTCTTTGTTGAGTGGTTGTTCTGGTAAAGAATCAGACATGTACACACCTCTAAAATGTTTGATGCCCAGTGGCTTGATTAAAGCTTCAATATCTTGGTTTGTAAGCGGCTCTTGTTTTTTTTAAACTTATTCATGGCTCTCTTAACACCTTTGCCTTGTTTCTCAATGGCCAGGTTATGGCGCTTCAATTCATCTAATTCTGCCTTATCCTTTTTGGCATCTATTACTGTTTTTGCTATGGCAGCTGATCCCCCAGCCAAGCTCCCAACAGCCCCAAGTGCTGCTAAGATGGCCGGGATAGTAAATATGAAACCCCCCCACATGTGATTTTTTTCTAGATTGTTGTAATTTTTTTAATTGGGGGGTACTAAGCAACAATTTCATACCATGGCCCTTGGCAATACAAGAATTTTTTTTCTTGCGCTGCTTTTTGGTTAAAAGACTATCAATAGTTTTAAGAGATTTAAGACCTGCATAAGGTATTTGATACATAACACCCTTGGCCTTCATTCTAGGTTTATTATATACATATTCACAGCCCCCACCCCAGTTTTTGCTTGGTGTTCATAGCTATGGTGGTTCCCAATGCTGCTATTCTTTCACTTAAAGAAGCATCTTTGCTTACAAATCTACCAAATGCAGCCTCTTCTAATTTCTTGTCTGCAACATGTCTCTTGTCAAGATCAGAATGTGTGTTGTATGCTATGTCATGGTCTCTACAAGCAGCATCGAGGGGATTAACACCAGGATCCCCTCTGTTTAATCTATGCTCCAATTTTGTGCCTGGACCACAATACTGATAGCCTGGAATGTGTAGTTCAAATGGCAGCTTGTTTATAATGTCATTAACTAACCCCCGACCCTCAGAAATATTCCAAAATTTGGGGGGTAGAGTATTAATAATTTTTATAAGATATCCAATCCCCTTAGTGTCATTCACTATAAAATTAGACAATTTTGTGCTTATCATGTCCATAATTCCAAACTTTTCATTGTAAAAATTGTGGTTGCCAGCATTTTCCTCCCCAGCTATCACCAATAACCTATCTACAAGTTTCCTGACATCATCAACCCACACAAATTCTTTAGGCAGGGTGTTGTATTGTTTGATTCCACTACCAGTCTTAATTTGTGACCATATGGGCTTGATTAAATTGTTGTATTTTGCTCCACTGCTAGACTTGACTCTTTTTTGTGTGGGATCATTGTTCTGGTATAGAGCATCTGATTTTATTAATATTTCTTTGTAATGTTCATAATCTTGATCTGTATAGCTGCCAGGCCTTTTCCTAGTCATTAGTTCCCACAATCCAGGTGTTCCGAGATACTTAACAAAAGCACCTCTTTCTCCAAGATGAGATTCTGAATATACAATTATATCATCTCCCATAAATGTTACTCTGAAATTGCCAATTCTATGTATGATGCTACCATCACTCTCTGTGTCAGCATATAAGCCAAAGACCTCATCTTTATTGTCTTTAGGTGTGGTTAAATATTTTTGAGCAAGAAGACCCAATTCAATAGGATCCTGAGTAGCTTCAATTCTTCGAGGAGCAACAGGACTAGGTGTATGAATACTGGAAAGTGGGGTGATTGGATAATCTAATATGTTCCTTGCAGCTACAGGTACAAGCTCTGTGATCAAATTTTGATTTTGCTCTGTAACATTTTTGATATTTTTACCTAATTCACTAATAGCATCAATAATAGGCTGTTCTGTTTGTTTGTGTTGTTCATAAATTCCTCGGTTCTGTGATTTCCATCCTTTAAATCTTTTTACAAGATAATCTCTTAATTTAAGATCATCAATGATTGGCCTTTTCATGGTTATTTATTTATGTTTCAATGTCTAGAAAATTGTTAATTTTATTTCTGTATTTGCCACTATTGGGTTTTCTTGTCATATCAATTGTGACAAACCCATAACTGTCCTGCTTCCAGCACCTACTGCAAAACTTGGAAAAATTATTGTAGCTCAAGTCCCCACCTACATATTCATCATGTATGTGTTTGAGGTTGGTATGATCTTGATGAAACACACATATAAAATTGCTGTTGTCCCTGATCAGCTGCTTGGGTATTTTTGAAAAAGTCTGTGCAAGGTAGAAGCAATCAATGTTTTTGTGTCGGCCCTGTGTAAAGAAATTTCTAACCTTGTTTTGATTATCCAGTATAATGTCATCAAACACAACAACAGAATTATCGAGACATTCATGAAGTGGCTTAACATCTGGTTCAAAAGTGGCAATATCCAATCCATCATATAGCTTCATCAGCTGCTGATATTTTAATTGTTCCAAGCTCTTAGAGAAGACATACAAGTGCCTGTTTTTCCAGTTTAACCAGTTGGGTGCCAATAAAAAATTATCAATCATTAGTGTAGTTTTACCACAAGCCGATGGCCCAACAATAAGACATCTAATATTTTCAGGCAGCAACTTGCCATTTCTCTTAATCTGCTGTTCAGGTTCTGGCAGCCTTTTTATAACATCCCAGGTGCTCATATTATCACTTTGTCTGCATCGATCCAGCTGTGTTCTGGGAGTCCTAGCCATTTGACAAGTAACTTGTTGCCTTTTCTGCGGATGATTTTTTCTATGAGATATGTGTCAGGCTGTTTAGTTTTGTTGAGTTCTTCTTCATAGAATCTGCCTTTGAGAATTTCTCCTCGGTGATCTTTTATTATATATGTGTTAAGAGTCCCAGGTTTAATTTGAACCACTGTAAATAATTCAGTGCTCCAGTTTCTTGTAAAGCCTCTTTTAAATAAGTGATTATATTTGCTGATTCTTACTTGATCACCGACCTTGTATTTGGCCTTTCTTGTTGTTGGCTGGTATCTAGGATAATAAACAGTCCTGATCAATTTTTGCTCACCAGATGAAGTTACTTCAGAGGGTTTCATGTTGATTGTAGAATGGACCGAGTTGTTATATTTATGTAGAAGTTCTGGAAGAATATTAATCCATTTATAATTACCTTGAAATGTAAATTGTTTATACATAAGATTTTTTAGGGTTTTGTTGAATCTCTCTACAATTGAGGCTTTGAGATCACTGTAACTCGAATAATGTTTTATTGACTGGCTTTTAATAAATTGTTGGAACACAGAATTATAAAATTCTTTGCCATTATCTGTTTGCAAATAGCGCGGTGATCTTCCACTCTGATGGATGATTGTCCTGAAGGCTTCTGTAACACATTTTCCAGTCTTGGATTTGAGTGGCACAACCCAGGCAAATTTTGAAAATGTGTCTATTACAGTGAGTAGATACTTGTAGCCCTTGTTGATTTTGTCTAAGTTTTTCAGATGTCCTCTTGCCATTTCAATCAAGTCCCCTTGCCATAAATCATCTATGCCTTTTGTGACTACTGGCAGTCTCTTATAATTATGTCTGGCTTGTCTGTGTAATTCATCAACAATAATTTCTCTAGACATAATATGAAAACAAGAATATTGCAACTACGGGGTGTTCAGCAGCTGATACTACAGGATTTTCTAAATATAATTTGTCCCCTATTTGTATTTTAAATTCCAGAGAGCCATCATCTTCAGCATAGGCTGTTTCTAATGTATTGGGATATGTAAAATCCTCTAACTCTACACTGGTGATTTTTGGTTTGTTGTCAGCATTTGTTATTGATAAGGTGGGGTAGTGGTGTGCCTGTGGTTGTAGCCAATATTTGATCTTGATTGGTCTCAATGTGCCCCCAACAAAAAATTGGTAATAAAATTGTGCAGGGGACAGCATATATATTTTGCCACCTGGTGTAAATGGTGAATCATATTCTTTGTTGGGGATGCTGTACAATTCAAGAATTACTGTATGTTTTGGATTCTCAATTATGCCTGTTATTTCTTTTTCTGCTGTAAGCAATCTGCTTGTTACAGATTCAAGGTGCTCATTGATGGTCCTAACAACATCATCATGGCCTGGCTTGATCTTTATGTCCACAACAAATTTTTTGTATTGTTGCACAATTTCTTGTAGCTGGGTGGCAAAAACAGACAGGGCATTTGCTTGATTGGATTCCATGGTCCCTAGCTGTTGCTTGATATTAGCTACAATTTGTTGCAAATTTTCAATAACTGCCAATTTTGAATTTTGAGCAGTAAGATCATGGACCTGTCTTCTGATATCCTCAAACAGGGCATGCAGTTCATTAATATGTTGATTAGTTGGTAGAGTGGCCACTGTCTGAGTAAGTTGTTTGATCTCTGTCTGGATATTCTTGATATCTTCTGATTTCAATATGCGATTCACTGCCCTCTTTATATTTTTAAGTTCCTGTGATGTAGGGAGATTTGATACAGTATTTTGCAAAGATTCAAGTGCCAATTTCACATTATTTAATTCAGAAGCATCAGCCACATTTTGCATAGCATTTTGGAGCAGGGCTATATCTGCCTGAGAGGGTGTAGATTGTTGTAAAATTTCAAGTTTTGTTTGGATATCATCGATCAAGTGATGAAAAAAAGATAGTTCAGATTCAGTGTTGAGGTTTTCAAGCTTTGTGATCTGTTCCTGGACACTTACAAGAGTGTCTACAATCCCGGGCAGGCGGGATTCTTGTACATTTGTCAAATCACTTTGCACTGCTGCTATTGTACCCTCAAGATGGGTTATGGTACTTTGAATTTTTCCAAAATCTTCATATGTTTCAAGTTGCAGCTTGATATTTGCAACACTCCGAGTTATTGGACTCAAAGCATCAGAAGATGGCAAGTTGTTCATAAAATTTTCAAGTGTCTCAATTTTTTCTTTAACCTCGGCTATGGCATTGTTCAAGGGGTCCAGATTAGGTATTTGGAGTGACTGAATCTGTTCCTTTAGAGTGGAAATCACTAGATCAAAATCTTCTTGTGATTTTATGCTTTTGACAATTGTTTGGAGCTGTGTCTGGACATTATTTATCTGCTCTTCTAATTGCTGTTTCAATTGCTCAGAGTTGTTAGCCTGGGTCTTAAATTTGGCTTGAAGAGCTGCTACAGCTTCTTCTAAACTTTGAAAATTATCCAATGTGGCCAAGTCAGTATATTTTTGAAGCAGCACTTTCAGTTCTGAATCAATTTTAAGAAGAGGGTCCATGCATTGTGATTGCAAATTTGTAATTTCTAATTGAAGACTGGCATTGAGTGTGGTTTGTAAAGCTTGTAAATCACTTCTTAATTTCTTGACTCTGACATCAAGCATCAGAATCTCATCACTGTGATCTTCATGCCTTGTGTGGCCAAATATATCATTAGGCATTTTTGTTTTAGTGGTTATTTATTATTGAATATCTTATTCTTAATTCTATAAAAAAGGGTATAAGCTTGTCATATGATCCAGGGACCTCAATATATAAGCAGTCACCAGCAGAAACAGTATATACAGTGCCAGAAATCATGTTTGAGTGCTTAATTCTATAAATATTTCTCCCTACTGAAATTTTGACATCACCCTCAGAAGTTGTAATAAATTGCAATTGACCACCTACAGGTAATTGGTAATAATTTAAATTATTGTTAAATATGTACAATGTTTTACCTGTTTCATCATCAACATCTGTAAATATGCTGTTCACATGAATAATTAACAAGCCACTTAGTTTAGATATCATATCAGAAGAGGGTTGTGGTGTTGGCAGCTCCATAATAGCCTGTTTTTTGAACCCAAATAAGTTCATAGGCATGTTTATTTATTTCAAATCATGCTCTGTAATTGGGCATTGATTGCCATTTTTCAAATCACAATGACCTCATGGTAGAGTATGTATGCCACATGATAAAATGCATCTCTTATCATCATGTGGGTCCAGAGCCACTTTTCTTACAATATTGCTAGTCAATAAGTGATCCACACTCTGAATTCTATTTTCTGATGTTCTGATTGTGCTACATGATTTGAGACAATTTTTGTAATCCTCAAATTCAAGCTCTTTTTCCACAATCACTCTGCCAATGCCCTTGGCTTTTTTTGCAACAGCGCCACTACATGTTTCAAAACTGTACATCTTGGCCCTTAACCCAGCAAATGCCACAATAACATCACCAAGTGTCTCATCTTTTAACTTGCCAGGCACCTTTTTGTTGTGGTGTTGAATCTTTGTATGTTCACTGGTATCAAAGTATTGAAACAATTCAGGCTGTGCTATATCTTGATAAACATCTTCTGTTTGAATATCAAGAACAAAACTATCAGTGTCCATGTACATCAATTTTACACAATCACCATAAAAAGGTTTCAACACATCATAATAAAATTTTAACATGTGTAATTTGGCCAATTCCAATATCACAGCCCCTACATAAATAGGCTTATCAAATTTGATCTTTGTTTATTTCATGTTGAAAAGTGCCATATTATCTTCATAAATTCTTCTGTAATTGAAGTTGGGCTTTGCTATCAATTTTTTGCTCCGGCTGGGGTTAGTAATTATTTTAACATCAGTATGTTTTCTGACATTTTCAATTGTTTTGCCATACACTGAATTGACCATCAATTTAAACAAGGTCTTATCAAATTGGCTCAATGCAGATGTTCGAAGCTCTGTGTTTGTATCAATATATGGTTTCAACCATCTTGAGTGCCTGAACCTCAAAACTTTTCCAACTTTGGTCACTTGAACACCATGATTCATCAGGAACTGGAGGTTTTTGTAATATATGACATAATCCTGTTTCGGCTCCAGAGTCATCATCAATTTCTTCTGTTTAGAGCCAGGTGAGCACTTAACCTCGGGAATTGGGGGCAGATCAGAAAATGTGTTGTGTAAATTATCTGGAATTGTCAGATCAACCTCTAAGAAGAGGCCATAGTCACTGTCATCAAAATCTTTAAGATCTTCAATATTGAAATTTTCAACCCACTCAAGCCCTGCATATGGCAGTTTTTTCATCATGGCATAACCATAGAGGCTGTTTGCATCTACATACAGTATATAATTTGATGGCAGTGCTGGATCATAATCAGGAATATATTTGTTATTTGCTCTGGCATATCTCTGAGAACATTGCACCATGCCTCCTCTTATACATTGTTCCATAAACAGATACATATCTTGATCCTGGATCAGATCCAATTGCATTTTAGTGTTCAAAAACATTGCAGACCATGCTAGGCCCGGAGCACTGTAAAAATATATTGGATCCAGCTTATAATTTTCCATGGAAGATTTTCTGAATGCCTGTAGTATATCAGCTAAGAGGGTCACATCAAGTTTTAAATAAGCCTTGTGATAATCACCAAATGTCTTGCATTTTAAATTGTTCCACATCAATTGGGCATGGTGATAATCATCATCAGTGATTCCAGATGCTCTGATTTTGCTGTAAAACTCTTGCTGTGGTGGCAGAGAACACTCATCAAATTTAGAAAAATCTGTAACATAATCATATGGATATACACCCTTCCGCCTAATTAATTTCAGGTCCTGATTTGGAAACAAAGCACATGTGATTTTGAATTGTTCATCAGATAATTGAGTGGCCAGTGTAGCCAGGCTAGCCGATAAAATTCTGTATGAATCAAGAAATCTTAAGTGAATAGAAACACCATTAACTTTAATTATTTTTTTAATGGCAATATATTTCTCATCATTTTCTGCTAAAATATTTAAATTCTGCTTGTCAAAACCCTCGTACCTGATCAAATGATGGAAATCATAATTGGATGCTCCATGGCAAAATATAGGGACAAATTTTGGTCTCTGGATCATAATATTGCAGTTATTACACAGGGCCATTAAGAATTTACCATCTCTATGGGAATGGTGTTTCACCTTGTTATTTGTATCTGAAAATTCAGAATCACATACCGGGCATTTTTCTACATTGTTGAAATCTTCAATCTGTTTCTCTGTTAAAGGCAACATGGGTTTTGATTTTAATAAGACATTAGATGCTATGTCATGGCACTCATTTTCTATTCTATGTGCAAATTCTTTGATGGCATCTGCTCCCATGTATAAATATTCTTTACTAACCACACCACCCTGTACAACCACATAATAAAAGCTGGAAGGTTCATGTAGCTGGTATGGTGTAATTGAAGATTCATCAGGGTCTGGGCTACAGAATGCAAGAGGTTTGAGATTTGATTCAAAATCACAGACTATATATGCTGGGTGTTCCAACAAGGCTTCAAACTTTTTGAATTTTGCATTTTCACTTGGCATTGGCATCTCCATATGAACAGGTTTATGGTTGCCACAGTATTTCAGATGCTCAATTAACTTGTTTTTAGCAATTTCTGCTTTCTCTTTACAAACACCATTCACCATTTTTCTACCATCAAATACAGACAAACATCTTCTGCACAACTTGAATATTGTATTGGATTTGCCTTGTTGTGTTCTGACTAAAGCTTCAAGATTATGTATCAGAGTGTAATGATTTGTGCCATCCTTTTCAATTAAGAGCAGATCAATCGGAATAGCAGATTCATCATCAAGTGTATTGATTCTGAGAGGATCTATCAAGTAATTGTCACGGCCAGTAGAACAAGTAAATACATTAATAGATAATTGTTTGCCATTGATGTGCCTGGCCTTTTTTTCAAATTTATCAATATTCTGAACAGGCATTGGATATTCTAAACCCTCCATTGCTTCATCAAAATTGTGTTCATGCTGTTTATAATAAGTTATTCGCTCAGGATGCCTTGAAACTGGATACAAAGCAGCTAAAATACACCACAAAAAGCATTTCTGGTCATTATTTTTTATATTAACCACGGCTGTTTTGTTTTTGATATTGGCAGGTAATGGCACATAAGTGGAACCTTGTAATGGGTTGAATTCAGAAATATTAACATATAACTTGTGTGAAGATCCGCATAGGCTCCATCCTGACTCTTTTGCAGCAAATTCAGAGTGTTTAATATTCAATTGATCTATCAAACTGCTTATTATTTTGTCCGAATTTGCATTTGAATATACCGGTACAGTTTCTGTTATGTGGGGCTGTGTAAATTTTGTGCCATTTGGCTTCTTATATTGTGTAAACAATTTGAGAGACAGCTTATAAGAGCCATTTTGTGCATTTAGAATTGCCTGCACATCTGGATTTATACTATTTAAAAAATTCTTAATGTCACATCTTGGCTCTGATACAAAACGGTGATCCCTTAATTGGCCACTAAAACTGCTATGGATGGGTTCATAGCGTGGCTGCTTTGCCGGTCCAGCATTAACAGGTGTTTCATGCTTTCTTTTCAGACCAGATGTAGATGGTTGAGGGGGCAATGTTGATAACTGTGCAGAACAAGAGCCCACATGTCTATTGAAATATGCCTTGCTAAATATTTTGTTGCATTTGGGACATATTTTAGTGGGAGTTCTATATTTGCCTGGGTCACAATTTTTTTGGTGTCTGGCCCAATTGGGGCTGGATATATTCTTATTACACTGATTGCAATATTTTTGATTTGGCATTTTTGTTGTTGGTTTATTATATAAGATTTCCTGGGGTTCAATTCAAAATTTTGTACTTAATATATATATATATATTTTGTTCAGCTGTGTGCTTTGTTTATTTCTTGTGTATATTTAATATGTTAATATTATTAATTTTTATTCTCAGTTTATTATATAAAATTTTTTGGGTTTTAAACCAAAACTCTATGCTTATTATGACAGGTTGTAAGGCCAATAGCCTACAAGTGGAAAAAAAGAATAAATATTGATCTACACTGACCCTCCGCAAATACCTGCACAGACATGCATGTCCTAGAAAGGCAATAACCTTGCGCCGTGTTATGTATTGATTTTTGTACAACAGGCTGGGGCAAATATAAGCCTGACTCTAAATATGCGTGGATTACAACAAACAAGCTGGATGTAACAAATATCAGATTTTTTATACAAAATATA
Organism: Lepisma saccharinum; assembly: GCF_977018435.1. Classification (NCBI taxonomy): domain Eukaryota; kingdom Metazoa; phylum Arthropoda; class Insecta; order Zygentoma; family Lepismatidae; genus Lepisma; species Lepisma saccharinum. The sequence continues at coordinate 69,059,147 of NC_139243.1, forward strand.
AACCCTTTTGTTCAATATACCAGAAATATATTTAATATGAATAATATATTAAACCAAACAGGCCTGTAAGTATGAGAAGCACTGTAACAACACATCTGTTCTCCTCAGCCACTCTCACAATACTGGCTGAGGAGTAGCGCAAAATCTCTTTATATACCCTAAGCATGGATTAAAACATCTGAAGCAACAAAGCAATCAGAATATAACACATCATCACATTATGTCATAATTAACCAATCAGAAAACAACACATGCACAATATTGGATAATAATTTGTTGCACAGCATGATGCAAGAGCTCTTGTCTCTTGCATCATGCTGGATAATAATTTGTTGCACAACATGATGCATGTGTGTGTGGGTGTGTGTGTGTGTGTGTGTGTGTGTGTGTGTGTGTGTGTGTGTGTGTGTGTGTGTGGGTGTGTGTGTGTGTGTGTGTGTGTGTTAATACGTTTGGCCTAGTTTTAGGTGTGGGCAAAAAAAATATCAAGAAGGGCATATTTTTAACAAATTTATGGACAACAATCTCACAGAAGTGCCTTTTTATAAGTGTAGGCAAATCAATCTGAGGGGGGTCATCATTTGTACACTAGGATTCAAAATTCTTAAAATTAAGAGCATATCACACTTGAAGAATTGGGGAATAAGGGCATCTTGGCATAATTTTAAGTGTGGGCAAATCGGGCTGTTTAATTATATGAGCTCATCATTTGTACACTTGTAAGTGGTCCTGGTTATACCACAAATCCTACTACTAGTAATATTTTTCTAGTTTGCTTCGCTCTCAATATAAACGTTTCTAATAAGTAACAAATTATAATTGTTATCCCAAAAAACTGTGTATGTGTGTGTGCGTGTATGTAATATGTTTTGTTAATGATGACATACTGGATACCAAATAATGTAAAAAGTAAAGTGCTCCCCTGTGCTTTTCACCACGCCATGTAGGCGTATAGAGAGTGTGGAGTTTGGGCTCTATACTTTCTTGATCATGGCCGAAGGTGGCCGCCTTTACCCGCCAGAGTTCCCCCCATGTACCCACTTTATACGACGCTGGGTGGGCGGCCGTGCCGCTTGAAAAGATGGGAAAAAATCCCGGTTCGCCTCCGCCGGGGATCGAACCCGGGTCTTTCTCATGGTAGTCAGACGCCCTAACGATTGAGTTCTAGGACACAAAATAATGACTAAAACTATATGCGGGAGTGCTCTGAAAATACTAAATAGTTAAAATCTGAAAATGTGTTGTGCTTATTGATACATAGAAATTATTCTCAGTTGTAATTAATAATGGTAATTATGAAAATATTTCGTTGTGGAATTGTATTACAATTAAAGAACAGGTATACCAGTTTTTTCAGTGATTTTATAGTAAAAACAGTATGCTATTCAGCGCAGCTTTGTGTTTGTGTGAATTCACTGAAAACCGCAAAAGTAGCTTCTCTACGCCTAGCTGTATCTTTTCTTCGTTTTATTATTGCTGGAGCCAGAAGAGTGTTTTTTTTTAAAAAAAATATTTATTATTATTTGGACATAGTATCTATCTCCCAATCGATTCCGGAGAATTTTCGTGCCTCAAATTCATAGTGAGATATCAAACAAATTACAAGACATTCAGAAAGCTCTAGACATTGAACCTTCGACCATACCTGGCCTGTCTGCAACACGGTGGGCATCACACAGCCGTGCTGTGGATGCTGTTGCTAAAAACTATAAGGTAATTTGCTTAGCTTTGGAGGAAGAGCACGGACAAGCATCTGCTGAAGGACTTCTGAAGAGCCTGAAGTCCATTTTCAACGTAGCTTTCTTGTTTGTATTCCAGCACATATTAGGAATTACAAGAGGATTAAACGACTTTCTGCAAAGAGAAGATGTAACTCTGGCAGATGCGCATGCATTTATTTCGTCTGTTCAGAAGACACTCCAAGATTTAAGAAACGAAGAAAAGTCACGTGACATGTTTAATAGGATAATGAAATTTGCTGAAGATAATGAAGTTCAGGTTCCTCAGCGAGGCACCAGGAAAGCTAGTTCTTCAGCCAACTCCCAGCTTTCAAATTTTTTCATCACCTCAAGTATCCCGAAGAAAGTCGGAATGCATTTTGATGAAGTATTTTTTCGTCGAAGAGTGCTCTTTCCTGTACTGGACGATATAACAAATGAATTCAATAGACGCTTCTCGGATGAGAGTAAATATGTAGTTGCTGGAGTGCAAGCCTGCCATCCCCAATCTTCCAACTTCTTAGATAGAGGCACCCTTGAAGCCTTCGCACAGAAGTTTGATATCAAATATAACCAACATGAGATTGAGGTACTACAAAACTATGTTCGTAATATAAAACCAACAACCACACTAAACAGCATTTCTGACCTGCATTCAGCTTTGCCGGAAACAATTTTTCCAATTACAGCAGAGCTGTTACAAGTAGCATTAACGTTACCAGTAGGCTATCATCTTATGCGTGTGAACGATCTTTTAGCGTGCACAAGAGATTAAAATCTTACCTCAGAAACAAATCAAACCAAGAGAGAACATCTGCTTTGGCAACCATAAACATAGAACAAGAAATTTCAACGTCATTAAATGTTGATCGTGTCATAAACTCGTTTGCATTACAAACGAAGCGACGTCATTCCTTGATAGTTCCAAGAATGTAACTTCCGGTAATGGCCTCGGTCTCAAGATTAGCAATTGCTACGTAAGTAAGCACGAACACAAATGTGTCAACAGTCCACAGCTGCGACTCCTGTATATAGTTTAAAACTGTGTTTACAAGCTTCGTTGTACTGATTTTTGCATGTCTCAGCAGAGAGGAAATTTCAAAAACATTTCTCCTCTGAAAGTGCTAAGCAGATTTCGTAAATTCTGAAAAATGAATATGTGTAAGATTTCATCTGTAGGTTTGTTTGTTTGATTTGTTGTCTTCACTTTATGCACATAAAGGCTAATCAGGACTGGACCTACAGTTTAAAGTGGGATCCGAACCATTGTGCCATTATCTCCACCGGATATCGAACCCGGGACCCCTTGATTACAAGGCGAAGACCTTACCACTACACCATCGGCGAGGCCCTTTCACCTGTAGGTTTGGAAGAATCCTCATGATGGTTCCATTTGTAGCTGTGTTGAAAATAAATATAGTAGTTTTGTCTTTCCGGAAACTTAATATCAAATATCTTGACAGACAATAATGCAATCATCTCCAGAATAGCTAAATAGGAAAAATCCTGCACAGAATAATTTATCAGATGTCAAGAAATCAGCTTAGCACTTCCACAGTAGTTTCGATAAAAAAGAAGAAGTTGTCATTCAGACAGGCAGAAAGTAAAATACATTAAGAAAACTGTAAAGTAATAGTTTAATAGTAGTACTTTCATAAATTGATTTGCTTCCTGAAAATTCTTGAACTCTAATGTTTATTTGACCTCCAGTATTCACATATATATTATATACACTTCGTAGTAGTTTTATATACCAATGCACTATATATGTAGCAATATTATAATGTAATATAATGTACATATAAAACATTATATATATATATATATATATATATATATATATATGTGTGTGTGTGTGTGTGTGTGTGTGTGTGTGTGTGTGTGTGTGTGTGTGTGTGTGTGTGTGTGTGTGTGTGTGAATCACACAGAGTTGTTTAACTTTACTGTCTGGTAATATTTGCATAGGAACAAATTTTAGATTTGGCCCCCCGAACTGATCAACCTAGCTACGTCCCTGTTCTAAATTATGTAACCTTCTCCACTCACCTGTCTCCTCATCCCTTTTAGGTCCAAAGATTTTCCTAAGGATCTTATTTTCAAATACTCTCAATTTATGTTCCTCTTTCAATGTAAGGGACCAAGTTTCACATCCATATAATACTACAGGCAAAATTACTGTTTTGTATATTTTAACTTTTAGTTTCTTAGATATTAAACGAGAAGACAAAAGTTTATGAAGAGAGAAGTAACATGCATTTCCTGAATTAAGCCTACTTTTTATTTCCTCCTTAATATAATTTTCATTTGTTAATATTACTCCTAAGTATTTGAATTTGGAAACTGGTTCAAACGAGTTGTTATCAATAATTAGATTTTGATTATTACCTAACACTTGGTTTCGGCCTGTAAGCATATATTTAGTTTTCTCTTTGTTAACTTCCAAACCTATCTCTTTAGCAGTTTTGAAAAATATTTTAGCATTATTCTTAATTGTATTCACATCATCCCCCAGTAAGTCTACATCATCTGCATATGCTAACAACTGAGTCACACCATTTAATTTTAGTCCTTCTTTAGTTTCTTTTACCTTCCTAACAGCATATTCTAAGGCAAAATTAAAGAGCAATGGAGATAATGCATCTCCTTGTTTTAACCCATCATGAATTGTAAAGTTGTCAGACATATTAACACCCACACGAATTTTACTTTCTGTTTCACTGGTGCATATTTTTATCATACTAACAAGCTTCTTAGGTATTCCAAACTCTACTAATATATTATATAATTTATCTCTTTTGACCGAATCATATGCTTTTTTGAAATCAATGAATAACTGATGGACATTTTGATTATATTCCCACTTTTTTTCAAGTGTCTGTCTGATGTGAAAAATTTGATCTGTAGTTGATCTGTTACGTTTAAATCCACATTGATAATCACCTATAATTTCATTAGCATATGGGGTTAATCTTGTTAAAATAATGTTAGATAATATTTTATATGTTGTTGAGAGTAGAGAAATTCCACGGTAATTATTGCAGTTCATTTTATCACCTTTTTTAAACACAGGAACAATTATGGATTCTTTCCACTGTTGAGGGATTTCTTCTTTATTCCATATTAAACAAATTAATTTATGAATTTGACATATTAATGAATTTCCACCATATTTAATTAACTCAGCTGGTATTAAATCAATGCCAGGTGCTTTGTTATTCTTTAACCTTTTAATAACATCTTTAACTTCAGTCAAGTTAGGTTCTGGAACTAAAGGTTCTGCTGTGTGTACTTCATTCACTTCAGATTTATCTCCTACATGGACATTTAAAAGGTCATTAAAGTAGTTCTTCCATCTATTTAGAATATCGCTTGGGTCAGCTAGAAAATCACCGTCTTTATCTTTTATCAAGTTTACTTTAGGTTGCCACCCCTTTCTAAACTCATTTACACCTTTATATAAATCTCTGATATTTTTATTTTTGCTGTTTGTTTCAATTTCGTTAATTTTGCTTTTCAAGTAATCTCTTTTCTTACTTCTAAACGTGCGGTTAACTTCTCGCTTTATTCTATTATAATTGTTTAGATTTGTATCATCAGAGTTATTTAACCACCTAAGTCTAGCCTGATTTCTTATTTCTATTAGATTATGACATTCATTATCAAACCATGGCTTACTTTTTCTCGGTTTATGGTATCCTATACTTTCTTTAGCTGCTGATTCTATTGCATTACGTATGTGCTCCCAATTCTTATTTACGTCTGTTTCATTTATATTTTCATCATCATTTAAATCCTTCAAAATATCAAATCTATTTGACAGTTTAATTTGGTAATCTTTCTTAATTCTTTCATCAGTAAACTTTCCTGCATCAAATTTTAGAACTTTTAGATTTTGTTGCTTATGATTTAACACTGAGTGTCTTTCTCTTAATTTAGCAATTACTAAATAATGGTCACTGGCACAGTCAACACCTCTATGTGTACGAACGTCAATTATACTAGTATGTCTTCTCTTATCAATGAGAATATGATCTATTGCCTTCTCGATGCCGCAGTGAATACGTTTTCGCCTAGTAATCAAGGAGTCCCGGGTTCGATACCTGGTGGAGGCACATAGTGGTTCGGATACCACTTTAAACTGAAGGTCAGTGGTGTATTGGCCGCCCCCGCAAGCAGTGTTCTCTCTCTGATGCTGAAATTTTCATTAATTCTAGTAATTCAACAGAAAATGCCGATTAAAAAACCATTTACGAAACATATGTAACACATCAATGAAGCAATTCAAACTCTTTGAGATGAACACTGACTGCAAGTATCCGTTTTTATTCTGTCGGTAAAGTTAGAACATGTTCGTTGTAACGTATGAGCTAACGAGCTCCATGTTCATCATTACTATTTTTAAAATTCTAGGAATTTAGTAATACAATGACTGTAATGATAAGCAGATGCGCCGAGCGACTTCACATATACGTACGTCCCCTCCGAGATGCTAAATGAATTTACTTGCTAGCAGATGGTCATCAAAAAGGGAGTGGGGGAGATCTGATCTCATACATTTATACATTGCTTGTCGCAGGGCAGGCAGAGTGTAAATGGCATAATTAGAATTATGATTCAGCAACAGTCAGTTGCTCAACTTTTGCCATTCGTGTTATTAGTTTTGCGTGTGGTATTTAGAATGGAGCTTCCCATCAAATATTTCCAAGAGCCCCCAAAATTTTTCATATTCAAGTAAAACGATTGTCACTTAATCCACACCTAACGCATGTTACACGTCATTCTCAATTTTTTGCTGTACTGTGACAATGTAGTTGATTTTTCTTGTAAACGTTAATATCTTCAGGGGCTCAATAACCCAGTAGAAAGTGGTGCACAGAGGGCAGTTATTATCTTGCCCTGAGGGCCAGTACCCCCTCTTCTGTCACACAGAGTACATTATTTGGGGGGATTTTGTGAAATTCATTTTCTCCAATATTGAAATTTTTGTTAACATTTCTGTCGAACCGAATATTGTCCAGTGTGTTATGAGATCTACAATGCTCATATGCAAGTTTTTAACTGGGGATAGCGTCCTCCCATTTCGAGCACTTCACTGAGTAACTTTGTGATGCCGACGTTAAGCTGCCGATGTCAAGGATAGCTTTTGGGGTTGAAGTCCTACCCATCTCAAAATCCAAAATAGAGGTATTAACTATCAAATAGGTAATTCCCCAAAACAACATTTTAAAAAATATCTGAGTTTGTAAGAGCCTATTTGTTTTGTTAATTATCAAGCAAGAAATACGTACAATAGTTGATGAACTAAATATTTGGCCGCATGAAGTCCTCCTTCCTCCAAGAAAGAATCCTGTCTGCGCCAGTGGTCAGAAGTAGCGAGCTACTTGTAGCGGCGCTACTGTAGCTAGCTACAAAATTTGTAGCTGTAGCTGTAGAGACGCTACATTTTGAAAATTGTAGTTGTAGCGGTAGCGAAGCTACAAAATTCCTGTAGTTGTAGCGAAAATTTCGCTACAGCTACATTTTCCCTCAGCATTTTGAGGTGAATTTTGAATGTGGCAACAGCATCAGAAAAATCGACAATAATCCTTAATTTTGCAGGAGGTTCATAAAAACTGTCTATTACATGGAGATACAGATTATCTAGATTGTAGATTATAGATATCTGCGAAATTTATTTAATTAGTATCTGAATAATTCAGATATCCAGATAACTAACTGACATATATGAATATATTCCTGCTAACAGCTACGTTTTTTCTAGCTGCATCGCTAATTTGGAGAGAAACATGCCTCTTTTGCTGCACCACTGGAAAAAAGTGCTTCGTTTGCGTCACCCCTGGAACAAATCCTGTGGATATTCATCGTGTAAGACACCAAAATGTTATTAATTGCTGTGTAAGACACAACTTGCAGTGCAAAAACGAACGGTGGATTTTCCACTGAACTAACAAGGGAATAGTGCCAGCAATAAATGGCTCACTACGTTAACAGCATTGATCATCATCAGTATATAGGATCTCACCAGCAAGAAATTATTGTTACAAGAATGATAGAGTTTCTGGAATTACAATTATTTTCGCGACAGTATTTGTTCACAAATTTTAAAATTACAATACGCTTAGAACACTCAGGTTTACACGACAGTTTCCTCAATAATTTTATCATATTGCAAATAGTATGTACTAGTTATTGACTTTCCTGCGGAAACGACAATTTTCTTTAGTTAATATATATATATAGTTTTCAAATTTATGTATTTTTCCTACTTTTGCGTCACTTTTCTGTAACATTTCCTAATCATGACATCATCATCATCATCATCCTTCTGCTTCCTGCCACTGGCTGGGTCAGCATAGAAGTCAAGCCTCTCCATTTTTTCTTGGTCTTCCACCACTCCTCTCTTTCCAAGGTGTTCCAATCTTGTCCTCTTCTCCTAACACTCTCCACTATCTGCTCTTTCCACCGACATCTTGGCGTCCCCCTTGGTCTTATTCCCACTCCTTGTGCATGGTAAGCTCTTACTGGTAGTCTTTCTGCATCCATCCTCTTCATGTGTCCGAACCATCTCGTCTGTGCCTGATCTATTCTGTCCTGAAGCTTCACTACACCCACTGTCTGTCGGATCTCCTCATTCCTTATTCTATCCCTTCTGGACTTCCTCAAAATACTCCTTAAAAATTTAATCTCCACTGCCTGCATCTTTTCTTTGTCTCTCTATGTTATTGTCCAAGTCTCTGTTCCACACGTAATTATTGGCACATAGTATGTGTTATATTTTACCTTCTTGCATTTCATAGGTACATCCCTGTTCCATATTAATCTTCGAATGCTTTGATATAGTCCACCACCCATTTGTCCTCTTCTGTTTATCTCCTCATCTATTCTTCCACTTCTCTCAATCATGACAATGAGGATGAATGGTTTATTTAATTATTCTCTTATCTATAGTCACTTTCTGCCACTTTTGGCTAATTGTGAGAATGAGGATGAATGATGAGCAGTGTGGGGAATGGAGGAGCAGGAGGATCCCATCCTCCCAACTTGACGTCTTTCCTAGTTTTTGTATTGAGTCCATTTTATGCATAGATAAGCTGATCGAGACTGGATCCTAACCACTATGTGCCTCCGCTGGTTATCGAACCTGGGGCCCTTTTGTAGTCAAAGGGCTCCAGGTACTTTTCTTTCAAAATGCTGACTTCATATCAGTCTAAAAGAATGAAATATTTATTCTCAAGAAAAATATGTTGATCTGAACATAAATACGTAATCCTACCAAATTTTATTTGTGTATAGTTGTAATAATTAATTTGGGTAACACCCTAATTGCAATATTCGTATATCAAATTTGAATTGATATGCCACTTGCATAGGTATGGTATTCTCAAAAACTATAGTAAAAATAAGTAACTGAAGTAACACTGCTATCAAAATTATCGAACGACTGGAATAATGATAATAAATAACAGAATCTATTTACCAGTAGTAGGGGATTTTTTAACACCCATATGGTGGTTTCCATTTTTTTATGCAGAAGTAGCGCAAAAAGTAGCGAGTAGCGAACAGGAGTAGCGTAGCGAGCTACTTTTTGGTAAATGTAGCTGTAGCTGTAGCGAAGCTACATTTTGGAAGAGTAGCGGTAGCTGTAGCGAAGCTACTTTTCAAATGTAGCGTTTTGATCACTGGTCTACGCCACCATGTTGAAGTAAAAGCAAATATTTTCAATATTCTCTCCCAGTTATTATTAGAGATTCATATCCTAATTTGGTTTCCAGAATCTACACTTATGTATATGTCTGTAACATAAATTGGAAAGAAAGGGTATTTGCAGGAAAAAAAAATCTCCAGACGGCAAAAGAAACAATAAACAAAGTGTCCATCATTATTTTCATTCAGTTTGTTTTGCACACCGTGTCGATAATGAATTGAAATAAGAAAGTGAATAAGTTGAGGTCAATACCTGCTTCGAATCAACAATTCGATTCCTTCCAGCGTTGTCAATACGTTTAGTATTCTCGTTACTTATCCACTGAGGAGGCCCCAATATTCTACTTGCCGGGGGGGGGGGGGGCACAGAAGGTTGCGCTACGCCACTACTCTAGGTCCAGTCACAATTAGCCTTACTGTGTATAAAGTCGACTTAAAACACCAACTCAAACAATATATTTATAACTCCTTTCCTTTACTAACTGGTTCAAGGTGTCAATATATTACAAAAATAGTTAAAATTGTTTTATTGTGAACAAGCTTTTCTTTAGTTTTTGCTTTCTATTAGAGTAAATCAATTGAATATCATATTGCATTCTGGTTTCACTTTTACTGTGCATATTTTGTTGGTGTAGATCTCTGTTAATGATCTCTTGAAATAGAGAGAGAGAGAGAGAGAGAGGAATAATCCAACACTCATAACCACGCTACTTTGTGTGTGTTTTCGATATTTTCCTTAGTAAAGTATATTTGAAGTCAAAACTATTTACGTATGTTTTGTTATAACTAAAACTAACCCCCTTAATTATTTGTTGTGGGGGGCAATTTTGAAGCCAAGATTGCTGGTGGGGGAAACTCTCCCTCTGCCCACACCACCAGGATTTCGAACCCTGTATCGTACCCCCTACACTTGTTTTGAATCTAGTGAACGGCGTTAGACTATCAAAGTGGTAGGGCAGTCATTTTTATTGGTATATTCTAAATTCTAAACGCCATTAGAATCTGCTGAATCATATGAAATTCGATAGTAACCCGAAAGAAACATACATGATTCCTTTAGTGTTGGTGGAAATAACGAAGTTATAACAGGACTGAACTGGATCTCATTCCAGTGTGTTGGACGTTGGACACGGCACTGATACATATAGCAATTTCATTAAGCGTTCTTAATTTTATTAGCGGGGGGGGGGGGACACAGAAGCTGCTCAAATTATTACATCGCATGAAAGAGCTGCAAAGAGAGCGCTTGTTGCGTGTTGCTAAGGAGCTTTCAGACCCAAGTTACGAGATACACGCGACAAGCAACAAACGACACCTGTCGCTTGGAAATGAACCCTTAGTAATGAATGCATCCTTTCGAAACGAAGGAGTATGGTGTCGCGTGTCTCTCGGATTGGGACGTTTTCTCAGTATCGTGTATCGTGTCGCCTCGGTTTGTTGGTAGTACATACGTGACGAATATTTGCTTATCTAAAGGGGCTCTCGTCGCTTGAAAGATGGGATTTATTTCACAGCCTCTTGGGTGCAAACGCTCAGTGTGGCTTGTCACCCGTCACTTGTTGCTTCGATCTGAATGCTCCCACAGTGTAGGATAGATAAACAGTGGATGGAAGCCAGAAAAACAACAAGGTAGATTCCTTAAACTACCGAGCTACCGGTAATTAACAAACTGTATATTAAATATTAATGGCCTTATGACTAAGGAGCCTTATATATTCTCACTATACAGTTAGCAAATTGTTTTCAGATGAAAATCATTTCCGGGAATAACATTTTGTGATATCTCCAACTTTTAACTTCCCTTGACGTGATATCCTGTATTACTTCTACGAGACGAGGCATCTCGTCTTGTTTCTAGACGAGACACGAGGTGAGACAAACCAGAACAAAGTCTCGTCTGGTCTCGTTTCGTGGTCAACGCTACTTTTCTGCCACTTAAGGGTAATCGCGAAGTTGAGGATGAGTGATGATAATTATAAAGATGACGTCGATCCCCGTGGCGGAATGATTATCAGTGTGCTACGATGCCAGGTGTCCTAGGTTTGAATCGCGGTCTGGGCGTGGCTGTTCTTAATCAATTTCATCATATTTAATCCTCATCTTCATCATTAGCCAAAAGTGCCAGAAATGTGAAGTGAAACAAACCAAATGAATCATCGTCGTGGTTAGTCAAAAGTGGCAGAAAAGCGACGGTAAAAAACAAAAAATCAAATCAAATGATGAAGTGAAACAACGAACAACCTTACCCAGAACTAGGTCCGAATCAGGGATTGCTGTCGTCATAGCGCTCTGTGCTAACCACTCCGTCACGTAGGTCGGCGTCCTTGTTTTTATGAGAATGAGCATGTATTGAGTAGTATCTCTAGTAGTGTGATTTGTACTATAACCAGGACCGGAAAGTATGAGCCCCCCTCAAGCAGATTTGGCTACACTTAAAACTTGCTCAACATGCCCATATGAGCTTTTTGCTCAAGTGTGGAACCCTGTCTAATCCAAGATTTTTGTAAAAAATGCTCTCGGGAATTTTCCGGAAAGTATGACCCCTCTCAGATTGATTTGCCTACACTTATAAAAGGCACTTCTGTGAGATTGTTGTCCATAAATTTGTTAAAAATATGCCCCTCTTGATATTTTTTTTGGCTACACTTAAAACTAAGCCAAGATACACACCTACACAACCACACACACACACACACAAACACACACACACAAAGCATATTGTTGAACCCAACTGATATTTTTTATTAAGTATAGAGTTTTGATTTGAACCCCAAGAAATTTTATATAAATACCAAAGCCAAAAATATTCACACACATACACACACACACACACTAAATATACAAAACACACTGCTGAACCCAACTGATATTTTTTTATTAAGCATAGAGTTTTGATTTGAACCCCAGGAAATTTTATATAATAAACAACAACAAAAATGCCAAATCAAAAATATTGTAATCAATGCAATAAGAATATATCCAGCCCCAATTGGGTTAAGCACCAAAAGAATTGTAATCCAGACAAAAGCAGAATTATCACAAAAACATGCCCAAAATGCTATAGAAAATATAACATGAAATATTTCACTTATGCTTGTTCTGCACAGTCATCAACATTTCCAAACAAAATTGAATGGAAATATTTGTGTGATTGCCCTGTATAACTTAGATTGCAAGGCCATATTTTGTAATTTTCTAGACCAGGAGCTAGACTTTTTGCACCAGAAACAGGCCATAAAATGCCTCTCCACAAATTATGTGAGCATCATGGAGCACACAATACACTTTACAATTTTGAGAATCTCAATTTAAATTCAGGAACAAGAGATTTGGATTTGATGTATCTGGAAATATATCTTTTTTCAAAAAATGTTTGCATCTTGAATCAACCTGCAAACAATATTACATGTTAGGCTGGGCTATCTCAACAGCAGAGGCATGCAGCTTAGTGGTTTCCCGCACTCACACTCTGTAAATATATTCCATGATTTTATTATCCTATTAAAGCACCCAATGCTGCAATTTTTAAATTTTTGCTGAAGAAGATACATGATTATCTTATTCATGTTCAACATCTGAGAATTGTATGCATCAAAATATTGCAGGTGATGATTAAAATCTGCACCACTATACAACATTCCACTATTTGTTGTAACAAATTCTGCCTTTTGGAACCTATCCAGATGCATCATCAAAAATCTAAAATATTTCCAGTTTGAGCTCTGATTGGGAAGAATCTCAAAATCATAGAATCTCCCCACACTTGCATGATTTGAAAACCATCCTCTTTAATAGGAAAAATCAAAATAATAATAAAAAAACAACAAACTGTCCCACAATTCTCCTGCAAGAATTATACTTGTGGCACTCAAAATCAGTGATGTATTTCAAGTTTAGATAATTGAATTTTTGTGTGCTGTTCAGGGCCCAGCGGAACTCTGTTTTATTATTGATTGAAAATAAATCATACTCTGAGAGTGTTGAGAATCTAATTTTAAAATCAGGAAGAAGAGATTCAGATCTAATATATTTTGCAACATCTCTTCTGTCAAAAAATGACATGAGCATTGATCTTATTGTGCACATACACAATTGTGGAGAGCAATCATGTAGATATAAACAGAAATTGTACATGGCTCTGTGTACCTCCCGATCAGAATTTGAGGTTGAGATTTGAAGATTGCAAAAAATTGCAGTTTAAAGGTTCAAAATATCTCAAATCATGAAATTTTATCTTCAAACTCAGCAAATACAGAATAATCTCATTTGCATTTATGACCCCTGAGATATATTTTTCCCTTCTAACAAAATCCGCACCAGAAAACACCAAGCCTGTATCTATGGTTACAAATTCAAAATCATCATAGGATTTCAAATAAGTATCATAATTTAAATGTTTCCAGTTCTCAGATATGTCAAATGGGATATGAAAACAATACATTGATTCAAAATATTTTGTTGTGAACCAATAATTTTTTCTGTAACAATCATAAAAACCTACAAACAGCCCAACAATTCTCCTGTGCAACAGATATATGTATTTTTCCTTCTTGCCCAACAATCCCAGATGTATGCATCCAAATTCATGGTCACTGTCAAGCACCCACCTAAATTCTGTCTCATTTCTAACTGCAAACACATCATATTCACATAAATCGGAAAATGCAAGCTTGAACCTTTCCAACAGTGATTCCGATTGTATATATTGTGACAAATTCCTTCTCTCAAAAAACATTGCAACAAGTGCTGTGTGTTATCCTTCTAAAACAATGACACATTCAAAAATGCAATGCTGTAATTTTTTAAGAGCATGCCCAACACTATGCTTAATAATATTGTTTCTTTGTTGCTGATAATCCCGATTTATTTCCAAATCACACTGCCCGGGATACATGTTTGCTGTACAATATTGCAAAATTGGAACTGTAGCAACTATGTATGTATTATTGGGAGCTTAGATAATTGTTCCCCACACCTGCATGTTTCTTTCCAAGAGGTTTTGTCTAGGCACAGTGCAAGGCACTTACTGCTGCAATTTCTGAATTTTTGCCTCAGAAAATACAGAACAAGCTCATTCAGGCATTTGTGCTTTAAATACCCAACAAGATCCGGGTGGAAATCATCTGCACTGAATAAGTGCCCATCATCTGTGGTCACAAATTCAATATTCCTATTAAACAGATTGGGATTGGAAATTATTCTGTTCAAAAATTTAAAATACACCCAATTTAAGCTCTGATCAGCCATGAGCTCTAAATCATAATCTTCATACCCATCACAACAATTGCTGTACCAACATTCATCAAACAATTTCAACCTGCAGAAATAATAATAGCTCCCAGTGTGGTGATGCACAAACAATCCACAAATTCTCTTAAACTTGTTGTACATAAATTTTTCAAACTTGCTTACATCCTTCAGTGACAAGTATTGAAAATTCTTGTCACTGTTAAGAACCCAGTGCATTTCAGTCTCATTCTGAACTGCAAACAAATTATACTCGGACAGGTTCAGGAACCTAAGCCTAAAATCTTGAACAAGTGATTCGGATTTTATGTATTTTGAAATTCCCCTTCTGTCAAAAAAATTCTGCATTATGACAAGCTTAGTGGCAATGTGAACAATTCCCTGTCACATTGGCATGTATTTTGTATGTTGTGCGCTTCAAGTGACAGGCATATGCATTCATGCTCACAATTTTTAAATTTTTGCCTAAACATATACATTAGAATCTCACTGAAATTTGTATATTTTGAACATTTGTTCATGCCTGGCTTAAAATCTTCAAGTCGATACAAATTGCCCTCATCTGTGGTGACATATTCAATATGATTCAGGGGTAGAGGTACAGAAATTCTGTTGGTGATATTATAGTGGATCCAGTTTAGACTCTGTGGCATAATTATGTCCATTCTGTACACAAAACAATTCTCATTGCAATTGTTGTACCAGTAATCATCATATATTGCAAATCCACAATGCCAATAATAATACTCTACAGAATAATGCACAAAAAATCCAACAATTCTTTTGCATGTATTGAACATGGATATTTCAAATCTTATTAGGGATTTCAGGGACAGGTAGTGAAAGGCAAAATCACTTGAAAGCACCTATTGCATTTCAGTTTCATTCCCAACAGAGAACAGGTCATGCTCGGACAGATTCAAGAACCTAAGCCTGAAATCCCCAATAAGTGATTGTGATTTGATGAATTTTGAAATTGCTCTTCTGTCAAAAAAATTCTGCATATTTAATAATTACACACTGGCATGAATATGCAAGGAACAGAATCATGAAAACCCATTACTCAATGCATTCCGATACAGCCTCATTGTTTATGATTGTTGCAAATTTTGAGATGAAACTGTTTTTTATGTGATTCAAGGCCCATCAAAGATATTACACAGTGAACGATTACAGTGTCACTTGTTTCATCCAAAACAATATTGTATATGAGATGGGGTAATTTTTTCAATTTAATATATTCCAATCTGTCAAGTTGCATGAAGCACTCAACTGCAAGAACCCTCTCGGTGTTATTTTTTGCTGTTCTGAAAAGGAGGTAGCATGAAACAATGGCATTTACAGATTCTGAATTGTATATAATTTTTGTAGAAAAACAATCAACATAGTTGATAGAGCTCATATAATTAGATTTTTCTGCTGAGGTCTTGGAATTTTTGATGAATGCATATCCTATATTCTCTATGTATTCATATGTGATGATATTATCAGGTGCTTTGTCCTGAAATTCTACAAAATATATTTTTGTTGTTCCTACAAGGGTCATAACATAAAAATCATCATAGTACCCAACCTCAGAGTATACATACCTGAGCAACTGATTGTATTTGTGGGTATTGAGCTTGAACAGATTGATCTTATTTTCAGGGGGGCTCACAATGTTGTCACAGAACCTGAGGATCCCATTACTGCTCAGGGATGTGCTTAGCTCAGGTCTGAAAATCTTGTTGACATAACATTTTGTGCCTTTATTTGAAATTTTAACAAGAATTTTGAAATCTACAAGGCTTATCTCTGTGACATAATTCCCCAGGATGCTGACAAGTTGTTGATTTGTATTCAATGCATCTATGATGCTCACTTGCATAATTTGTGTGGGGACATATGGGTTCTCTTCAAAACAAACAGTTCTGTGATTAAAATTATCTGAAAAATCTCTTGCATTTGTTTCATATATACTGTAGACAAGATACTGATTGTTTATATATTTTACAATATAATCTTCAGACATCTTGCAAGTGGGGGCAACAGAATATCTATGGGTTATATTTATATCTAGGCTTTCACTATTCTGTACAGTCAATATGTTGGGAACAAAAAATTCATTCTATACCTTCAATCCTGTTTCTGCTCTATTTCTGCACTCCCTGCTGTCCCTGCTGTGTCTGTTGTTTCTGCTGTGTCTGAAAATATTTTTAATTTAAATAATTGTTTCCCACAATTGTTTCCCACAATTGCATCTTCTGCTAAGATTATTCCCACAGAATTTTTGCAATACAATCAGAATCACAATCTTTGAATTTTTGTCTTATAAAATACATTATAATCTTATTCAGGTATATATGTTTAGAGAACCACACACAATCAGGATCAAAATCATCCCCACTATACAAATGGCCAGCATTTGTTGTGACAAATTCAATATTATTATAAATTGTAGATATTCTAAATTTGTAATGCATCCAATTCAAACTTGGATATGAATCAATCCTCATCCTATGCTCTGAAAACAAATTGTAGCAATTTCCCCACCAGTGATTCCTAAACACTTTGAGCATGAAACATACGTATGTTGAACATACGTTGAAACGTTTATATAGGAACAATGGTGGAAAATATCAGAATCAGATTATCTGGATTCTCTGAGTATGACCTGTTTGCAGTTTGCAATGAAACAGAGATGCAGTGGGTGCTTAACAGTGAATTACCTTTTCACTACCTATGCCTTAAATATATAAGCAAGTTTGAAAAAATTGTGTACAATAATTATGGCAGAATTGCTGGATATTTTGTAAATTTTTACACAGATGATTACGGGTATTATTTCATGCTCAAAGTGTTTAGGAATCACTGGTGGGGAAATTGCTACAATTTGTTTTCAGAGCATAGGATGAGGATTGATTCATATCCAAGCTTGAATTGGATGCATTACAAATTTAGAATATCTACAATTTATAATAATATTGAATTTGTCACAACAAATGCTGGCCATTTGTATAGTGGGGATGATTTTGATCCTGATTGTGTGTGGTTCTCTAAACATATATACCTGAATAAGATTATAATGTATTTTATAAGACAAAAATTCAAAGATTGTGATTCTGATTGTATTGCAAAAATTCTAGGTGGGAATAATCTTAGCAGAAGATGCAATTGTGGGAAACAATTGTGGGAAACAATTATTTAAATTAAAAATATTTTCAGACACAGCAGAAACAACAGACACAGCAGGGACAGCAGGGAGTGCAGAAATAGAGCAGAAACAGGATTGAAGGTATAGAATGAATTTTTTGTTCCCAACATATTGACTGTACAGAATAGTGAAAGCCTAGATATAAATATAACCCATAGATATTCTGTTGCCCCCACTTGCAAGATGTCTGAAGATTATATTGTAAAATATATAAACAATCAGTATCTTGTCTACAGTATATATGAAACAAATGCAAGAGATTTTTCAGATAATTTTAATCACAGAACTGTTTGTTTTGAAGAGAACCCATATGTCCCCACACAAATTATGCAAGTGAGCATCATAGATGCATTGAATACAAATCAACAACTTGTCAGCATCCTGGGGAATTATGTCACAGAGATAAGCCTTGTAGATTTCAAAATTCTTGTTAAAATTTCAAATAAAGGCACAAAATGTTATGTCAACAAGATTTTCAGACCTGAGCTAAGCACATCCCTGAGCAGTAATGGGATCCTCAGGTTCTGTGACAACATTGTGAGCCCCCCTGAAAATAAGATCAATCTGTTCAAGCTCAATACCCACAAATACAATCAGTTGCTCAGGTATGTATACTCTGAGGTTGGGTACTATGATGATTTTTATGTTATGACCCTTGTAGGAACAACAAAAATATATTTTGTAGAATTTCAGGACAAAGCACCTGATAATATCATCACATATGAATACATAGAGAATATAGGATATGCATTCATCAAAAATTCCAAGACCTCAGCAGAAAAATCTAATTATATGAGCTCTATCAACTATGTTGATTGTTTTTCTACAAAAATTATATACAATTCAGAATCTGTAAATGCCATTGTTTCATGCTACCTCCTTTTCAGAACAGCAAAAAATAACACCGAGAGGGTTCTTGCAGTTGAGTGCTTCATGCAACTTGACAGATTGGAATATATTAAATTGAAAAAATTACCCCATCTCATATACAATATTGTTTTGGATGAAACAAGTGACACTGTAATCGTTCACTGTGTAATATCTTTGATGGGCCTTGAATCACATAAAAAACAGTTTCATCTCAAAATTTGCAACAATCATAAACAATGAGGCTGTATCGGAATGCATTGAGTAATGGGTTTTCATGATTCTGTTCCTTGCATATTCATGCCAGTGTGTAATTATTAAATATGCAGAATTTTTTTGACAGAAGAGCAATTTCAAAATTCATCAAATCACAATCACTTATTGGGGATTTCAGGCTTAGGTTCTTGAATCTGTCCGAGCATGACCTGTTCTCTGTTGGGAATGAAACTGAAATGCAATAGGTGCTTTCAAGTGATTTTGCCTTTCACTACCTGTCCCTGAAATCCCTAATAAGATTTGAAATATCCATGTTCAATACATGCAAAAGAATTGTTGGATTTTTTGTGCATTATTCTGTAGAGTATTATTATTGGCATTGTGGATTTGCAATATATGATGATTACTGGTACAACAATTGCAATGAGAATTGTTTTGTGTACAGAATGGACATAATTATGCCACAGAGTCTAAACTGGATCCACTATAATATCACCAACAGAATTTCTGTACCTCTACCCCTGAATCATATTGAATATGTCACCACAGATGAGGGCAATTTGTATCGACTTGAAGATTTTAAGCCAGGCATGAACAAATGTTCAAAATATACAAATTTCAGTGAGATTCTAATGTATATGTTTAGGCAAAAATTTAAAAATTGTGAGCATGAATGCATATGCCTGTCACTTGAAGCGCACAACATACAAAATACATGCCAATGTGACAGGGAATTGTTCACATTGCCACTAAGCTTGTCATAATGCAGAATTTTTTTGACAGAAGGGGAATTTCAAAATACATAAAATCCGAATCACTTGTTCAAGATTTTAGGCTTAGGTTCCTGAACCTGTCCGAGTATAATTTGTTTGCAGTTCAGAATGAGACTGAAATGCACTGGGTTCTTAACAGTGACAAGAATTTTCAATACTTGTCACTGAAGGATGTAAGCAAGTTTGAAAAATTTATGTACAACAAGTTTAAGAGAATTTGTGGATTGTTTGTGCATCACCACACTGGGAGCTATTATTATTTCTGCAGGTTGAAATTGTTTGATGAATGTTGGTACAGCAATTGTTGTGATGGGTATGAAGATTATGATTTAGAGCTCATGGCTGATCAGAGCTTAAATTGGGTGTATTTTAAATTTTTGAACAGAATAATTTCCAATCCCAATCTGTTTAATAGGAATATTGAATTTGTGACCACAGATGATGGGCACTTGTTCAGTGCAGATGATTTCCACCCGGATCTTGTTGGGTATTTAAAGCACAAATGCCTGAATGAGCTTGTTCTGTATTTTCTGAGGCAAAAATTCAGAAATTGCAGCAGTAAGTGCCTTGCACTGTGCCTAGACAAAACCTCTTGGAAAGAAACATGCAGGTGTGGGGAACAATTATCTAAGCTCCCAATAATACATACATAGTTGCTACAGTTCCAATTTTGCAATATTGTTCAGCAAACATGTATCCCGGGCAGTGTGATTTGGAAATAAATCGGGATTATCAGCAACAAAGAAACAATATTATTAAGCATAGTGTTGGGCATGCTCTTAAAAAATTACAGCATTGCATTTTTGAATGTGTCATTGTTTTAGAAGGATAACACACAGCACTTGTTGCAATGTTTTTTGAGAGAAGGAATTTGTCACAATATATACAATCGGAATCACTGTTGGAAAGGTTCAAGCTTGCATTTTCCGATTTATGTGAATATGATGTGTTTGCAGTTAGAAATGAGACAGAATTTAGGTGGGTGCTTGACAGTGACCATGAATTTGGATGCATACATCTGGGATTGTTGGGCAAGAAGGAAAAATACATATATCTGTTGCACAGGAGAATTGTTGGGCTGTTTGTAGGTTTTTATGATTGTTACAGAAAAAATTATTGGTTCACAACAAAATATTTTGAATCAATGTATTGTTTTCATATCCCATTTGACATATCTGAGAACTGGAAACATTTAAATTATGATACTTATTTGAAATCCTATGATGATTTTGAATTTGTAACCATAGATACAGGCTTGGTGTTTTCTGGTGCGGATTTTGTTAGAAGGGAAAAATATATCTCAGGGGTCATAAATGCAAATGAGATTATTCTGTATTTGCTGAGTTTGAAGATAAAATTTCATGATTTGAGATATTTTGAACCTTTAAACTGCAATTTTTTGCAATCTTCAAATCTCAACCTCAAATTCTGATCGGGAGGTACACAGAGCCATGTACAATTTCTGTTTATATCTACATGATTGCTCTCCACAATTGTGTATGTGCACAATAAGATCAATGCTCATGTCATTTTTTGACAGAAGAGATGTTGCAAAATATATTAGATCTGAATCTCTTCTTCCTGATTTTAAAATTAGATTCTCAACACTCTCAGAGTATGATTTATTTTCAATCAATAATAAAACAGAGTTCCGCTGGGCCCTGAACAGCACACAAAAATTCAATTATCTAAACTTGAAATACATCACTGATTTTGAGTGCCACAAGTATAATTCTTGCAGGAGAATTGTGGGACAGTTTGTTGTTTTTTTATTATTATTTTGATTTTTCCTATTAAAGAGGATGGTTTTCAAATCATGCAAGTGTGGGGAGATTCTATGATTTTGAGATTCTTCCCAATCAGAGCTCAAACTGGAAATATTTTAGATTTTTGATGATACATCTGGATAGGTTCCAAAAGGCAGAATTTGTTACAACAAATAGTGGAATGTTGTATAGTGGTGCAGATTTTAATCATCACCTGCAATATTTTGATGCATACAATTCTCAGATGTTGAACATGAATAAGATAATCATGTATCTTCTTCAGCAAAAATTTAAAAATTGCAGCATTGGGTGCTTTAATAGGATAATAAAATCATGGAATATATTTACAGAGTGTGAGTGCGGGAAACCACTAAGCTGCATGCCTCTGCTGTTGAGATAGCCCAGCCTAACATGTAATATTGTTTGCAGGTTGATTCAAGATGCAAACATTTTTTGAAAAAAGATATATTTCCAGATACATCAAATCCAAATCTCTTGTTCCTGAATTTAAATTGAGATTCTCAAAATTGTAAAGTGTATTGTGTGCTCCATAATGCTCACATAATTTGTGGAGAGGCATTTTATGGCCTGTTTCTGGTGCAAAAAGTCTAGCTCCTGGTCTAGAAAATTACAAAATATGGCCTTGCAATCTAAGTTATACAGGGCAATCACACAAATATTTCCATTCAATTTTGTTTGGAAATGTTGATGACTGTGCAGAACAAGCATAAGTGAAATATTTCATGTTATATTTTCTATAGCATTTTGGGCATGTTTTTGTGATAATTCTGCTTTTGTCTGGATTACAATTCTTTTGGTGCTTAACCCAATTGGGGCTGGATATATTCTTATTGCATTGATTACAATATTTTTGATTTGGCATTTTTGTTGTTGTTTATTATATAAAATTTCCTGGGGTTCAAATCAAAACTCTATGCTTAATAAAAAAATATCAGTTGGGTTCAGCAGTGTGTTTTGTATATTTAGTGTGTGTGTGTGTGTATGTGTGTGAATATTTTTGGCTTTGGTATTTATATAAAATTTCTTGGGGTTCAAATCAAAACTCTATACTTAATAAAAAATATCAGTTGGGTTCAACAATATGCTTTGTGTGTGTGTGTTTGTGTGTGTGTGTGTGTGGTTGTGTAGGTGTGTATCTTGGCTTAGTTTTAAGTGTAGCCAAAAAAAATATCAAGAGGGGCATATTTTTAACAAATTTATGGACAACAATCTCACAGAAGTGCCTTTTATAAGTGTAGGCAAATCAATCTGAGAGGGGTCATACTTTCCGGAAAATTCCCGAGAGCATTTTTTACAAAAATCTTGGATTAGACAGGGTTCCACACTTGAGCAAAAAGCTCATATGGGCATGTTGAGCAAGTTTTAAGTGTAGCCAAATCTGCTTGAGGGGGGCTCATACTTTCCGGTCCTGGTTATAGTACAAATCACACTACTATCTCTACACAATTTTCATAAAATACATGGACATGTTATTGCATACAATAGTAACCGCACATTCAAACGGAATACGAGATCGGTTGATGAACGTATCTATAACCAGGGCCAGATTAAGGTGGGTGCTATTGATGCTGCAGCATTAGGCCCATTCCTGAAATAGACCCAGATGAAAACAGGCGAGAATTTTCCGAATGCTGAACAGTTTTCCTTTGCTTTATTAACCTGGAAATAAATCTTAGAATGAAATTTGGAGCCCCAATTTCGGACGCCTAGACACAGCGTTACTTATTATACCGTTATAATTATTCTTTGCACTGTGACGTAAATATAACGTCGTTGTGTTTATTGTTCACAGAAATTTTTCAAGTTAATGTTATCAATTTTACGTTAAACAGTTTACTTAGTAATGTAGCTGCGTTTCTTGCAATATCTTGGCGATTGTTGACTCTTTATTAGTTCGGTAAGTGCGACGTAGTAAATTTTCACCTTGAAAGTTAGTTGTACAGAAAAAATCGACGGTATTTCATTGTTAGGTTTTGACGTGACAGCATCAGGCCTAATTTCGTCTTAATCCGGCCCAGTCTATAACCGATGTATGAATTCCATCTTAAAAACTCTAAATTTGATGAAGATATTAGGATATTTATTGCATTTGTATTTACACATAGTTCAATTAAAATATTTGCCCTCACTTGTATTTTATTTTTGTTATTTAGCGTTGCCAGTTTAAGATAATCGCGATTGATGAAGATATATTCATAAGTTAAATTCAAATATGTCCAACCCGAGAACTTGGAAATCCACTACTTAAGGCGCTCGGCCAACGAGCTGCATAATTCCTCTTTCACCTCCTAAAGTACGCATGTTTTTGAGGTATCTATCTGCATTTTTCCGGACTTTCTCATCCAGTGGCGGCTCGTGGTGAACCAAAGTGGAGGTGCGACAGCTCATAAACTTGCTCTACTTGTACTGTGAGTTTAATTGATTAATTTCGTATATAACAGCCAACATGATAAGAAATTGATATATTCGTCTTTACCGAATATCATGCTTTGCACGTTTGCACATATTATGATAAATTAATAATTATTTAACAGTAATGCGAAGATTACGAAAGATGGAAGAAGAAATAGAGTTCTAACAGATTTAGTTGTTTGTTTTTTAACTTAACAGAGGGGAAAATTGATAAGCACAATGACGAATATTTACGTGCATTGAGCGTGAAAATTTCTAGTAAAAATGTTACACAAAAAACGTTTCCTGTCCAACATGACTAATTGATATATGAAATAGGGCAGCAAAGTAAATATCTCACTGGAAAGGTGATATCTGCGTTACCAGAAGCTCAAGCTCTACAGTAAAAACTTCAAACTTACCAGAAATCTTCTTCAGACATGCTTGTTCTAGATTCAAATTCGGTCTAGGCCGGCCTCGGTTTTTTATGTTTATTTTATTCATCTAGACTTCTGGGAGAAAAACTTCGCACCAACAAGTTCTCCACATAGCTCATCGCAACAAACGCACAACTACAGCACACTACCGAAAAAGCTTCACTTTTCCATGGAAAACGAAGAAACAACAAGCAAAGAGAATCGAGTATTCTCTTTGCAACAAGTGTCAATGCTATCGTCTTCCCATGCAGTCATTTTATTGCCTTGGGGTTGCCAGACAATTTTGCCAAATTTTCAGAAATTCGTAGTACACAGGTTCCTGTAGCGGCTCTTGGTGAGTTTAGATGACTAGTTTCTAATTTATTTAACAGCCGGCTTGAAAAGAAACTGTGAAACTTTGTCACACTATCAGGGTTTTTTCAAAACGTGCTAATCAAAACATGTAATTAAATCTAATTTAGTGAGTAACACGAAGCTGTAGCCGACTTCCGTGGCTATAAAAAGCCATGGATCCTGGGTTCGAATCCCGGCCTGGACATGGGTGTTCTTTGTGAGTGCCCTTCCATCATTTAATTATCACTTATCCTCATCGTCGTGATTACCGAAAAGTAGCAGAAAGCGACGGTAAATAACAAATATCAAGCACCTGTCTGTACTTTTTCAGTTACCGATATTTTCTTTCCTCATTGGAAATTGCATTATTTATTGCTCTATGGAATACAGAATGATTTCTTTGGACGGTTGGTAATTTTCTTTCTTACGTTAACTTAATTGTTTCTGGCAACTCTTCATTGTTTACCGTTCTCCGGAGAGAGGGCCAGTTTCGCCTAGGGGGTTGGTTTCGGACGACAAACCCTCCGTCCTCCCAGCCCATTCCCAGCCACAGATCTCGCGCGTGTTATTCCGCCAGTTCCCTCGCTTCTTACCCCTCGCGGCAGCGCCTGAAAATGCTCTACGTCTCGTAAGGTGGGAGGACGCCGCCCTGCCAGATTTCTCTCGAAGTTCCGTATTCCCCCACACGGTGGCCTGCAAACTTCGCAATTGTCGCGGAAGAATTAATACAGAACCGACTAACCAACGATCTATAAGCAACGGAATATTTGTAATTCAGACAATGTAAAAGATAATATATAAATGTTAAAGTAATGTTTGTTCACTTGTGATTACACACGGCAGTGCGGCGTCCGTATCGTCCTTATGAGCGGCCGCCCCTGTTCTCATCAGACTAAAATGTATGATAAAAAGTCATCCCTTCACATTAGCCTTCTAATACTAATAGTAACTAATGTATTCAAGAAACTTCCCATTTCTGTTTTGGGGGTTGAACTGGACCTCTGGATTTCCAGTGTTAACCCAGCATCACAAGATTAATTGGAATCTATTAGAAGGAAATATGTCGGACTCCAGCCTTGAAAGACGGGTAATAGAGTGGTGATGGGATTTCATTCACTGAAAATTCGTCACTCAATGAAAGTCGATCGGAAAGACTGAATTCCGAAAACGATTTTAATAATAGTGGACTTCCACATTATTAATAATAATTTCAACAATAGCTTTTCTTTTCGATATATTTCATGAAACAAGACCTTTTTATATTAGTAGATCATCAGCGCTGGAGTTGTGGGTGTGGAGAAGGAGTCCAGAGGGATGTTTTTACCCCAGTTAAGTAAATTTTTATTAACCTTCCCCTCCTGCTAGGATAATTTGCATAAGCATCCCCCACTTCTTCATTGTCTCCATGCTGATCTACACAAAGACCCTCCTCGACCAAGCATATATCAGCTATATGAATTTCCACTTCGAGCACTGTAGATCATAAAATAACAACACACTGAAAAAGAAGGAAATGTCCACAGAATTTCAATATTTAAAAAAAATGACCTTCACAAAATGCCCCCAAATAATGGTAACATCTAACCCATACGCTGTGAACCCTTAGGGCAAAGGGATAATTCGACTCCACATCCTACTGAGTTTTGGGACCGTTTTGAAGTAACATGGAACAGGTGTAAACTATTTGAGAATTTTTTTCAGCTCTTATTTGAATATAAGAAGGCTTAGAGCCATCTTGAAAATATTTGATTGGAAGTTACATTCAAATACCACACGTAAAATTAAAATTAGTGATAAAAGTTCATGATTTATCCAATTTAATTGTTTAAATTGTGCAACAACAAGGCAACGACTGGTTGAGTAACTGAATCTTTCTATACTGGATTCATAACTGTAGACAATTTATGCATACGCTCACCGCACCCGGAGTAGCTTCAAAGTTATGAGTAGACCTCGGATTTTAGGTTTTTAACCTATTTTTTCCTTTACAGGTAAGCAAGAAATAATAAGTTACGTCAGCGTTTCGTTATAAAACGCAACAACTCATGAAGTATTATAGTGCCTAAAAACCTATTTTACTTGTTAGAACCTATTTTAGGTTTATGTGCCTAAATCGAACCTTTTTAAGGTTTTTATATATTTTTGAAGGTTTTTACAGACTCTTTACGTCACACAGAGGCATTTGCTTTGCTTGTTCACGAGAAAATTCAATGACGAACGTGTTTGAAACGTACTCTCTGTCGATTTCCCTTCCTCCAAGTTCATGGTGATTTTTCAAAGCTCTAAACAAAGCAAAATTTCTGTTACATGTGCAATCCAAAGTGGTCTGATCTGTGTGGTCTTGCTCACTTTCGCGTCACGTCCGTGCTTTGTGGCATTCACGCCTTGCAAACTAACATTTCAGCATTGAAGTTTGCACCACTGACTATGTTCTTGTTGAAAGATTATTTTCAGCGCAGGAGATGATCCTCACAGGCAAAATTGCGGAGTTTGACTGTCGAGAACACGATAAAAGATTGTTGCCTAACTATACGGCGATGAGATTTTAATAGGAAATTTCCAATGTTAAGTTATGCCATCGCCGTAGGCTTAGGCAACACACATAACATTATGCAAGATAGTGCAGTGCGTATTTCAGGATATAGGTGTTCCATTTTCATTGCCGGTGACTATATCTAATCAGCAGTATTCAGAAATTTTGAAGCAGTGTGAGCACTTGCTTTGAGGCATTCTGTAA
Organism: Lepisma saccharinum; assembly: GCF_977018435.1. NCBI lineage: Eukaryota > Metazoa > Arthropoda > Insecta > Zygentoma > Lepismatidae > Lepisma > Lepisma saccharinum. The sequence continues at coordinate 69,086,550 of NC_139243.1, forward strand.
GTCAATATCATGTTTTCCTGTTCATGCTCTCTGTTTAGTTGCAGTGTACAGTTACCCACAAGAATACAGTAAACAATTCTTTCAGACAAATCTCATTTTTTGCAGTCTAACATAGTACACCCTATCTCTTCCACGAATGGCGATAGGTCCAAAATGAGTTTGGATTGTCGTTTGTGGAACGATTCTAGTGTAAATTGATGTGTCATGCATACCCCTTTCCATTTGAAAATATTGTGTGATATCCAATATGCTGGAATGCAAGATGACTGTCATGATGGCCACACCCCCATTCAATGCAGTTTTCGCACCAATACCCACTTGCAACATGTGAGCACTTCTAATGCTTATGCAAACTTTTGGCATAAGTGTGAATGGATTGTTAGCGTTTGGTGGAATGAGTGGGATTGCAGTTGGTTTTGCTGCAAAAGATATTTTAGCAAATTTATTTGGCACTGTACTAATATATTTTGATAAGCCATTTGTTGTCGGAGAAAACATCAAAATTATTGGCTCAGACGTAGAAGGCTCTGCAGAAGCAATAGGGTGCCACGTTTCTATATCGTACTCAGCTGATAATAGTCTCTGTAAAAATGCTTTCTTTTTTAACTCCAGTGAGAAAACAATTATATTAGAATTTTTGTTGTATTTTAGTATTCTATTCACAAGATTTACTCCGAGCATAGTCTTACCTTTTCCAGTTCTGCCAGTAATAATGGTATTTTCTCCTAGTACTGGCCTGTCCCGATACTTTTGACTAACCCTGTATATATGGCGGGTTAAAGTTACAGTGGTGTAAGTCACTTTTCTTTTTTAAAAAAAGAGTCTGACTCACAGCACTTTGCTGATCAACACAACAGCTGTTTCCTTTATCACTAAACCTTAAACTGTCATCTGTTGCCAGTTGAATGAATCTATGATTTACTTCACATTTTCTGTTAACAGATTCACTTATATAGATCTGGTTTCTGTGTCTAAGTCTCTTTTTTACGAAGTGACTTACACCACTGTAACTTTAACCAGTCCATATAATGTCATTAAATGTGTGTCAATTATTAAGTAATCAAATTATATTATAAAATATACAATATATTATATCGACTGTCTTTCATTCAAAATGTAATTGTAAATTGATGAACAATGATTTCCATAAGGGAGGAGGGACAAAAATTAAGATATATTAAGAAGATAATAGTTTCCTGTATAAATTCACATATAAATGCTATGAAGTGTTTTATTAATATATCTATGTACTTCGTGGTTGCTAACGAAAGATGATGAGAAATGGAGAAGAAATAACAAGTCGATCTAATTTCTGTGTTCTGGAGATAGCTGGGTTCAGTGTCCTTAGAGATGAGATGTTGGCCGTTCCTTTTGTATGTCCTCTATATTATTCCAGTCATATTCGAATCTCAAACTAATTGTTTATATTTTTTGTTAAAACAAAAACTCTCCCCCCCGGAAGAATTTGGTGCGGGGGAAATTTCAGGACAAGATCATTGGTGGGGGAATTCCCCCCTGTCCCCCCGGGATTTCAAACCCTGGTTTGGAACATTTATGCTGTTCATTAGATCACATTTTTGCAATCTGTAATTTTAAGGCATTTCAAAGGTAAGTCGACATGTATTATCAACTGACCCCGAACATATAGTCAACTCACTCCACATACAGGTTGAATTGACAATTGACACTCTTCAAGAAAATAAAATAAATAACATAAAATGAAAATGCAACAATTTTACAAGTTTAGGAGCATGGTGAATTAAAAATTTATAGTGGTCGAAGAAACTACAAGTAATGCTCATAGGATTTCATCAATAGTAGGTATATCGTAATTTTTAAAAGCTGCAAAAATTTAAACATAAAAACATGGTCAATTACGTTTTGATGTTGCTCTTAAAGTAGGGATACCGTAATATTTTGACCCAAGAACGGGATATTCCAAGGCGGTCACTTTACCCCCTCCTGAAAAATTGGTAGTAAGAAGTGAAAGGCGAAGAATCGGGTTAAGGTGGTGTTATCTACTGCAAACCCACCTCAAATTCATTGAACTAATGTGGTTCCTAAATGTGGGACAGCTGAAAGAAAATTAGTAATTACTGTTGCACCCCAAAATGATATTGACCTCATGGTAATACATACCCAACAAATGCTGTTGCTATTGTTATTATAATTACAAATCCAACTGACCATGTATGAATATATAGATAAGATCCATAGTATATTCCTCATCCAACATGTGTGTGTGTGTGTGTGTGTGTGTGTGTGTGTGTGTGTGTATATATATATATATATATATATATATATATAAAGAATAAGGAGGCTCAGTTAGCATGAATAGTTCGTAATATTCACCCATAATTTACATCTCGACAAATGTGTATTACTCTAGTAAAGGCTAAATCTGTTCTTGAAATATAGTGAATTGCTAGAAAAAGACCTGTTAAAATTTGAATTGAGAGACATATACCCCTAAGTGAACCAACATTTCATCAATAGGAAATATTTAATGGAGCTGGTAATTCTACTAATGCATTGTTTGCTAGTTTAAGTAGGGGGTGATAAACTCATGTTGGATTTGTCATTTGTAATTATTTAATTATTTTTAGAGATCCCTCTGAAAGTCTAGTGATTTTTACAATTGCAGTTACTGTAATAAATAAGTAGATTACTGTTATAATAGTTATTAATATAATGGATTCATTACATAATTTTATTCCTAGCAATGGGGTTGTATTTCTTCATGTTGTATATGTATCTATATTTTGTAGTGTGGAGGGTGTCATTAATGGGTCTATTATTATTAATAGAAATAGGCATAATATTGGGATTATATTTACTATTAATATTTTTATTCTTAATTTGAATATTTCGTTTGGTGTGAGTCTTGTTATATAAATAAAAAGAACTAGTATTCCTCCTAGAAATACTAGGAATAATACGTAGGAAAGGCATGCAGATTTTGTAAATGTTGATATTGTTAGACAGGCAGTGATAGTTTGTATAATTATTATAATTCCTATAGATAGTGGATGCTTTATTTGTAATATTATTAGTGCTATTAGTAATATAATAGTAATTAATATTAATTGAATTTTAATATCAAGGGGTAGTTTAATTAGAATGTTAGCTTTTGGAGTTACTGGTGATGTAGTTATAAGCTCCTTGATGTTTTTAGAATTATTAATTCATTGGTGATTTACAAGACTACTGTTTTTATTAAATTATAAAAACTTATGCTAAGAGTATTATTAATATTAATTATTTTATTTATTAGTAACTTTATTAAGACTTGAGTTTATTGTGTTTGTCTTTATATTCATATAAAACTTATTGCTTTATTAGTAATCAAGAAGAATCCTATTTCTGCTTACTATTTCTTTCATTTTGTGTATGTGAGGGAGCTCTTGGTTTATCTATTATAGTATCAGTTACACGTACTCATGGTAATGATTATTTTAATTCTTTTGTGCTATTAACGTGTTAAAGTATATTTTTTATTTTATATTTTTAATCCTTTTAAGATTTAATGGTTCTTTGTGGATAGTGGTTCACGTTTCTATCATTTTTGGTAGATTTTTGTTTTTATTAATAGTGTGAGTTGGTATTGGGATGTGGGGGATTAATTATTTTATTGGGCTGGACGAAATATCATATTCTTTAGTTTTACTTAGTATTTGAATCATTTTTTTAATAATAGTGGCTAGAGATAGTATTATCTCTAATTATTTTTACCCATGCAGATTTATATTTTTATTAATTATTTTGTTGTTATTATTGATATTAACTTTTATAAGAATATATATATATTAGATATTTGTTTTTTGGGGTCCTTGGTTCCTACTTTATTTTTGATTTTAGGGTGGGGTTATCAACCAGAGCGAGTACAAGCAGGAGTATATTTACATTTTTATACACTACTTGCTTCTTTGCCTCTTTTAGTTGGCATTTTTATATTAAATTATATATATATAATTATATTAATGTTAGTATAAATTATTTTATTTGATATATTAGTACGGTGTTTGTTTTTTTAATAAAAATACCTATATTTTTGGTTCATTTGTGATAACCTAGGGCTCACGTTGAGGCTCCAGTGAGTGGGTCTATAATTTTGGCTGGAGTACTATTAAAGCTTTGGGGGGGTATGGTATTTTGTGGATTATTTTTTGAATTCAGGGGCTAGCTATTAAGTAGAATATTTTTTGATTTGGAATTAGAATTGTTGGTGTTTGAATAATTAGTCTTGTTTGCATACGTCAAATTGATTTAAGGGCTTTGGTTGCATATTCTTCTGTGGCACATATGGGTCTATTTTTTTTTAAATAGGAATTATAACTATAAGAGTGTGTGGTATGAGTGGTGGACTTACTTTAATACTGGCACATGGTCTCTGTTCTCCTGGTATATTTCGCTTAGTAAACATTACTTACGAGTGGTTGGGTAGTCGTAGTATATTAATCAATAAGGGAATAATTAACTATATTCCTAGATTAGCTTTATGGTGGTTTATATTAAGAATTACTAATATAGCAGCTCCACCATCTATTAATTTGTTGGGGGAGATTAGCTTATTAAATAGAATTATTGGGTGGTCCTATTTTAGTTTTATGGGAGTTGCACTCCCCTCTTTTTTAAGCACAGCCTATACTTTATATTTGAATTTGTATACTCAACATGGAATATACAATTCTGGTATATTTTCTTGCTGAGGAACTAATATTTGTGAATATTTATTATTATTTTGCCATTTATTTCCATTAAATTCTGTAATTGTTTTTTGTTCTCCAATATTTCATTGAATTTAAATTATTTAAGTGCATGAAATAGAATACTAAGTTGTGGGCTTAGAGGTAACTATGAAGTTCTTAAATCAATGGTTTTTAGTTTTTCTATTACAATTATAAGTTCAATTATTTTATTAGTTAGTAGCTTAATCCTATTATTATTAGGAATAATATTTTTAATTAAAGATATTACAATTTTTATTGAGTGAAGTATTGTGAATTTAAATAGTTCTAATATTATTATAACAATACTATTTGATTGAATATCTTTAATTTTTATAGGGTTGGTTATATACATTTCTTCAATAGTTATTAATTATAGAGGCTCTTATATAGGAGTAGATTATAATATATATCAATTTATTATTTTAGTCTTATTATTTGTTGGGTCTATGATGTTTTTCATAATTTCTCGTAATATTATTAGAATTATTTTGGGATGAGATGGCTTAGGGTTGGTTTCATATTGCTTAGTAATTTATTATCAGAATGTTTGTTCTTCTTCTGTGGCGATATTAACTGCCCTGTCGAAACGAATTGGGGATGTATTTATTTTACTATCTATTGCTTGAATATTAAATTATGGTAGTTGAAACCATATTTATTACTTATGGTTAATTTCTGATTTTGATATAGTATTAATTACTAGATTTATTATTGTTGATTGTTCATGATTGATTGATTGATAACATACTTCACCCACTACCCTAGATAAACCTGCACTGTGGCCACTGAAATCCTATTGGCCCCTTTGGTCTTTTTCCAGTCAGAAACATCAAACAAGAGACAAAAATAAACATTACAACACCTCAAATAACAGACTAAAAATGAGCATGACAGAACAAAATTTGGTTGGCTTTTATATTCCAGAAATCTATGCTAGCTAAATGGATTATTACAGTGTGAAATCTCACAAACTGCTGTTTTTCCCATTTGTTTATGATGAAAAGGATTATATGAGCCAGCATTGACACAATCTCTTGAGTTTGAAGAAAAAAGTCAGCAAGAAGGGGGGAGAGGGAGGAAGGGGGGTTGACTGTTGTTGCACAATCCATGCAGGTTACTCAAATAAAGAATATCAACCTGAGACAATTGCTCAAAAAAGCTGTTTAGACATTTCACATACTAATTTTGTAATGAAGGGAGGGATGCCAATGTCCACGATTATTTTTCCACCCTCTTGTAGTAAATTCAATGCTCTTCGCCACGGCACTCAGAGCTGGCTGGGTCTTTTTAAGTACTTTGAGGATGAACGACTGTCAAAAGTTAGAAACAATCAAAGAGAAGTAAAGACTTAGAAGAGCTTGCAGCACTCCAAATAATTAATAACGTAAAGTCAACAAGTTCAAGGTTTCATTCATTAGGCAATTTTCCTCAAATCATACTAAAATTGGTTGTTGGCAATTACAACACATTTCCAGAATAAGGTTGAACAAAGTTATAATTTTGAAATAATGTGTTGTAGCACTTTAGTTACCAGTCACTTCCTCATGTGGGAACTTTGGCTGAACATCACAGTTGGCATGGATGGATGCTTGAGAAGGCATGAAGGAAAAAGTCATGTATTAATTAACTACAATAACTACTAGGACTGAGCCGATACAGATACCGATGTAACCGTATCGGACGATACCAGTGGTATTGGTAAGTATTGGTTGAAATTTTCCAACGGATACCATTGTCTTTGAGTTGCTATAATCAAGGCCAAGAGCAACATTTGTCGTTTCCAAAAATTTACGGACCATTCCTTGAGACAGATTAGTTTTACGGACATAAATTACCGAACAAACCCTCCACCTCCTGGGAAGCAGATGATTGACAAGATCAAAGGCATGGGTAAAGGGAAAGCTGTGACCAAACTTCCTGAAGGCATATAACTACCTGGTATGTGTAAAGGCTGTGTCGAAACAGAAGATATATTTCATTTTAAATTCCTGCTTGAACGCTCATCGTGGACGTGTTTAAAACCAGCATTACTACCATCCTGGGCGTTTCTGGGTCAGATGGTTTCGGAGTTCTTGCGAAAGTCGTGAGAAGGCCGCTGTGGAATTCGATTTGTTTTATTTACATTCAAGCGAGGCAGGAGGGTTGTGGTTTGTATAATTTATTCTTGCACTCTTCCCTTCCGTGTCTCTTATGTGACTGTTGGTATCAGCCTTTACCGCAGCAACTTGTTTTTGTTGCAAATGACAGAGAATGATGGACAGCATGGCATAAAAAGGCGTTATTTTAACAACTGTATTTGCATATATTATTATGTCTCTTTTCTCTATCTCTAGGCTAACACAAAAGGCAGGAATTAATAGTATTTACATGAAACTGAAGAAGAGACAATCAACCGAATTTTTAATATTTTTCTTTTGTAACTGCAGCATGTTAAAAAGTCTAGCAACACTTCAAAAATCCTATCTTTGCATCCTCTGGGTCCACAGAGAAGTTCACAAAAAAAAGAACCAAATGTCCCAAGACTTTTTAAAGTATCATAATGCTTTTTTTAAAAAACATAAAAACAAAATGAGTTTCCTGTGGATGTAGCACAATGCCATGAAGGCACATTTAGGGTATGTGGGGGTAGGCTGAGACACATTCTCGATCTCGGCCATTTTTTCTGATGTGATCAGAACCACTCTCCAGCTGCCTTTACCCCATGGGGCAGCCCACAGGTATCTATTGATTTGGGGCTTGGTGAGCCCCAGATATGCTTTGGGGGGGGGGAGGGGGAGGAGAGGGCCAGAACAATTCTGACCTTTTATCATCCACCCTGGGAATTGAACCTGAGTCTCCTGCATGGAAACAGACACCCTACCCACCATGGCTCAAAGTATTATAATGCTGCAGGAGAATAATTAGTGAGTTATTTAATGTCATGAAACGAATGTGATATTTTAAAATGGAATCGATTACAAACACAGCATTTCCCAGCTGTGCAATGAGGTTTAGGTGTTGCAAAACAATGATTTTTTACTGAAAATTGTAAACTAAAACTTGCATTTTCAGAAGGATGATCTAGAACTATTCATGAATCACTGGCATTGAGTATTGTTGCTTTCTCAAAAATGAGAAGTTTGAAATATTACACATTTAAATGATTCATCATCAAAATAAATCATTATGTTAAGAAACACAAAAACTTCATGCACAAAATTGAACATAAAATATCATAATAATTTTCAAAGAGAAAAAATTAATTTCAATCAATGCAATCTCATTCCAATCACACTAACATCAGATTTAAACATTATTTGAAAAGAGGTAGAGATTATCAGTGCATTAAACTTTATCACCAACAAAAATAAATTTGTTATTAACATATCACAAAATCTGTGTCCATAACTGATTATAACTTTGCTAGTACAAGGTGGCCACTGCAGGATCATGATAAAATTCAAGTACAATTCCCAGTATCCAAGGCGTACTTTCTAGAAATTCAAGGGTACAAGAAAATGTTTTCTCTATTTCAATATTATCTATTACCACCTTTCACCAACCACACACATACACACACAAATATATTAACAATATAAAGCATAAATGAGATTCCAATGTATCAAAACATTCTAATACAATTCAATATTTAAAATATTTTATTTCATATGTGAAGTTTACATTTGCCATTTCACATACTTAGACATGAAATACATCTACAAACATGAGTCGCAAATGTTACAGGATATACTAATCTATAAGAAATTATTAACTGTAATAAGAACTTCAAACTGAACGTTACCTAATCAAGTTCAAGGGTAAAAATGTTTTCAATATAATTATTAAAGCATTGATTGGTTGATTTATTTTACTTCACATTTCTGCCACCTTTTGCTAATTGCAAATATGAGGATGAGTAATGATATAATTAAATTGATGAAGAGATACTCACAAAGAACATCCATTTACGGGCTGGGATTCAAACCTGGGACCAGAGTTGTTAAAGGTCCACGAACCCATAAAATCTAATGGGTTCTACTGCAGGACGGGAAACTTTTTCCTCTAGCACAATTTAAATTTGGTCCAAGTTGCAAATTGTTTCATTGAAATGAGGTTCCTGGAATGCATTTTAATTGATTCTGAAAAAGATTCCTGGACTGTATTTAAATTCATGCAGGAAATAAGGTTTCTAGACCGAATTTCAATTCATCCCAAACAAAGGTTCCTTAACAGTATTTAAATTGATCTGGTAAAAAGGTTCCTGGACCCAATTGAAATGCTTTAATTATTAAAAGGTTTAACAGTGTCTAGAAGTCACTTACATTTGCAGATTTTCTCTCCTAGTCTGGGATACAATTTATTTACAAATCCTGGACCAGGGTTGATGGATTAAAAGTTACCTTCTAAAAATGTCTGCGAGTACGGTATACATTGGAATGCCACACTGCGGTTGTAGAAACTGTATCGAAGGAAAACAATCAAAACTCTGTTGATCTCTCATGGGCCACGTTCAAAAACCTCCCTTGTCGAAGTGTTACAGAACCCATCACATGTTGCTCAGACATCCGAATCCAGGAACCGCAACCAATAGGAGCTATCGATGAGGTAACGTGAAGCTGCAGCTATCACAGCAGGGATGGGCAGTGTTTCTACATCAAGGGAAATTGTCCTTTATGCAAGAAAATTCGGAGTAAATGGCGCTGTTCATTGCCAAAGTTTTCCGGTGTGGACTCCACACCTGTCATGCCCCTAAAGAATTTTGTTCGTCACTTGGTTGCCCTAAGATTTACATTGCAGTGCAATGGCATGGCTATTCAAACGTTCTTTTCAACGAAGGCAACAAGCAAGCGAACGAAAACAAGTGTGCGCAAGTAGTGACTCAAGAGGTCTCAACCAAGAGAAGGAATACATTTAAGAGATTGGGGCTACATGGAGATGGGTAACATGACTGCAGCTTTTGCATTTTGCCCATTGCTTCCATTATACGCAGCCTTGTTCCTTAGATTCTCGAAACAGCCATCACCTGGATTAGTCTTTCATGCTCACAAGTGGATAACTATTTTTATAAATATCTTTTCTCACACAAGTTAAAATTTGATCCAAGTTGCATATTGTTTCATTTCAATATGGAATTTGGACCCTATTTAAACTGATTCGAAAAAAAAGTTCCTGGCCAATATTTAAATTGATCCTGGAAAAAAAGGTTCCTGGACCGTATTAAACTGATCCTGGAAAAAAGCTTCTTCGACCGAATATAAATAGATTTTGAAAAAAGGTTCCTAGACTGTATTTAAATTCATCCGGAAAAAAGGATCCTGGACAGAATTGAAATACTTCACAGATAAAATGGTCATGGTCATGGACATTGGTATCTCAAGTAAATAATGCATGGTGAGGGAGATCAGTCTGTTGATCAAACTTGAATAATACAAGTGATAATAATTATCATGAATTAATAAAAATGCATCAAAATAGGGAAGCTTTAACACCAGTTACTCCTACTTGTGATGAAGCTTCTTTCTTTGCTTGGTACTTTGGCTAAAAATAAATTGTTAAGCAATGGCTTGCTATTTACAAAAAACACATCCTGTTATGAATGGTTACTTTCTGGTAGCTGGTTAATTCATTCACGAACAAATGAATTCCAAAATTAACCTTGTTCGGATTTTTGCACCAGTGCAGGGGGCCTGATAGAACCATAAAAACACCATCGATGCTAAATTTTCTTATTAAAAATTTAGTTTATATATCTATTAATCAATGATGATCACTTGTACATGATTTTATATTTTATTAAATGCCTTTCCCTTCTTAAACATGTATAAGAAAAATCATATTTTTAAAGTCACTACTTCTACATGACGTAACATCGTTCCATATGATCTGTGATGGACGTACACTAACTATTTTAATAAGGATGTAGAAGAAGAAAAAGAAAAAACAATGGCTTATTGTGCAGATTTTTATTATAAAAACTGTCAGAAGTGGAATCCAGAGCTGTCTTTTTTTCGTGTTCCGTCAAATTCTGAAAGGTTAGTTAATTATGAATTATGCTCGCTCTTTATGTAAAAATCATTTACATGAAGTTAGTTTCCACCTATGATTTCCACGGAGAATAATTCCTAGCATGTCTTCGTATTCTGTATTTTGCTTCATTTAAATAAAAGGCCATGTGTTAAAAAAAAAAACGTCTGAAAGGGTAAAGGTTCGATTTTGTAACTTAATGCTATTTATAAGTTACATAGGATGATAGGAAGCCAACGAGAATAGTGGGAATAACTTGAAGTTTGTTTGAGGTTCAGAAAAGCTCATTTGTGAATGTTATAATGCAGGAAGTTGCAAGTTATCGCGCTCCTATTCGCTACTGCATGAAGTTTATTTCTTCTAGCATATGAAACTTTGTCAACATGTACAGGAGATAAAAAAAAGCTTGTAAATATTAAAGCGATGAAACTTAAGGTAACGGTTCCTATCATTCTATGATTTTTTATAAAATTCTCTAAGCAGGAAGACTAATTATCGTACAATTTTAGCAATCATTGTCACACGAAATTTGAACCTTTTATATATATTTAAAATACCTAAAATATTTTACCAACATTTACACATGTGTTACTGTAAAGAACAATCCTTTCTCACTGGTGCCACGGAAGGAAGGTTTTGTGTTTCAAATCACATTTTAATCTATGTGCTTTAGTCCAACACTACAGAATTATGGATGTTACTCCTATTATTAATAATAATATATTTTGTTGATGGAATCATCTCATTATACCTGTACTTAATCTTCTTCAGAAATATGTTGTGTCATAACATTTTTCTTGGAAGCACTCCCGGGAGTAGATTCCATGATCCATTCAATGACAAAAATTGCATTGTTAGCCAGTTGTAGGTTAGGCAGTAAGCTTCAGGGACTCTTTCTAAAAAAATAATGTGGTAAAACTTTGCTTCATACGTTATGAAGTTTAGTGCAATATCGATAATATGTTTTTATTTGCATTGCCACACATTGTATGGTACCATAAGAATTAGTTGCGATGAGAAATAATGTGAAAATTAAGTAAAAATAAATCAATTGAATGGTGACAAGCACATAAGATTTTCCGCAATAGTTGAAGGAGCTATCATAGAATGGACCCTTATACATTTGACACTACTTTATTCAACAGATACAGATAGTGATCTAATACATATTCATTTTCAGTATCTTTTCTTTGTGTTGACACGCTTTGACCTTAGCTCACAAACAACTCTTGCATCATGGAATTTATCTTTCTTGAGTGACATAAAATGCAGAATGCTTTGTCTTGCATAGTTATATGTTTCTAAAATATTTTTTCATCTTTTATTTTTCTTGTAGAGCTGAGATATGGTTCGAGAAAATATGGCGAAAGGATTTGAGGCACAAAACATACAAAAGTTACAGAGTTTGTAGAGACAATTTTTCAGAGAAAATGTTTATGAATTCTAATAGAAATAAGTTAGTGCATGATGCATACCCAGATGCAGAACCCAGTAAGTATATTGCATTTCTTATGGAATAACATTGTCATCACTTATGGCTCATGCATAAGAAATGGTATTTTCCCTTTCCTTGATTAGAAAAATATATGCTTTAGAGATAAATTTTGCTTAAAGTACATAACACCTAACAACACAATACATTGCTTGAGAATGTTAGAAACAAATGTATTTAATGTTTCACTAAATATTCCAAGCAGGGTGGATGAAAAAAGATGATATGATTTTCAGCTAAACAGTCCTGTAAAATATTTGAACAGTTTGATTAAAGGAAATAAAATGCACACATTTTTCTGTTTGAGACTACATATGTGAACCTACTATGGAAATGTTTGTTGAGTGTGTTAATGATGCTTCAATAATTTCAGTAACTTTTATTCCAGTGAAAGTCTGTAGGACCTCAATGAGATCATCATACCTTATGCAAAATATATTAATTACTAGTGATTCAATAAATATATGTATACCTAAATAACAATGTTTGTTTATTTTGCCTTACATTTGTTATTAGCAATTGAATATAATGTTTTACATTTTTACAGTATGAGTACTAAATCATTAAGAATAATGTACTTACTCTGAAACTGTTCTCTTCTTCTGGAGTATTTCAACATGTAAATTCATTCTTGGTGAAGTATAACATGTCACCATAGTGAGTGTCCGACCAAGAAACCTATCAGTATGACTATCAATGGTTTGTCTCATGGAATTTCATTAACAATATTACGATAATATTCAATACAGTGGAAATTAATTGATGTAGGGTTTTAAGGATTTCTTATAGTCTTTTACTCTATATTCCATATGTTTAATGCTAACAATATGATTTATATATATAATTGGAAGTGGGGCCTCCCCGATGGCGCAGTGTAATCAAGGGGTCCCGGGTTCGATATCCGGTGGAGGCACAAGTGGTTCGGATGCCACTTTAAATTGTAGGTCCAGTCCCGATTAACCTTACTGTGCATAAAGTGGACTTAAAACAACAAATCAATCAATCAAATCAATATGTAATTGGAAGTAAGATGCTTGAAATGAATTTTGGGACTTGTAGGCATATATGACCATATTGAGCCATTCATGGTATGTGAGGAAGAATCCTCTTATATAATAACCTTACTTGAGCTTGAACTGTTCTTTTAGGTCTACTTTATGCACAGAAAGACTAATTGGGTTGAACCTACAGTTTAAAGTGGGATCCGAAACACTATGGATCTCCACCAGGTATCGAACCCATACCTGAGTTAAAAAATGGGTGTGAGGAACCCCTTGAGAAAAGTTGAATGTTTTAAAGACTTGCAAAGGACATACACAAAACTACGAACTTCCTCAGAGACAGTATAAGAGCCCTGTTCTTCTCAAAAAGGTAATGACATTTCTTAAAGTGCTTTCATTATCTCCCAACCTGGTCAATAATTGGTAAGATCAAAAGTCTGAGGAAAGTATAATCTACACATTAGGTAGGAATAAGCCAATCACTTGACATTTAGACATGGCACATTGGATGGTCTAGCCCTTGCAGCAAATGATCATGAGTGAGACACCTATGTTCGATACGAAGCCAAGTTAAATTTACTTCTTGATGGAAGGGATGGTATGAGAAACATCATGCACCAATGATCGACCTGATAGTGGGAAGCTTGAAAGAATGATTATTACTTTCTTTTAGACTGGCTAGAAACATGTGTGACATTATTTAGAAGCTGATAATGAGTAGCAGGGATTTTGTCAATAAGTCATCCACTATGGGTGAAACTTTGCTGTTCATTGGTTCATCTCCAAGTGACATACAACCTTAGTGACAATGAAGTTCGACCAGAAAGGAATACGTGATTAAATGCACAGAGGCATAGGCGTTGGAATGGGTGACCCGCAGAAATGGCGCATGTGTGTAAGAGGAGGCGTGTGAGCAGGCAAGAATCGTGATCCCAGCATGTTGCACCCAAGGTCACGTAAAGAACGAAAACGGGGAACTATACGCGTGACATTTAACTTCGACCAGGCACCAGACCCATACGGATAATTCCAGATAGTGGCACATTCGACGGAAGCATGACGTCACGGACACGATAAGGGAGTCCACCGTATATAAGCGCATGCTGTGCACCGAGGAACCGCAGTGCATCATCACCATGACCAGGGGCAAACCTATTGGCAACACCGTGAGGAGAAGAGTGGTGGAGTTGCAACGGGATATCCTCAGTGAACGGGAAATAGGGCGCCAACTGAACTTACCCAAGTCAATCGTCCACTGCATCATCAAACACCACCAAAATACGGGTACTACAGAGCCAGGTAAGGCCCCCGGTCGAAAACGTCTGCCGAGTGTGCGTGACCTACGGATATTTAGGCGCTATATCCAGACCAACAATCATGTTTCTGTGGCCGAATTACGACTGTGGACTCGAGAACGCTTTCACATTGAAGTGTCAACCAGAACCATTCGCCGTTACCTACAGCGATGCGGTTACCGAGTGTACAAGGCGAAACGTAAACCCTTCCTTTCCATGTTGAACAAAGGCAATCGACTACGGTGGGCACGAATGTACCGGGGATGGACATTTCGGCAGTGGAACAGGGTTTTGTGGACGGACGAATCCATTTTCAATGTTGTGTACGGGAAAATACGGAAAACAGTCATTTGTCGGAAGGAGGAACAGAATGAAGCAAAATGTTATGCACGTCGGGTACAGAAACCTGCGTCAGTGATGGTATGGGGATGCATGACGGCATCTGGGGTTTAGCCACTACACGTCTGTGAGGGCATTGTGAATGCACACGCATACTGGAGCGGCATCTTCCCACAGTGCGAAGGCATCTGTTCCACAGGCGGCATCTCATCTTTCAACACGACAATGCCAGGCCTCATACAGCGCGGCTGACAAGAGAATGGTTGACTCGCCATCACGTGCGAACTCTGCCATGGCCACCATCGAGTCCCGACCTCTCGCCCATTGAGAATGTGTGGCGTGTTCTTAAGCGACGTGTACAACAGAGGGGACCCACGACAGTGGCTGCTCTTATCGCATCGATGTGGAATAGCTTGAACGACTCGTCCGCAGCATGCCCCGACGCATTGCCACAGTTATTCGCCGACGGGGCGGCGCCACACCATGGTAAACAGGATCCCCTCTAACAGTTGTCGAACTTCAATGTCACGTGTAGATGGACGAAAATGTTTTATTTTGTGTGGACACCATACATTGCTGCTTTGCAGCGGAAATTTATGTTTTCCTTTGTTCCATGTAGCCTGCTGAATAAAATATGTGCAGCATATGCATGTGTTCTCCATCTTTCACAACGCACTCCTATATTTGTGACTGGTCGAACTTCATTGTCACTAAGGTTGTATGTCACATGTCACTTGTGACGATGCAATTTTATAATATAAAAACCCGCAACGTCACAGTCCACAGAAGGAACTTTCGTTTAAAAACGAAGTTCTCATGTCCGCCGCCAGAGGGTAGCTCCCTCTGTCAGCTGCAATATAGAAATGCTGCCTCCTGGCGACACTCTCTAGTACCTCACCAAATTACGCTGAAATTGCTGGTCCTCCAACACTTCCACTTCGTGCTTAGATGGGACCCTGAAAGTACGTTCAACCATCAGGCAGCTGCAGTCGCTTTTTATCAGGCCAAACTTCTCGTACCTTGCGATAGAACTGGGAATTGCATGACGAGCAACAAGAGCATGCATTTGGAGACCTAAGATTCCGGACTGTGAATTTGACTCGCCATGTTACTGAAGACTGGTTGCGTAATACACGCATAGTTTTAAAGGTACGTAGAATCGGAAGTTCTGGTAAATTGCGACGTAAAAGGACTTGTAGTGAAGTGAACCTAAAATCTTGAACTTTCATGCAGCACGCGGTACCCATCTTACTTTCGGACATTTTGTCATTTTCTAAATTACGAAGCACGAATTCAATCATTCTTTTTGAACAAACCATAAGACGGGAAGGGAAACTTTTGAATGTTTATATAATTGGAATCAACATGTTCGTTTTTGACTTCTAGAAGCATGCTCTTATTAAAATTGCAAATGGCTGCCCTATAGTCAAGCCGTTGTCCTCGTGTCTGGTTTTTTCGGGTTTGACCAACCACTCATAAATTATCAACGTGCCATAAAAAGGAATTACCTAAAATAACTTTCAATTGTAACAGTGTTAATTATTCGTCTTTTTGAATTATAGAACAACGATTGTGAAAATACTTAACACAAAAAAAATAGAGAGAAGCATCTTACGTAAATTCTTACGTGCCAACCTTTCCTTCGCCCCCCCCCATTTTGTAATTTACCTTTCGTCAAAATTCCCTTAAGAACTGTAGCATCAAATCGTTCATTTCATGTGTTCGAAATGTTATAAGTATATAGCGTATTACGGATGAACAAACACCCAAGCACAAATAATTGTTGGGTAGGGTAAAAATAAATAACTGAATTTTTGTACCTGAATATTAGACTAATATATCAACCTCGCTGGTTGAGTTGTTCGTAAAAGACGTACGCGTCTATGTATGTGTGACTCAAGAAACATAAGTGGAACACAAAAATTGTGATTAACTTAATGTTTGCCGTTTAATACGTGGGTAATATTGCTGCGGGATATGTTGAATATATATATATATGTGTGTACTTACAATTTGTTGAGTGACAAGCTCAACGTAATAAAGGTCACATTTGTTAACATTTGATTGTACTTTCTTGGCGTTCGCAAACCACAAGTCACTAACGTAAAATTAGTAACCATCCCACGTTACGCCATCGTACAATGTGCGCACCGAGCGTAACTAACCGCATGATCTGAAGTGTATTTTGGTAAATGTAGTATATTCATTTTTTGTTTAATTGAAATTGTTTGTTTACAGGAGTCAACATAAAACTGTTTATTTGAACTTTTGGGGGTTGCCTTTATGTGCGTAATACCTTTGGCAGGTGAGAAATATTAAATGATTACGTCTTTTGTTGGTAAAATTGGCATTTAACGGACGCACAGAGCGCGTGATCCGTTCGTCCCGTATAACAGGGCTTTGCTCACCGTTACGTGCGCGTGGATCAAGCAACTGCTTGCGAAAATCTATTTTTGTGCGTTTTGCCTAGGTTTAAATAAACGTGGTTATTGACAATTACCATCTCCGGCATTGCTTCCAACATATCTGTTCCTCACGGGCGTCAATAATTCAAAACCAAAAGGAAACGTCACAAAGTTTTGGTAGCATAGCAAGGTTGCTTTCCAATTTTTTCAGTATTTTTTTTTCCCTGCCACTAGCCCCAGCCACCTCCCAAATATTTTATTGAGCTCTGTTTTATTTTGATTTATGTAATATAACAAATAGGAGGTAGAATTGTAGTGTGATTATTACACACAAGTTTTGAGATTTTCAATTTTGGAAAGTTTTTTCCTGATACCCATGCCCCCTCCCCCTCACTTTTCTCAGTTGTGCACAATTTTGTTCATTATTCTTTACATGTTGTTAGGTGTATTTTTTATGCCCCTTTTCATTATGTCATTTGCTATACCCCCACCCCGTTATGGGTCTTCAACCTTACCACCTCAGAATCAAACCCCGACCAGAGACTTTGTTCGTTTTTCCACAGTAAATTTATTTTTTAAGGATTTATCCCCATTAACGGGCCATGATGTGTCTCAGTTATTTACCGTTCTGTTGACACTTCATAAAGTGATCAGTCTCGAATTGTTAGATATTGAATCTGTTTTGTTGTTGGCCTTGCCTTATACCCTACTTCCACTTCGTGAAGTATTACCCTGGCACCTATTTAAATCGATGATCTGGAATAGACTAATTCCCATTTCTAGGTTACAACTTTTTCGAAGCTCCATCCTTCAACGGGTGAAACATCGAACAGAGTCTTTATACTCTTATCTTAGAGATATTTATGACTCTAGTCAGGTCCTTGTAGTGGATTGGTCCGATAAACAATTGATTGATGTTATAATTGAGGGTATTTGTTTTCCTGCCCGTTTACTCCTCCTCGGGCACGCTCGTCCTCAGAGTATGAAGGATTTTTTTGCTTTAGCACAATATATTTTACAACCTGAATTAAAGTGGATCTTGCATTTGCAATCTGTAAATTTGGGGGAAGGATTAGAGCCTGGACAGGTGAACACAGTTTCATCTCAGACATCACCCGAACCTGATCAAGTTTCTTCGTGTATGACAGCTATGCAGACTTCCTTTTCTCCTCCTCATGTTGGGGAATTTTCCTCCCATTCTCCCATTCCACTCCCGTTCCACTTGTGTCTTCGTTACATGCTGAATACCCATTTTTGTCGGAAGGTTATCCAACTCCAACTATCCGGGTTCTTGTGAATGGCCAGCCTTGCTTAGCTTTAATAGATACTGCTTCATCTGTTTCTATTATTGCTTCTCTTTTACAATGCATTAAATCCCCTTGTACAATTTTTAATGATCAGTCTACCGCTTTTAAAGATGTTACTAATAATACTTTTGCCTTGTCATCTTATAGTTCCATATCATTACATGTGGGTCACTTATCTTGGAGGGCCTCCCCGATGACGCAGTGGTAGCGTCGTCGCCTTGTAATCAAGGGTCCCAGGTTCGATACCTGGTGGAGGCACAAGTGGTTCGGATCCCACTTTAAACTGTAGGTCCAGTCCCGATTAGCCTTACTGTGCATAAAGTGGACTTAAAACACCAATTCAACCCAACCCAACCCAACTTATCTTGGAAATGGCGATTTTGGATATCTGACTCATTACCTTTTCCTTTGCTTTTGGGAACAGATTTTCTTTGTCATACGGGTGCTACTATCTCTTTGGAAAGTAAGGTCATATCCTTTCCATTTTTTTTGGAGGGTATTCCATTGGAGTTTGATTTACATCCCTCACCATCAACTTCGCAGGTACCCCCTTCTTCTCCGCATGTTTCTCTACAAACTGATCAATTTTTAGAACCTATATTGCCTTCTTCCTTTCCTCTCAATCTTGAAAATCTTTTGGAAAGCTTCAGTGATGTGGTTACGGAAAAGGTTGGCTCTTGCACCTTACCCCCCTGTTTCCATCCCTTTGGTGTCTGATATTCCATTTCGTTGCAAGCCTTATCAGCTAAACCCGGTGCAAACAGACATTTTAAGACATCAAATACAGGAATTACAGGCTCAGAACATTATAGAACCCTGTCGGTCCCCTTATTCCAGTCCGGCCTTTCTGGTTCCCAAAAAGAATGGTACCCATCGTTTAGTATGCTCGTATAAGAATCTTAATCGTTTGATTGCCTATGATCAATTCCGACAACCTCGTATAGATTTATTATTTCAACATCTTCAAACTGCCTCTGTTTTTTCATGCTTGGATTTATGCCAGTCCTTCCATCAAATTAGATTGGATGACAAGAGTAAAGATCTGACTGCTTTTGTCACTTCGTTTGGTCAATATCGGTACACCCGGGTACCTTTTGGCATCAATTTAGGAACTCTAATCTTGACTAGGGCTCTTGACGAGATCTTGGGAAAATTTAAATATAAGTTCTTGTTAAATTATGCGGATGACTTGTTGATATATTCTCCTGATATGGACACTCATTTACAACACCTTGCTGAAGTTCTTCAAGCACTTCGTGAACATGGTCTCACGGTTAATCCCTCAAAGTCTACTTGGATGGCTCATGAAATCAAATACCTCGGATATATCGTACGTCATGGTGAGATGGTCATGGATCCTGATCTCATTTCTGCTATACAGGATATCCCTCCTCCTAAAAGTCAGAAGGGTGTTTCTCAGGTCATGGGTTTGCTTTCTTACTATTCCCGCTTTTTGCCTCATTTTGCGGAAAAGACTAGTTTTCTTACCGATAAACGTAAGAAGGATCATCCCTTTGTGTGGACCAAGGATGACCAAATAAAATTTGATAATTTGAAAACTGCTTTTGTTCAACATACGGTACTTGCATTACCTGATTTTTCGAAGGAGTTTATTTTACAGACTGATGCTTCCAGTTTGGCTCTTGGGGCTACCTTGAATCAGCGTGAATCTGATGGTTCCCTGCGCCCCATTGCTTTTGCGTCAAGGAAGCGTACAATTCCGGAGCGCAAACAATCTAAATATGAGGCTGAATGTTGCGCAATTGTCTTCGGTTTCAAGAAATTTGAAACCTACTTGACTTCCAAACATTTTATCTTGCAAACCGACAACCAGGCCTTGTCATGGTTGCTTAAACATCCCGAGCAATTTGGCAAGTTTGGACGTTGGTTGTTATATCTTTCACGTTTCTCTTACAGCGTTGAACATATTTCTTCAACTAAAAATCCTGTTGCAGATTTTCTTTCTCGAATACATTCTCCTGAGGATTTTTCTATAGCCCCATCTTTTACGAGCTTAGCATCGGCAGTTCCTAAATTTAATATTATTCCTTTTAATAAGGCAGATATTGCTGCACTTCAGGCACAGGATACTGCTTTGTAACCCATTATGAAACAAGTACAAGAGGGTCAATCTGTTAAGCATTACCACTTGTTTCAAGATCTTTTAGTTTGGCAGCCTCCTCGTGCTGTATCTTCTCAAATTGTTTTACCACAAGTACTACAGCATTTAATTTGACGGTACTACCATGACACCCCTGTAGGTGGTTCACATCTGGGTGTTAATAATACCATTAAGAAGATTGCGTCCCTTTTTTGGTGGCCCAACTATCTTAGTGATATTCGACAGTATGTTCGCTCCTGCGATATCTGTCAGCGGGCTAAGCTTGCCATACGTAGACCTCAGGGTTTACTGTCTTCCGAAGTCATTCGTCATCCATGGCGACGTTTGTATATCGATTTGGTGGGTCCCTTGGTTCGTTCTTCAAAAGGTAATACCTTCATTCTGGTTGTTGTCGATGCTTTCTCCAAATAGGTCTCATTATATCCGATTCGTTCAGCTGCGTCTCATTTGATTATTGACAAATTGAGGTCTTTGTTCCTCCTTTTTGATGCTCCGTGCGAATTGGTTTCAGACAATGCTTCATATTTCCGTTCCCGTCTCTTTAACAACTTTTTGTTTGAATCTAATATTAGACACATATACACCAATTTCTTATTACCCTAATCCTTCATTGGCGGAAAGGTTTATTAGAAACTTGAAGGCATCCTTGATTTGTTACCATTCTCAGGACCATTCTAAATGGGATACACAGTTAAGTAGTATTGCTTTTGCTTTTAATACTACCCATCATGACAGTACTTACACTAGTCCAGCCAAAATCATCTTTGGTCGTGATATTGACGGGCCAATGAATTTCTTTTGGGAACTGCAAACTGATGCGGAACTGGCTGCTCCTCCTTCGCATGATCGTGCTCACCGTTGGGGTGAGGCCTATAAACACCTGCTGAAATCCTGGCATTCTCGCCAGCGTAAATATGATGCAACTCGTACATCTGTTTCTTATAACTAAGCTGGGTGATTTGGTGTTGTTTCGCACTTTTCCCCAAAGTAATGCTTTGCAGAATATTTCGGCTAAACTTCAGGAACGTTGGACAGGTCCTGCCGAGGTTTATAAGATGCTTGGTCCTGTTACGGTCCTTTTGGTTGATCCTGATACCAAACAGATAGTTAAGAAGGCTCACGTTTCGCATGTTAAACCTTATACTCTTCGTGATTCTATACCTTCTCCTGGGATGGTAGATTTGGCAAATACACAGATGGGTCATGTCCTACAAAACCCATCACAAAATTATATATATATATATTTGTTACATGATATTAGTGCATTTATTGATCATTTCATGTTTCTACCTTTGCCTTTGGATAGTATAGAACCTCTAGATTTAGAGTAAAAGTTTATTTCAAATTTAGTTAAAGTTAAGTCATAATTTTTGTATTAAGATTCAATCTGGTTGTCTAATTGACTTATCCAATATATATATAGCCCCAATTCCACCACTCACTCACTGACATAAATGTTCTCCATGAAGGAAGCCCCGGAGGCGAAAAACGCCCGATAACGACCCCCCATGAAATCGTCCCAAAAGGCCGAGAAAATTAAAAAATCTCTCAATCGGCCCTTCCTTAAGGGTGAAAATGCCCTTTTCTCACGTCCTTAGCAACCGTTGCCACGGGCATTTCTTTTGCACACATTGTTTCCTTCAATTCTTAATTGTCCAGCTACATTATATTTCTCGCAGATAAGTAACACACAGATGAATCAACTCCTGGTTTTGAAAAGGTGCCTGAAACAAGGGTGACATCTACATAATAAGGAGTTTCAGCCCAGATACAATTACGTATATATTGTTATACTCAATGCGTAAATATCTACATCGTGCTTGTTTTAACTAAATGTTTAGGGGGTATAATGACATGCAATTCCTTAGAGCTTGCCGTGCCTGTTGTTCATGGAAACGGACGTTGCTAGGGAACTTAAAGAATGTTTATTTTCACCCCGAAAACTACTGTAAGAGAATTATGCTAGACTTTTCGAATTTCAAAATACGAGCATCAGAATTTATTACAGAGGCAAGGTAGGGATTTGAGGGGAATGACGGAAAACAGTTATTATCCAATTACGTTCAAAAATGTGAAAATAACAAATACGTAAATATTGCATTTTCAATTTAGTCGCTATTCAATTCGTTAATGCAAAACATCCAACTACTTATCTTGAAACGGTTATTACTTACTCAGTTCATTATTAAGAAAATATACAATAATATTTTGAATATTTGTACCTTATTGGAGCCCATACACACATAAAGTTACTTTCTAAACTTTACAAATTAGTGAACTTGTACACATGATCCCCATCATCCAATACAACATGCAGACATTTTCAAAGTCCTTAAGGTCATTGAGGAACCCCATCTATAACGTGATTGCGCCCACAACGTGGCCGAAGGTCACGCATGCGAGCGTACAAGACGTGGCCAAAGGCCACGTCGAAAGTACGCGAGTCCAATATATATATAGCCCCAATCCCACCACTCACTCACTGACATAAATGTTCTCCATGAAGGAAGCCCCGGAGGCGAAAAATGTCCGATTACGACCCCCCATGAAATTGTCCCAAAAGGCCGAGAAAATTAAGAAATCGCTCAATCGGCCCTTCCTTAAGGGTGAAAATGCCCTTTTTTCACGTCCTTAGCAACCGTTGCCACGGACATTTTTTGCAGCACACATTGTTCCCTTCAATTCTTAATGGACATTTCCACTCAATTTTTTTTACAACAATTTTAAAAACTACACCCTGGAAAAATGACCCCTGCAAGTTCTCGCGTTTCTCTGCGTCCAGTTTAAGGCAGAAACAAGACTTCCAAAGTTGCGAGGCTAGCGTTGCGCTGAAAACACGCCGCCGCCATGTTACTACGTCACTCCTTAGGGAGAGCTCGTTTGTCGTTTGCTTGGAGCGTCCAGTTCCGGATGGGTAGCCCACGGTGAGCGAACACGTGCAGCAGTTTTACAAATCTGTACCGATTTAAAGAGTGATAGGAGAAAGGAAAGCTATGCTTTGTAATGATCATTCTTCTATGAAATATCCGTGCTGCTCACGTGCAAGATAAATGAAAGGGTTCAGCTGCGTGTATTCTCAGGCCTTGTGAAAAATATTGCTTATAAAATTGGTTGCTGACCAGACACTCAAAAATATTTTTTAAACTTATATTTATCGATATTTACTAACCTATGTAGTGCAAAATAGGAATTTTCACATTCTTCACTTTATTTATAAAGCCTATTTAACTTTCTTTTCCATAAAGCAATTTCAGTTTGTGTTCCAAATTATGATCAAATATTTTTGTGCAGATAAGAGAAAATACACTGAGAAGATTACATTAGTTGAACAGTACATATCTATACTTAGTTTATGTATAATTATTACAAGGAAATAATGTGTATAACCATGGGCGTATTTAAGGGGGATTCAACGGGTCCAACCCCCCTCTTTTTTTGGTTCACTAAAATTACCAGTTTCCTTGTTCTATCCGCTTGTTCATAAAAAATTCCTTCGGACTTATTTCATTCTCTTAAATTAGAGACGTATAGGATCGGATACGGATGCGAAGGAAATTTCGGTAATTCCACACACCAGATGGGACTGCAGACCAATATCTGCAATTTCCTGATAGTTTCGGAATTTCTGCGATAAGAAACTGCATTGAGACTATCAAATCAGTTATTTTTCCCCCCTCGAATCATATTAAAGAAATTCGGTTCTTAAAAACGTAGTGACACAAGATGAACAGAAAAGTATCAATACTTCGTGCCTACAAACACACCACTTTGTCGGGTTCAGCACCCCTTCCCCCCCTGCTCCCCAACAAGCTTCCGACCAGCAGTGTCCTGGATTTCCACTTACGAAATAAAGCAACCCTAATCATACCAAAAGTTGATCCTTCCTTCCCCCCCGTGAACTATATATACGCCCATGTGTATAATAATATCCCATACTGAAATG
This sequence comes from Lepisma saccharinum, assembly GCF_977018435.1. NCBI lineage: Eukaryota > Metazoa > Arthropoda > Insecta > Zygentoma > Lepismatidae > Lepisma > Lepisma saccharinum. Next base: position 69,111,187 of record NC_139243.1, read on the forward strand.
GTACGATATAATTATTTTGAATTTTGTACTGCGAAAAAAGAAGCCTCATCTCGTTACCCCGAACGCATTAATTGGTTGGTTCACAACTTCACCACTAAGGATCCTATCGAGACGAGACATGGCAGCCTTGGTCTCGTTCGCGTTGTAAATGTCTGTCTCGTGTTTATTTGTAAATGTCTCATTGACAGTCTCGTCTCAATTTATAAACATCCGTCTCGGTTTGGGAGGGCAATTCTCGTTCTCGTCTCAAGTCTAGAAATATATAGAATTAACAACGTATGCAGAGGCTTATCATTATAAATAAAAAAACACTTTCTTAACATTTTTTATTATTATTATTATTATTTTGACTCCTCGTTTCGACGGTACAGCCCTCGAAAACTAAATATTATCCTGCTTATATATGCAAACCAAACTGCAGATTCAGAATTACCAGGAATGACTGGCGTTGTAATTATTATACACAAAATTCATGATTTATCTGAGGAAGTCGCTGTTCCAGGTTTGACACTCGACTGGGCATGACTGTTTCCTTGTGAGTGACATTTCATTGAACTGGAAATTGTTACATGGGAGGATGTTTGCTCGAGACTTTGGGGACACTCACGAGACGAGGCATGTTCCGTCTCGTCTCATAAAAGGAGATGGGACAAGTGAATGTTTTCGAAATGAGATGGGACAGAAGAAAAATTTCGTCTCTTATCATGGCAGGTTGGGTGATACTTAGATTGTGCAGTTGGTGGTAGTGTGTGAGTGTGTGTGGGGGGGTGTATTCCTGCACCCCGACTTCGAATACAGCTTGTAGTTATTCATCTTCATTGTAGAGATTAGCCAAAAGTGGGAAGAAATGTGATGTTAGAGATGATACATAATAAATTAACCATGCGTTCTTATCGTTGCGGTTAAACAAAGTGAACGGAAAAGCGACGTAAAAGTAGGCTAAATACAAAAATTTGCAATATATATATTAACTGAAGAAAACTGGCATTTACTGCAGGAAATTTAAAAACTCACCGTATCTTTTTATACCGTATCACCTCTTATATTGCAGAAATTGGCGTGTAAACTAGTGTGTTCTAAAGGTATTATCTTAAAATTTGTGAAGAAAATATTATGACGAAAATAACTGTAATTCCAGAAAAGGCATTCCTATAACATTAAGTTCTTGCCAGTCAGAACTAACCTATGTATTTGCAATGAACAAGGCTGTTCACGTGTTCAGCCATTGACTGTTACAAGGTTTGCTTTGTCACCCTAATGGGAAAACCCTCTACCGAGTGGCTGAATTATAGTAAATACTACTATACTGCTAGGGTATAATTCATCTCCAAGAAATGGAGCACAAATTTTTGCACTGGAAGTTGTAAGATACTTGTTTTACACAGTAACAAGTGAATATGCTGTCGCTTCCACGGCTCGTGCTAAGCTGACGGGACGAGCAGAAGCCCCGCCTGCACGCATTTCTAAGTGATGACGTCAGAGGACCTCCTGTCTGTGGAAAGGACGTTTTCAAATCCGTGACGTAGGAGGTGAATTTCAGCGGTGTTTGAAGTCGTGTTTCTCGAGAACCGAAACAAATATCGCCGAGATATTTTGCACATCTCATGTTTGTGTCATTATCTGTAAAATGAATGCATTTAAAACGTTTTTCATGTCAAAGTGGAAATGTCCATTGTCTAGCTACATTATATTTCTCACAGATCAATAGCACACAGATGAATGAACTCATGACTTTGAAAAGGTGACTGAAACAAGGGTGACATCTACGTAATAAGAAGTTTCAGCCCAGATACAATTACGTATATATTGTTACACTCAATGCGTAAATATCTACATCGTGCTTGTTTTAACTAAATGTTTGGGGGGTGTAATGACATGCAATTCCTTAGAGCTTGCCGTGCCTGTTGTGGTCCATGGAAACGGACGTTGCTAGGGAACTTAAAGAATGTTTATTTTCACCCCGAAAACTACTGTAAGGGAATTATGCTAGACTCTTCGAATTTCAAAATGCGAGCATCAGAATTTATTACAGAGGCAAGGTAGGCAAAAGAGGGGAATGACGGTAAAGGTAAAAAAAAAAGGTAAAGTGCTCCCCTGTGCTTAGCACCACGCCATGAAGGCGTATAGGGGGTGTGGGGGTAACGCCCCACACGGGAAACAGTTATTATCCAATTACGTTTAAAAATGTGAAAATGACAAAAGACGTATATACTGCTTTTCCAATATAGTGTCGCCATTCAATTCGTGTATATGAAATATCTAACTATTTTGAAACTGACAATATTTACCCAGTTATTATTATGAAAATATACAATAATGTGTTGAATATTTATGCAATATTAGAGTACACACATAAAGTTATTTTCTAAACTTTTCAAATTAGCAATCTTATACACTTGTTCCCCTTCATCCAATACAACATGCAGATATTTTCAAAGTCATTGAGGAAGCCCATCTACAGTATAACGTGATTGCGTCCACAACGTGGCCGAAGGTCACTCATGCGAGCGTACAAGACGTGGCCAGAGGCCACGTCGAAAGTACGCGAGTCCAATATATATATATATATATAGCCCCAATCCCACCACTCACTGACATAAATGTTCTCCATGAAGAAAGCCCAGGAGGCAAAAAACGCCCGATTACGACCCCCCATGAAATCGTCCCAAAAGGCCGAGAAAATTCAAAAATCGCTCAATCGGCCCTTCCTTAAGGGTGAAAATGCCCTTTTTCCACGTCCCTAGCAACCGTTTCCAAGGCTTTTCTTTTTTGCTCACATTGTTTCCTTCAATTCTTAATTGTCTAGCTACATTATATTTGTCACAGATCACACACAGATGAATCAACACCTGGTTCAAAAAGGTGCCTTAAACAAGGGTGACATCTACATAAGGAGTTTCAGCCCAGAATCAATTACTTACGTATATATTGGTAAACTCAATGCGAAAATGTTATCTACATCGTGGTTCTTTTAACTAAATGTTTACAGGTATAATAACAAACAATTATTTAGAGTTTTGCCGTGCTTGTTGTTGTCCATGGAAACGGACGTTGCTAGGGAACTTAAAGAACGTTTATTTTCACCCCCCCCCCAAACTACTGTAGGGGAATTATGCTAGACTTTTCGTATTTCAAAACATGAGCGTCAGAATTTATTACGGAGGAGAGGTAGGAATTTGATGGGAACGACGGAAAACAATTATTTTTCTATTACGTTTACAAATGTGAAAATGTCAAAAGACGTAAATATTGTTTTCTCAATTTAATGTCGCTCTTGAATTCGTTTATACAAGAAATCTAACTAAACTGTTATTACTTACTCAGTTTATTATTAGGAAAATAGACAATAATATTTTGAATATTTGTACCTTATTAGAGCCCATACAGACATAACGTTACTTTCTAAACTTTTTAAATTAGCGAACTTATACACTTGCTTGGCTTCATCAAATAAAACATGCAGACATTTTACCCCATCTATAACATGATTACGCCCACAACGTGGCCGAAGATCACGCATGCGAGCATACAAGACGTGGCCAAAGGCCACGTCGAAAGTACGCGAGTCCAATATATATATAAAGCCCCAATCCCACCACTGACTCACTGACATAAATGTTCTCCATGAAGGAAGCCCCGGAGGCGGAAAATGCCCGATTACGACCCCCCATGAAATCGTCCCAAAAGACCGAGAAAATTCAAAAATCACTCAATCGGCCCTTCCTTAAGGGTGAAAATGCCCTTTTTTCACGTCCTTAGCAACCGTTTCCAAGGCTTTTCTTTTGCAGCACACATTGTTTCCTTCAATTCTGAATTGTGTAGCTAAATACATTATATTTCTCACAGATCTACAACGCACAGATGAATCAACTCCTGGTTCAAAAAGGTGCCTCAAACAAGGGTGACATCTACATAAGGAGTTTCAGCCCAGACACAATTACTTACATATATATTGGTAAACTCAATACGAAAATATCTACATCGTGCTTGTTTTAACTAAATGAGGGTGTATAATAACATACAATTACTTAGAGAGTTTGCGGTGCTTGTTGTTCACCATGAAAACGGACGTTGCTAAAGAACTTAAAGAAACTTTATTTTCACCCCGAAAACTACTGTAAGTGAATTATGCTAGACTTTTCGAATTTCAAAACATGAGCGTCAGAATGTATTACAGAGGAGAGGTAGGAATTCGTGGGGAATGACGGAAAACAATTATTTTTCAATTACGTTTAAAAATGCGAAAATGACAAGAGACGTAAATATTGTTTTCTCAATTTAATGTCGCTCTTGAATTCGTCTATACAAGAAATCTAACTAACTATCTTGAAACGGTTATTGCTTACTCACCTTATTATTAAGAAAATAGACACTTTTGAATATTTTGTATATTTGTACCATATTAAAGCCCGTACACACACAGAGTTACGTTCAAAACTTTCCAAATAAGCAAACCTTATGTATAGGTAAACTCAATGCGAATATATTTACATCGTGGTTGTTTTAATTAAATGTTTAGAGGTATAATAACGAACAATTATTTACAGAGTTTGCGGTGCTTGTTGTTCACCTTGGAAACGGACGATGCTAGGGAACTTAAAGAACGTTTATTTTCACCCCGAAAACTACTGTAAGGGAATTATGCTCTAGTTTTCGAATTTCAAAATACGTGCGTCAGAATTTATTACAGAGGCAAGGTAGGAATTTCAGGAGAATGACAGAAAACAATTATTATCCAATTACGTTTAAAAATGCGAAAATGACCAAAGACGTAAATATTACATTTCCAATTTAGTGTCGCTATTGAATTCGTTTATGCAAAACATCCAACTAATTATCTTGAAACTGTTATTACTTACTCAGTTTATTATTAGCAAAATAGGCAATAATATTTTGAATGTTTCTACCTTATTAGAGCCATACAAACACAAAGTTACTTTCTAAACTTTTCAAATTAGCGAACATATACACTTGTTTGGATTCATCCAATAAAACATGCAGACATTTTACCCCATCTATAACTTGATTACGCCCACAACCTGGCCGAAGGTCACGCATGCGAGCGTACAAGACGTGGCCAAAGACCACGTCGAAAGTACGCGAGTATATATAATATAATGTGTGGTCATGTTAATGCATTTCATGAAAGTGTTTTTTTTTCTGGCTGTATATTCTGTATGTGACATTTTGCGGTGTATTAAATTTGTCATATGTATATTGTAATGATGCTACCTCCTTTCTTCCCTCCTTCAATAGTGTCCTCCCCCTTCTTTCCTATTTCTTTCTCCTTTCCATCTTTACGTAACCTATTATTGATTTAGAGTTTTTTTTTGGTTCATATTTTTCTTCGTGAGGATGTACACTCTACTTACAATTTGGAATGGAAATTGAACCAAATTGGATACTTCTATTGGCAGCGACTTCAATATATATATATATTTCCTTCACCCTCCCCTTTTATCTTCATATGGAATCTGCAGCGGATTACAGCTAGGTGGTTGTGTTTTTTTTATCAGTGCTACAATTTTTTTATGAACTTGTTTCATCGATATCTTCTCTATATGTTTGACCGGGATGGCAAACTATTTGTATGATAGAGATTGTGGTTGATTTATCTGGATTGTAACATTTCGCACTGTAAAAGTGTGTTAGTTTATGAATTTTTTTTATTTCTTATATTTGATACTGCGATGTATAATAGCTTTCACTCCTATGGTGTAGCTCAATCTTGTCGGAATTTTGATCAACAAAATCTTTATGCTTTGGCATTTAAAAATTTGGATTTTCCAAATTATTTATAAGCATTTTGCTTATGCAGTATATAAATTTTTGCATGTTTTAAAGTGTTTTTTTTGTATGGATGTGCAAAAGCAAAATTTTGATATGATTATACTAATTGATGCATGTTTCCTGATTACACTAATTTATGCATGTTTGCTGAGTGTTCTGAGTATGTCATTGTAACTATATATATATTATGGTGCTAATAGTCTATATTTAGCCTAGATTATGTCTGGGGATGTTCTATGTTTATTCATAACCATACTTTCATTCATGCCCATTATTTTTTTATCATGTGCTTGTGCTTGGGGTACCTTCCTTTATATGGAATGGTTTAATTGTATATAATTATAGCCATGTTTATTTTTTTTCGATCTAGATATAGTTATTGCAAGAATTCGTTTCAGGTTCTATTAAGCCTTTTTTTTGCGTGCATTGTAATATATAAATATATGTTGGGGTTCATATTGTATTTCACATACAAATGATGGTTATGGTTACACACCTTTTTGGTGCTTTGGTTTGTGTGGGGTTACCTTTCCTCAACTGCGGGGAAATTGTGACGATGCAATTTTATAATATAAAAACCCGCAACGTCACATTCCACAGAAGGAACTTTCGTTTAAAAACGAAGTTCTCATGTCCGCCGCCAGAGGGTAGCTCCCTCTGTCAGCTGCAATATAGACGTGCTGCCTCCTGGCGACACTATCTATTACCTCACCAAATTACGCTGAAATTGCTGGTCCTCCAACACTTCCACTTCGTGCTTAGATGGGACCCTGAAAGTACGTTCAACCACCAGGCAGCTGCAGTCGCTTTTTATCAGGCCAAACTTCTCGTACCTTGCGATAGAACTGGGAATTGCATGACGAGCAACAAGAGCATGCATTTGGAGACCTAAGATTCCGGACTGTGAATTTGACTCGCCATGTTACTGAAGACTGGTTGCGTAATACACGCATAGTTTTAAAGGTACGTAGAATCGGAAGTTTTGGTAAATGGTAAATTCCGACGTAAAAGGACTTGTAGTGAAGTGAACCTAAAATCTTGAACTTTCATGCAGCACGCGGTACCCATCTTACTTTCGGACATTTTGTCATTTTCTAAATTACGAAGCACGAATTCAATCATTCTTTTTGAACAAACCATAAGACGGGAAGGGAAACTTTTGAATGTTTATATAATTGGAATCAACATGTTCGTTTTTGACTTCTAGAAGCATGCTCTTATTAAAATTGCAAATGGCTGCCCTATAGTCAAGCCGTTGTCCTCGTGTCTGGTTTTTTCGGGTTTGACCAACCACTCATAAATTGTCAACGTGCCATAAAAAGGAATTATCTAAAATAACTTTCAATTGTAACAGTGTTAATTATTCGTCTTTTTGAATTATAGAACAACGATTGTGAAAATACTTAACACAAAAAAATAGAGAGAAGCATCTTACGTAAATTCTTACGTGCCAACTTTTCCTTCGCCCCCCCCCCCCCCATTTTGTAATTTACCTTTCGTCAAAATTCCCTTAAGAACTGTAGCATCAAATCGTTCATTTCATGTGTTCGAAATGTTATAAGTATATAGCGTATTACGGATGAACAAACACCCAAGCACAAATAATTGTTGGGTAGGGTAAAAATAAATAACTGAATTTTTGTTCCTGAATATTAGACTAATATATCAACCTCGCTGGTTGAGTTGTTCGTAAAAGACGTACGCGTCTATGTATGTGTGACTCAAGATACATAAAAAGATGGAACACAAAAATTGTGATTAACTTAATGTTTGCCGTTTAATACGTGGGTAATATTGTTGCGGGATATGTTGAATATATATATATGTGTGTACTTACAATTTGTTGAGTGACAAGCTCAAAGTAATAAAGGTCACATTTGTTAACATTTGCTTGTACTTTCTTGGCGTTCGCAAACCACAAGTCACTAACGTAAAATTAGTAACCATCCCACGTTACGCCATCGTACAATGTGCGCACCGAGCGTAACTAACCGCATGATCTGAAGTGTATTTTGGTAAATGTAGTAAGTAGTGTAAGTTTATTGTTTCAAAATAATACTTTGTAGGTATCCTCTTTTTTTATCAATTGAATATCACTTTTTGACATATTTTGACAATTTTTTGTCGATGTTTTAGCGTTTAGCGATGTTTTAGTACAATTTTCAATGCACCTCTTTTTTTCCCACCTCACACTTGTAGGTATATCACGATCTTACGTGATATAACTTAACCTATCTTACGATTCTTTTTTAACGATCTTCAGTGACCTATCATTTTTTTTTATTTACGCACCGAACTAACTTACATTGGACTCCGCGTTTGTTTTAATATTTCAATATTTTAAAGTTTTCTCATATTTTATATAACCTAAAAAATGTGTTGATTTTTTTTTAGTATGTGGCAATTTTTTTTTTTTTTACGAATTTTTTTTAAAACTGTTCCGTCACCCTCTCGTTCTTCACGTCGTACGCGAAGGACTTCTCTGCGACCAGGATGACGCTGCACACGGTATCCTCGGGCAATGGACTGTTGAACTCGCAAACGATCTTGATGTTGGTTCGATCGTTGACTACCACCTGCTTCCGCTTCGTCGTGTTGTTGACGAACATGGGTCTGTGGGTTTTGAATTCGCTGGGTGTGTAGTACATGTCAACGTTTCCCTCTGTTACCCTCTTGTAAGCGGTGTAAGCTTCGTAAAGTTTGAGGTAATCATCTTTTGTCATGTCGAGGTTGTAGTTCTCGCGCGGGAACAATTCGTTCCTGCCATTCTTGAGATAAACATTTTTGATCTTGGAGTCGTCGAACTTGCTGGAATCTTTTTCCTGATTGTTATCGCGTCCGATCTGAAAGTGTACAATGACGAAATCTGGCATGTCGGACTGTATATTGTTGAACTGCGTCGTCACGTCAAATTCCATGTGACTTCCTGACGCTATTTTTTGCACGCACTGGTAACCGTGAAAATGAATGGGCACCTGTGGACTTTTCACGATCTCCGCTTTGTACTTGAGGGCGTAGTTCGTTTCGTATTCCACGATCGGCATTCTCAATTCCATGCTCCGGATGACGCATTTGGCTGTTTCGGGTAAAGTGTTGGGCAGCGGCGTGATACCGTCTGCGTTCAAGTTGCTGTATCGCATCAGTGCGTCGTTATCGTTGGCCGCTCTTCGAAATGTGATTCTCAGTCCTCCCTTCCACATGATCTCCTTGTAGTCCGAGAAGAATCCCGGAAACAGACGCATGGGAAGGAGCACCGTGTGACTTCTCGTCGATATTTTGGTTCCCGCTTCGAACCCCTCGATTGATAGTATGCTGCGTCCGTTTTGGATAATTTCAATGTTCCCACTGCCGTTGACGTGATGCCTGGATAATCGATTCTGTCGATGACAGTGTTGTGTTTCCTCACCTCCACCTGCGAGAACAGGCGAGGCACGAAGTTGTCCACGAGTTTCAAATTTGCTGCTGCGGGGAACGCGTCTCCGCTTTTTTTCTTCACCACGTCGAATTGAAGGTAAAAGTCCGCTCTGTGAGGATGAACGAACCCATCGCCTACGTCCACATCGTATTCGATTTCCGTGTTCGCTTCGTTCAAATTTGCGAACGTGCGACGGTTGGAAGGGAAAGATTGCAATTCGTAACTTTCGATTTGTTCCATGATGTGTATGGTTATTTATTATACGTTGATCTCCAGGACGGCCGTCGTCGTGCCACCTGCAAAATCCACCACGTCTCCTTTCTCGTTCGTGACCACCAACTCTATGTTGTCTATGCGGTTGCGACATACTGAAAAATAGATCGGCGAAGAGGGTGTGTAGATGATCGGTTCCATGAATTCGGAACTGGGTTTGAACGTGGCTATGATTCCCGTCTGCTTGTGACTTCCTAATCCGTCGGATTTCGTGATCGTGCCTTCGGCCACGTTGCAGTGAACGTTCAAAGTTTCGATGGCTAGAAATTTAGGAATGTTTGCTCCCGTGTGCTTGATGCCAGCTTCGAGTTTGGTGTTGTTCTCGAAACCTAAAAGTTATCCTATGGTGCCCAGGTCCACGGTCTCCGTTGCGGACACGATTTCGACTCTGTGCGTGACTGAATTTTGAGAAAGGTATGTGCCTTTAGGTAATTGAGCTTGCAAAGTAGAAAGATTGTATTGACCTGGCGTGACGACGATTTGTTCACTTCCGACGCTAATTTTGTTGTTGTGCTGCGTGACGTTAGGTATGAGGTACATGCTGTAGAATGCACGTAAAGCTATGGATTTAGGATAGACGATGTCGTCGTGCAGCGTGAGTTTCAAGATCGAAGATTCGCTCGTGAGATGGAACACGCCCATCGTGTTTAAGGTTCCACAATGCTTTCTGGAAATCTTCCACCGATGGCTTATTTATTTTAGAGAGAAACGTGAGCATGGAGAGACAGAGATGACCGCAGTTCACGTCTCCGAAATTTTGAATGCGTTCGTCGTTGTAGTATAGGTTGTTGGTTTTCAGATAATTGACTAAATTTGTAGGTGGAACACCTCCGAAAGAATCGAAAACAAATGCTTTATTGTTGTTTGCATTTTTGTGGTAACATATCCAATGCGTGCCTGGATTTTCTTGACTGTCCAAGTTGACTACGCCACATTCTCTATTTTTAACGGTTGAAGGTAACGAATCGGACATGAAAACGCCTGTGAAGTGTTTGATTTGTAATGGTTTGATTAAAGATTCAATGTCTCGGTTGGTGAGTGCTTCTTCTTTTTTTTTATACTTGCTCATGACCCCCTTCCCTTTCTTCTCCATGGCCAGATTGTGACGTTTCTGTTCTTCCAATTCCGCCTTGTTCTTCTTCGAGTCGATGACGGTTTTCGCGATGGCAGCGCTACCCCCAGCCAAACTTCCAACGGCCCCCAATGCTGCCAGGATGGCCGGGATGCTGAATATGAACCCCCCCCTGTCTTTTGCTGTTTCCGCGAAACCTGCAACCGTCTCAATTGTGGAGTGCTGAGCAGCAATTTCATTCCGTGTCCTTTGGACAAGCAAGAACGTTTCTTCTCGCGTTGTTTCTTGGTGAGTAACCCATCGAGGGCACCCAGCGTTTTCAGATTCGAATATGGTATCTGGTACACGACACCCTTGGGCTTCATGTTGATACTCTATATGTTATTTTCACGGTATGTTATTTATATATATATGTTGTGAGATTTTTTTTGTTTCCCTCTTGTGTAATTTTTTTTCTTCAAGGTATGTTATTTTATATACTCCGCGCAGCCGTTACACAAATTCTATTACGTGCAGTTCCTTTGTCCCCTTGTACACGATTCGAGTTTTGTTCTCGATTAAAATAGATAGCTTCTCGTCGGATAACATGTTAGCGTATCGATCTGGTAAAAATAGACTGTATTGTCCGTTGAGCAACAGACGTACTTTGGGACCATACTGGGTAGAAACAATTGAACCGGAAGTTATCGTGTAAGGTTTGTCGACTTCCAATTCCTGAATTTTTATATACTCGACTGACAAATTTAGCATTTGTTTTAATGCTTGGAGGTCACTCATTTTTTCAGTCATATCGAAGAAATTCAGGGTGTGTTATAGAATTTTAATTTTTCACAATGTGTTATTTATATACCGAAGATTTCTTTTTGATCTCGTTTTTTTTTACTTGTTCATTTTTTTTGGCACGTACATTTTTTTTGACACATTTTTTTTGGCACGTATATTTTTTTGACACGTACATTTTTTGACATGTACATTTTTTTGACACGTACATTTTTTGTTTTTTTTTACACGTACGTTTTTTTGACACGTACATTTTTTTGCCACGTATATTTTTTTACACCTACACTTTTTCTCATTTTTTTGACAGGTACATTTTTTGACACGTACTTTTTTGTTGCTCATTTCTTGACAACTTTTTTTTTGACGACAAAATTTTTTTGACGATAAAAATTTTTTACGATAAGGCAACTTTTTTTCTGACGATGTCCACGTCAACTTTTTTTGACGAGACAATTTTTTTTGACGATAAAAAATTTTTACGATAAGGCAACTTTTTTTCTGACGATGTCCAGGTCAACTTTTTTTGACGAGAAATTTTTTTGACGATAAAAATTTTTTACGATAAGGCAACTTTTTTTCTGAAGATTAAAATTTTTCCACGTCAACTTTTTTTTTGACGAGACAAATTTTTTTGACGATAAAAATTTTTTACGATAAGGCAACTTTTTTCTGAAGATGAAAATTTTTCCACGTCAACTTTTTTTGTGTCGAGACAAATTTTTTTGACGATAAATTTTTTTTACGATAAGGCAACTTTTTTCTGACGATGTCCACGTCAACTTTTTTGTGTCGAGACATTTTTTTAACGATAAATTTTTTTTACGATAAGGCAACCTTTTTTCTGACGCCATGGCAACTTTTTTTTTGACATGTACATTTTTTTACGTATATTTTTTCTCATATTTTTTTTTGACACGTACATTTTTTTGATATGTATATTATTCTTTTGACATGTATATTATTTTTTTCACGATTTGTATCGAAGATTTTTTGTGTGTTAGAGAAAGAAAGTTCGTGCTTTGGAAAACGCGATGATGTGCGTGATGATATCTTCGGTCTCCTGTTTAGACTTGAACCAATCATCCGTGTATCGTCTTCTTCCCTGCCTCGCCTCGTGAAGTTCGTCCATCCTGTAGTTTAATTTTTCCCCTGCAGCTGAAAGAAGAGTGTCGAAATCACCGCACCTCATGCCACTGATCTCCCGAAGATGGTCCTTGACAACCATTTCACAAGGGATACGAAATTCCGGCGTTGTTCTTGCTATGTTTAAAAGTTTCTCAACATCCTCGCAATCTCCGTTTAAAGCGTGTTTGAATATGATGCATAGCAGTTCGGGCGGTAAGTCGGTTATACAAGACATGTTGTTATTATTTTTTTACTGTATGTTATTTATTTATATACCCCACCCAAATTTTTGTTTCGTGTTCATGGCGATGGTGGTGCCCAATGCTGCAACTATTTCACCCAACGATGCGTCTCTGCTCATGACCCTCCCGAAAGCGGCATGCTCCAATTTCTTGTCTGCTTCGTGACGTGCATCCAAATTCGTGTGCGTGTTGTAAGCAATATCGTGATCTTTGCATGCGCGTCCAACGGATTCACACCCTTGTCTCCTCTCTCCAATCTTTTCTCGAGTTTGGTACCGGGACCGCAGTACTGCTAGCCAGGTAAATTCATCTCGAAAGGTAACTTGTTGATGATGTCGTTCCCGAGTCCCTTTCCTTCGGCCACGTTCCAGAATCTCGGAGGCAGCGTGTTGATAATTTTGATCAGGTAGCCGATACCTTTGTCGTCGTTCACGATGAAGTTGGAAAGTTTGGTGCTGATCATGTCCACGATGCCAACCTTCTCGTTGTAAAAATTACGATTGCCTGCATTCTCTTCACCGGCTATCACTAACAATCTGTCGATGAGTTTTCTCACGTCGTCCATCCAAACGAATTCTTTGGGTAACGTGTTGTAGCGTTTGACGCCGCTTCCACATTTCACCTCGTTCCATATCGGTTTGATGAGATTCCTGTACTTCTCACCGCTGCTCGATTTCACCCTATTCTGCGAGGCATCGTTGTTCTGGTACATGGCATCCGTCATGATTAGAATTTCCCTGTAACTCTGATAATCTTCGTCGGTGTAATCTTTCGGATATTTTTTGACAACGAGTTCCCACAGTCCCACCGTACCCGAGTAGTGTAAATTAGTTGTTTCAAAATAATACTTTGTAGGTATGCATTTGTATCCTCTTTTTTTATCAATTGAATATCAGTTTTTGACATATTTTGACAATTTTTTTGTCGATGTTTTAGCGTTTAGCGATGTTTTAGTAAAATTTTCAATTTACCTCTTTTTTCCCCACCTCATACTTGTAGGTATATCACGATCTTACGTGATATAACTTAACCTATTCATTTCTTTTTATTACGTGCTAAACTACACGAGAACCTCTACGTGCTTTGACCTACTTTAGAGAAGGTGGAACCGTACGTTCTGGAAGGGCCCTTTGACCTACTTTTTATTTTACGACGTTTTACGGACTAAACTAACCTACAATGAGAGAAAAATGGACAGAAGAAGCTCTGGCATCACTTTTTAAGCTATGTTTTACCTCCTGCAAATTTTGCTCTTATGCTAACTCGCCCTTTGACCTACTTTTCAAATGACTTACGACATTTTCCTATAAGGCTGTCTCCTCTTACTGTAAGGTCCCTCAGTGTAATCTACTACGACCTGCTAATAGGCGTCTGCTCTCAGCGTAATCTGCCACGACATAATAGGATGTTTTTTTAAAACTCATGTGTGATCTTCTACAATGTTGGCCCCCTGCTACGACCTAACGGGACCTCTCCTACGATGGTTTTGCCCCCCCCCTGCTACGATGTTTTTCTCCTCATGATGCAAAAAAAATGGTATTGTAGCGGTATTTGCAATTTAACGCAGGACTTGGAAAATTTTCGATTGATGAAAAAAATTGGTTCCATGACGACCTATGTTCATTTTGGTATGGATGGACAGAGGACACCGAGACTCGACCAACGCACTAAACCCGACCTTTCTACGACTATTCGTTCAAAAGTTACGAGTGATCAAAGTTTTGGGGGGTGGGTTAACTTCTTACCCCTTGACCCCAGGACCACCAAAACTTGGTATACGTATTCTACACCTCCAAAATCGACAGGGGGTATTTAACGATACCGGATGGGGGTGTTTTTCGATATATTTTTTCGATAACTCTTACCATTTTCGAGATATTTGCAATTTAAGATTTTTTAACGCTATATAAAATAACATACCTGAAAATTGTATCGCTATATACTAGACTTTTTGATTTCTGTGATTTTGGAGAAAGCAATGGCATCTACCACCAGTTTCAATGTAAAAATGATAAAACTGAATGTGTTACTTGTGGGAAGCTAATTTCAAGGAAAAATTTATCGGTACACAGGGCAAGATGTAACGAAACAGCTTCGAGTTTAAATCGTTCGTTACCTTCTAAGTCTTGTGCTCGATGCGGAAAGATGATCAGCATTGCAAATTTAAGAAAACACCTGAAAATTTGCAAACCATCGACCGAACAAGGAACATTGAAAAGAAAAATCGATGATCCAGGAACCGAAGCTCCCACTTCCAAACAAGTTAAATTATCCGATGAACGAAAACCAATTAGATCTGCATTTAACCGTCATATTCAGGATTTCTCTTTTACTTCGGAACCAGGCTGCGACATTCTTAGTTTCTTGCGTGAAACGAAAACATCCCTGATAAATATTCTAAAAAATAAATTGGAAAATAATTCCATAAAAGTATACGTTGATCTATTTTCCGAATACGAAAAAGTCGATGGTACAACAAGAGTATTTTACCATCGAACAAAAAACGAGGCTCTTCATTTGGCGGACGTCGATAATTTGGACGAATTTTATTCTGATCTTTCAAATGAGCTGGTTAAGAAACACGACGATTTCGAGGCTAAAGGGTCGGGATGGTCTCTGTGTGGAAGTCCTCACACGTTAATCGTTTACGTAAACCAATTCTCGCCTCTTCGCGCTTCCAGCTACGTTCCTCTTCCACCGAACATTCAACACAAGAGGGCTGTGTTAAATATACAGAACAGCGATAACAAGTGTTTCCATTGGTGTATATTGGCTGCACTGCATCCTGTTTATTGCAAAAATAATCCACAGTGCGTTGGACATTACAAACAATACGAGTCCGAGTTTGAAAGTGTAATGTCTGGCAACGAATACCGGGTGACATTGTCGGATACAACAAAGTTTGAAAATCGTGCAGGAAAACGCATCGCTATTAATGTATATTCCTTCATGTCAGATAAATATCTCGTGCATCCCGTCAGGATAAGCGATATCGACTATGACGATGCTTATGTAATAAATCTTCTTCTTATTTCCAACGAGGATGTTCATCACTACACGCTAATTCGTTCACTATCACGCTTAGTCAGAAGTCAATCAACCAAGCATGCAAAGAACATCGAAGTTTGCCCGAGATGCCTAACCACGTTCGACGATCAAAAACAAGTCGATTATCGAAAATACACCGGACGTCAGATTGCTATCGATAAACTTGTTCGTTGATTTTGTTTCTACTAGGTTGTATGGTAGGTTCTGGATACGTCCTTTGACCTACTTGTTATTTTACGACGTTTTACGGACTAAACTAACCTACAATGAGAGAAAAGTGGAAAGAAAAAGCTCTGGCATCACTTTTTAAGCTATTTTTTACCTCCTGCAAATTTTGCTCTTATGTTAACTCGTCCTTTGACCTACTTTTGAAATGACTTACGATATTTTCCTATAAGGCAGCTGTCTCCTCTTACTGTAAGATCCCTCAGTGTAATCTACTACGACCTTGCTCTCAGCGTAATCTGCCACGATGTTTTTTTTAAAAAAACTCATGTGTGATCTTCTACAATGTGTGTGGCCCCTCACTGCTACGACCTAACGGGACCTCTCTCCTACGATGTTTTTGCCCCCCCCTGCTACGATGTTTTTCTCCTCATGGTGCAAAAAAAACGGTATTGTAGCGGTATTTGAAATCGACTGTGCTGCGTGAAGGGCATGTTCAGTGAACAATAGGAGAGCGGGAGAGTACAAGCAAGCGCCCCCCTCAATTTTTGTAATGGGGGGTTGTAGAAAAGCCATTCTTGCTCGACGAAGGCAATATTTAAAACTGTTCCGTGACCCTCTCGTTCTTCACGTCGTACGCGAAGGACTTCTCTGCGACCAGGATGACGCTGCATAGCGTATCGGCAGGCAAGGCGTCGTGGAACTCGCAGACGACCTTGATGTTGGTTCGATCGTTGACCACCACCTGCTTCCGCTTCGTTGTATTGACGACAAACATCGGCCTGTGGGTTTTGAATTCGCTGGGCTTGTAGTACATGTCCACGCTTCCCTCGGTCACGCGCTTGTAAGCAGAGAACGCTTCGTAAAGTTTGAGATAATCATCTTTGGTCATGTCGAGGTTGTAATTCTCGCGCGGGAAGACTTCGTTCCTGCCATTCTTGAGATAAACGTTCTTGATCTTGCAGTCGTCGAATTTGCTGGAATCTTTTTCCTGATTCTTGTCCCTCCCGGTCTGAAAGAGCACTACGACGAAATCTGGCATCTCGAACTGTATGTTGTTGAACTGCGTCGTCACGTCGAATTCCATGTGACTTCCGGACGCTAATTTTTGCACGCACTGGTAACCGTGAAAGTGAATCGGCACCTGCGGACTCTTCAAGATCTCCGCTTTGTACTTGAGGGCGTAGTTCGTTTCGTATTCCACGATCGGCATTCTCAATTCCATGCTCCGGATGACGCATTTGGCTGCTTCGGGTAATGTGTTGGGCAGCGGCGTGGTACCGTCCGGACCCAAAGTAGCGTATCGCATCAGTGCGTCGTTGTCGTTGGCCGCTCTTCGAAAGCTGATCCTCAGTCCTCCCTTCCACATGATCTCCTTGTAGTCCGAGAAGAATCCCGGAAGCAGACGCATGGGAAAGAGCACCGTGTGACTTCTCGTCGATATTTTGGTTCCCGCTTCGAATCCTCCCGCTTGATAGTATGCTGCGTCCGTTTTGGATAATTTCAATGTTCCCACTGCCGTCGACGTGATGCCTGGATAATCGATTCTGTCGATGACGGTGTTGTGTTTCCTCACCTCCACCTGCGAGAACAGGTGAGGCACGAAGTTGTCCACGAGTTTCAAATTTGCTGCTGCAGGGAACGCGTCTCCGCTTGCCTTTTTCACCACGTGGAATTGAAGGTAAAGGTCCGCTCTGTGAGGATGAACGAACCCGTCGCCTACGTCCACGTCGTATTCGATCTCCCGGTTCGCTTCGTTCAAATTTCCGAACATAGGTTCTATTCATACTTTTTCTCACGTATAGTAGTAGTATAAAATACCCTATTACTGGGACGAGAAAGTATGAACCCCCCTCAGGCAGATTTGGCTACACTTAAAACTAGCCCAACATGCCCATATCAGCTATTTGCTCAAGTGTGGTACTCTGTCTAATCCAAGATTTTTGTAAAAATGCCCTCGGGAATTTCCCGGGAAAGTATGACCCTCCTCAGATTGATTTGCCTACACTTACAAAAGCTACATCTATGAGATTGTTGTCCATAAGCTTGTCAAAAATATGTCTTTTTGATATTGTTTTGACTACACCTAAAACTAAGGCAAAAATGCTCATATAAGCCATCCACACCCACCTACACCCACCCACACCCACACATATTTACTTCTGGTCCACTTCCGGTTACTTCCGGTTCACTTCCGGTTATTTCTGTAGTAGATGGAAAATAGCGGAGCTGGATCGCCCGGGCGAGTCGTAGCCTTTTAAGCTGTATATTTTAAGGTACCTTCACGATAAAGAGATTTTGCATTACATATCAGCTAGTATTGTGAGAGTGGCTGAAGAGTGTGGGTATGTTGTTGCAGTGCTCCTCATATTTTTTAAAAAACACAAAAATATAGCAGATTTGTATAAATTGAATTATAGGTTTGTTTGATTTAATATACAGATTTTTTTATTATTCATATCAAACTAGTATTAAAACAATGCATTTTGCAGAGACCCTCTAGAATTGCTCTGTGACTCTCTCATTTCTTACATCATAAACATATGATTTTTCACCTATAAGAATAACACTACATATGGTGTCATCGGGGAGTGTATCGTGGAATTCACAGATAATTTTAATGTTTGTCCTGTCATTAACCACAACTTGTTTCCTTTTTGAAGTGTTGATGACAAACATGGGTCTCTGTGCTTTGAATTCATCTGGTGTGTAATACATGTCAGTATTGCCAGTAGTGACTCTTTTGTATGCTGTAAATGCTTCATATAATTTAAGGAAATCATCCTTGGACATGTCTAAATTATAATTTTCTCTAGGGAATACCTCATTTCTGCCATTTTTAAGATATATGTTCTTGATGTTGCAGTTATCAAATCTACTTGATTTTTTTTTCCTGATTATTGTGTCTTCCAGTCTGAAACAGTACCACCACAAAATCTGGCATGTCATATTGTATACTGGAGAATGAATTTGTAGCATCAAACTCATAATAAGTACCAGCGGCAGGCTTCTGTACACATTGATATGTATAAAATTGTAAAGGTACTTGTGGATTTTTTAGAATATCAGCTTTGTATTTAAGAGCATATCTGGCTTCATACTCAACAACCGGGATTCTTAGCTCCATAGTCTGAATAATGCATTTGCCTTCATCAGGTAGGGTATTGGGCAGAGCTTCCCCTGTAGAGTTTAATGTACTGTACCTCATCAAAGCATTATTATCATTGGCAGCTCTTCTAAATGTGATTCTTAAACCACCCTTCCACATAATATCTTTGTAATCTGAGAAGAATCCTGGCAACAGGCGCATGGGGAACAGCACTGTGTGGCTTTTAGATATAATTTTATCACCAGCCTCAAATCCACCTATTTTGTAGTAAGAAGCCTCGGTTTTGGATAATTTTAGTGTGGCCAAAGCTGTGGAGGTAATGCCGGGATAATCCACTCTGTTTATAACAACACCATGCTTTCTGATCTCAATTTCAGAGAACAGATGCGGCACAAAATTGTCTACCAATCTTATATTTGAATTTGCCGGATAATCTGTTCCATCGAGCTTTACAACATCAAATTTGATGTATAGATCTGCTCTGTGGGGGTGTATAAAGCCATCCCCTACATCAAGATCAACCTCAATCTCTGTGTTGGGTTGATTTAAATTTGCAAATGTCCTCCTGTTTGGGGGGAATGATTGTAGCTCATAACTCTCAATATTTTTCATTTTTTTCTTGTATGTATTTTTATTTAAATATTAATCTCTATGATAGCAGTTGTTGTGGCTCCAGCAAAATCAACTAATTCTTCTTTTTCATTAGTGACCATCAATTCAATGTTATCTATTCTATTATGGCACACAGGAAAATATAATGTTGGGGATGGAGTGTAGATTATGGGCTCCATAAATTCAGAATTAGGTTTGAATGTTGCAATGATGCCAGTTTGGTTGTGAGTGCCTATGCCATTTGATTTGGTGATCATACCCTCGGCCACATTACAGTGAATATTCAGAGTCTCCAGGGCTAAGAATTTAGGTATATTAATAGCAGTGTGTTTGATGGCTGGTTCAAGTTTTGTGTTGTTCTCAAAGCCTAACAGCTCTCCTATAGTACCCAGATCCACTGTTTCTGTAGCAGATACAATCTCTACTCTGTGAGTGACAGAATTTTGAGTTAATACTATACCTCTGGGTAATTGAGCATTTAGAGTGGACAGATTATATTGCCCTGGAGTGATGACAATTTTTTGATCCCCTACTGCAATTGTGTTGTTGTGGTGTGTAATATTAGGGATCAAGTACATGCCATAAAATGCTCTGAGAGCTATTGTTTTGGGATACACTATATCATCATGTAATTTGAGTTTCGATATTGAATTTTGGCTGGTGAGATGGAATACCCCCATGATGTTTTAAATACCACAAGGCTTTTTGAAAATCTTCAATTGATGGTTTATTTATTTGAGACATATATCTAAGAACAGATAAACACAAATGTCCACAATTAACATCTTTGAAGTTTTGAACACGGGCATTATTGTAATAAAGATTAGCTGATTTTAGATATTTTACTAAATTTTCAGGTTGAACACCTCCAAATGAATCAAACACAAATGCCTCATCTTTTAAATATTTAAGATAACAGATCCAGTGAGTGCCCTGATTTTTGTACTTATCCAAATTAACTATGCCACACTCTTTGTTGAGTGGTTGTTCTGGTAAAGAATCAGACATGTACACACCTCTAAAATTTTTGATGCCCAGTGGCTTGATTAAAGCTTCAATATCTTGGTTTGTAAGCGGCTCTTGTTTTTTTAAACTTATTCATGGCTCTCTTAACACCTTTGCCTTGTTTCTCCATGGCCAGGTTATGGCGCTTCAATTCATCTAATTCTGCCCTATTCTTCTTGGCATCTATTACTGTTTTTGCTATGGCAGCTGATCCCCCAGCCAAGCTCCCCACAGCCCCAAGTGCTGCTAAGATGGCCGGGATAGTAAATATGAAACCCCCCACAAGTGATTTTTTTCTAGATTGTTGTAATTTTTTTAATTGGGGGGTACTAAGCAACAATTTCATACCATGGCCCTTGGCAATACAAGAATTTTTTTTCTTGCGCTGCTTTTTGGTTAAAAGACTATCAATAGTTTTAAGAGATTTAAGACCTGCATAAGGTATTTGATACATAACACCCTTGGTCTTCATTCTAGGTTTATTATATACATATTCACAGCCCCCACCCCAGTTTTTGTTTGGTGTTCATAGCTATGGTGGTCCCCAATGCTGCTATTCTCTCACTCAAAGAAGCATCTTTGCTTACAAATCTACCAAATGCAGCCTCTTCTAATTTCTTGTCTGCAACATGTCTCTTGTCAAGATCAGAATGTGTGTTGTAAGCTATGTCATGGTCTCTACAAGCAGCATCTAGGGGATTAACACCAGGATCACCTCTGTTTAATCTATGGTCCAATTTTGTACCGGGACCACAATACTGATAGCCTGGAATGTGTAGTTCAAATGGCAGCTTGTTTATAATGTCATTAACAAGGCCCCGGCCCTCAGAAATATTCCAAAATTTAGGTGGTAGAGTATTAATAATTTTTATAAGATATCCAATCCCCTTAGTGTCATTCACTATAAAATTAGACAATTTGGTGCTTATCATGTCCATAATTCCAACCTTTTCATTGTAAAAATTGTGGTTGCCAGCATTTTCCTCCCCAGCTATCACCAATAACCTATCTACAAGTTTCCTGACATCATCAACCCAGACAAATTCTTTAGGCAGGGTGTTGTATTGTTTGATTCCACTGCCAGTCTTGATCTCTGACCATATGGGCTTGATTAAATTGTTGTATTTTGCTCCACTGCTAGACTTGACTCTTTTTTGTGTGGGATCATTGTTCTGGTATAGAGCATCTGATTTTATTAATATTCTTTGTAATGCTCATAATATTGATCTGTATAGCTGCCAGGCCTTTTCCTAGTCATCAGTTCCCACAATCCAGGTGTTCCGAGATACTTAACAAAACCACCTCTTTCTCCAAGATGAGATTCTGAATATACAATCAGATCATCTCCCATAATGTTACTCTAAAATTGCCAATTCTATGTATGATGCTACCATCACGCTCTGTGTCAGCATATAAGCCAAAGACCTCATCTTTGTTGTCTTTAGGTGTGCTTAAATATTTTTGAGCAAGAAGACCCAATTCAATAGGATCCTGAGTAGCTTCAATTCTTCGAGGAGCAACAGGACTAGGTGTATGAATACTAGAAAGTGGGATGATTGGATAATCTAATATGTTCCTAGCAGCTACAGGTACAAGCTCTGTGATCAAATTTTGATTTTGCTCTGTAACAGTTTTGATATTTTTACCTAATTCACTAATAGCATCAATAATAGGCTGTTCTGTTTGCTTGTGTTTTTCATAGATTCCTCGGTTCTCTGATTTCCATCCCTTAAATCTTTTTACAAGATAATCTCTTAATTTAAGATCATCAATGATTGGCCTTTTCATGGTTATTTATATATGTTTCAATGTCTAGAAAATTGTTGATTTTATTTCTGTATTTGCCACTATTGGGTTTTCTTGTCATATCAATTGTGACAAACCCATAACTGTCCTGGTTCCAGCACCCACTGCAAAACTTGGAAAAATCATTGTAGCTCAAGTCCCCACCTACATATTCATCATGTATGTGTTTGAGGTTGGTATGATCTTGATGAAACACACATATAAAATTGCTGTTGTCTCGGATCAGCTGCTTCGGAATTTTAGAAAAAGTCTGTGCCAGGTAGAAACAATCAATGTTTTTGTGTCGCCCCGGTGTAAAAAAATTTCTAACCTTGTTTTGATTATCCAGTATAATGTCATCAAACACAACAACAGAATTATCGAGACATTCATGAAGTGGCTTAACATCTGATTCAAAATTGGCAATATCCAATCCATCATATAGCTTCATCAGCTGCTGATATTTTAATTGTTCCAAGCTCTTAGAGAAAACATACAAGTGCCTGTTTTTCCAGTCTAACCAGTTGGGTGCCAATAAAAAATTATCAATCATTAGTGTAGTTTTACCACAAGCTGATGGCCCAACAATAAGACATCTAATATTATCAGGCAGCAACTTGCCATTTCTCTTAATCTGCTGTTCAGGTTCTGGCAGCCTCTTTATAACATCCCAGGTGCTCATATTATCACTTTGTCTGCATCGATCCAGCTGTGTTCTGGAAGTCCTAGCCATTTGACAAGTAACTTGTTGCCTTTTCTGCGGATGATTTTTTCTACCGAGATATGTGTCAGGCTGTTTAGTTTTGTTTAGTTTTGTTGAGTTCTTCTTCATAGAACAGGCCTTTGAGAATTTCTCCTCGGTGATCTTTTATTATATATGTGTTAAGGGTCCCAGGTTTAACTTGAACCACTGTAAATAATTCAGTGCTCCAGTTTCTTGTAAAGCCTCTTTTGAATAAGTGCTTATATTTGCTGATTCTTACTTGATCACCGACCTTGTATTTGGCCTTTCTTGTTGTTGGCTGGTATCTAGGATAATAAACAGTCCTGATCAATTTTTGCTCACCAGATGAAGTTACTTCAGAGGGTTTCATGTTGATTGTGGAATGGACCGAGTTGTTATATTTATGTAGAAGTTCTGGAAGAATATTAAGCCATTTATAATTACCTTGAAGTGTAAATTGTTTATACATAAGATTTGTTAGGGTTTTGTTGAATCTCTCTACAATTGAGGCCTTGAGATCACTGTAACTCGAATAATGTTGTATTGACTGGCTTCTAATAAATTGTTGGAACATAGAATTATAAAATTCTTTGCCATTATCTGTTTGCAAATAGCGCGGTGATCTTCCACTCTGATTGATGATTGTCCTGAAGGCTTCTGTAACACATTTTCCAGTCTTGCATTTGAGTGGCACAGCCCAGGCAAATTTTGAAAATGTGTCTATTACAGTGAGTAGATACTTGTAGCCCTTGTTGATTTTGTCTAAGTTTTTCAGCTGTCCACTTGCCATCTCAATCAAGTCGCTCTGCCATAAATCATCTATGCCTTTTGTAACTACTGGCAGTCTCTTATAATTATGTCTGGCTTGTCTGTGTAATTCATCAACAATAATTTCTCTAGACATAATATGAAAACAAGAATATTGCAACTATAGGGTGTTCAGCAGCTGATACTACAGGATTTTCTAAATATAATTTGTCTCCTATTTGTATATGAAATTCCAGAGAGCCATCATCTTCAGCATAAGATGTTTCTAATGTATTGGGATCTGTAAAATCCTCTAACTCTACACTGGTGATTTTTGGTTTGTTGTCAGCATTTGTTATTGATAAGGTAGGGTAGTGGTGTGCCTGTGGTTGTAGCCAATATTTGATCTTGATTGGTCTCAGTGTGCCCCCAACAAAAAACTGGTAATAAAATTGTGCAGGGGACAGCATATATATTTTGCCACCTGGTGTAAATGGTGAATCATATTCTTTGTTGGGGATGCTGTACAATTCAAGAATTATTGTATGTTTTGGATTCTCGATTATGCCTGTTATTTCTTTTTCTGCTGTAAGCAATCTGCTTGTTACAGATTCAAGGTGGTCATTGATGGTCCTAACAACATCATCATGGCCTGGCTTGATTTTTATGTCCACAACAAGTTTTTTCTATTGTTGCACAATTTCTTGTAGCTGGGTGGCAAAAACAGACAGAGCATTTGCTTGATTGGATTCCATAGTCCCTAGCTGTTGCTTGATATTAGCTACAATTTGCTGTAAATTTTCAACAACTGCCAATTTTGAATTTTGAGCAGTAAGATCATGGACCTGTCTTCTGATATCCTCAAACAGGGCATGCAGTTCATTAATATGTTGATTAGTTGGTAGAGTGGCCACTGTCTGAGTAAGTTGTTTGATCTCTGTCTGGATATTCTTGATATCTTCTGATTTCAATATGCGATTCACTGCCCTCTTTATATTTTTAAGTTCCTGTGATGTAGGGAGATTTGATACAGTATTTTGCAAAGATTCAAGTGCCAATTTCACATTATTTAATTCAGAAGCATCAGCCACATTTTGCATAGCATTTTGGAGCAGGGCTATATCTGCCTGAGTGGGTGTAGATTGTTGTAAAATTTCAAGTTTTGTTTGGATATCATCGATCAAGTGATGAAAAAAAGATAGTTCAGATTCAGTGTTGAGGTTTTCAAGCTTTGTGATCTGTTCCTGGACACTTACAAGAGTGTCTACAATCCCGGGCAGGCGGGATTCTTGTACATTTGTCAAATCACTTTGCACTGCTGCTATTGTACCCTCAAGATGGGTTATGGTACTTTGAATTTTTCCAAAATCTTCATATGTTTCAAGTTGCAGCTTGATATTTGCAACACTCCGAGTTATTGGACTCAAAGCATCAGAAGATGGCAAGTTGTTCATAAAATTTTCAAGTGTCTCAATTTTTTCTTTAACCTCGGCTATGGCATTGTTCAAGGGGTCCAGATTAGGTATTTGGAGTGACTGAATCTGTTCCTTTAGAGTGGAAATCACTAGATCAAAATCTTCTTGTGATTTTATGCTTTTGACAATTGTTTGGAGCTGTGTCTGGACATTATTTATCTGCTCTTCCAATTGTTGTTTCAATTGCTCAGAGTTGGTGACCTGGGTCTTAAATTTGGCTTGAAGAGTTGCTACAGCCTCTTCTAAACTTTGAAAATTATCCAATGTGGCCAAGTCAGTATATTTTTGAAGCAGCAATTTGAGTTCTGAGTCAATTTTAAGAAGAGGGTCCATGCATTGTGATTGTAAATTTGTAATTTCTAGTTGAAGACTGGCATTGAGTGTGGTTTGTAAAGCTTGTAAATCACTTCTTAATTTCTTGACTCTGACATCAAGCATAAGAATCTCATCACTGTGATCTTCATGTCTTGTATGGCCAAATATATCATTGGGCATTTTTGTTTTAGTGGTTATTTATTATTGAATATCTAATTCTTAATTCTATAAAAAAAGGTATAAGCTTGTCATATGATCCCGGGACCTCAATATATAAGCAGTCACCAGCAGAAACAGTATATACAGTGCCAGAAACCATGTTTGAGTGCTTAATTCTATAAATATTTCTCCCTATTGAAACCTTGACATTACCCTCAGGGGTTGTAATAAATTGCAATTGACCACCTACAGGTAATTGGTAATAATTTAAATTATTGTTAAATATGTACAATGTTTTACCTGTTTCATCATCAACATCTGTAAGTATGCTGTTCAGATGAATAATTAACAAAGCACTTAGTTTAGATATCATATCAGAAGAGGGTTGTGGTGTTGGCAGGTCCATAATAGCCTGTTTTTTGAACCCAAATAAGTTCATAGGCATGTTTATTTATTTCAAATCATGCTCTGTAATTGGGCATTGTTTGCCACTTTTCAAATCACAATGACCCCATGGTAGAGTATGTATGCCACATGATAAAATGCATCTCTTATCATCATGTGGGTCCAGAGCCACTTTTCTTACAATATTTGTAGTCAACAAGTGATCCACACTCTGAATTCTGGATTCTGATGTTCTGATTGTGCTACATGATTTGAGGCAATTTTTGTAATCTTCAAATTCAAGATCTTTGTCTACAGTCACTCTGCCAATGCCCTTGGCCTTTTTGGCAACAGCGCCACTACATGTTTCAAAACTGTACATCTTGGCCCTTAACCCAGCAAATGCCACAATAACATCACCAAGTGTCTCATCTTTTAACTTGCCAGGCACCTTTTTGTTGTGGTGTTGAATTTTTGAATGTTCAGTGGTATCAAAATATTTAAACAATTCTGGCTGTGCTATATCTTGATAAACATCTTCTGTTTGAATATCAAGAACAAAACTATCTGTGTCCATGTACATCAGTTTTACACGATCCTTATAAAAAGGCTTCAACACATCATAATACAATTTTAACATGTGTAATTTGGCCAATTCCAATATCACAGCCCCTACATAAATAGGCTTATCAAACTTAATCTTTGTTTTTTCATGTTGAAAAGTGCCATATTCTCATCATAAATTCTTCTGTAATTGAAGTTGGGCTTTGCAATCAATTTTTTGCTCCGGCTGGGGTCAGTAATTATTTTAACATCAATAAGTTTTCTGACATTTTCAATTGTTTTGCCATACACTGAATTGACCATCAATTTAAACAAGGTCTTATCAAATTGGCTCATTGCAGATGTTCGAAGCTCTGTGTTTGTATCAATATATGGCTTCAACCATCTTGAGTGCCTGAACCTCAAAACTTTTCCAACTTTGGTCACTTGGACACCATGATTCATCAGGAACTGGAGGTTTTTGTAATATATGACATAATCCTGTTTCGGCTCTAGAGTCATCATCAATTTCTTCTGTTTAGAGCCAGGTGAACACTTAACCTCGGGAATTGGGGGCAGATCAGACAATGTGTTGTGTAAATCATCAGGAATTGTCAGATCAACCTCTAAGAACAGGCCATAGTTACTGTCATCATAATCCTTAAGATCTTCAATATTGAAATCTTCGACCCACTCAAGCCCTGCATATGGCAGTTTTTTCATCATGGCATAACCATAGAGGCTGTTGGCATCTACATACAGTATATAATTTGATGGCAATGCTGGATCATAATCAGGAATATATTTGTTATTTGCTCTGGCATATCTCTGAGAACATTGCACCATGCCTCCTCTTATACATTGTTCCATAAACAGATACATATCTTGATCCTGGATCAGATCCAATTGCATTTTAGTGTTTAAAAACATTGCAGACCATGCTAGGCCCGGAGCACTGTAAAAATACATTGGATCCAGCTTATAATTTTGCATGGAAGATTTTCTGAATGCCTGAAGTATATCAGCTAAGAGGGTCACATCAAGTTTTAAATATGCCTTGCGATAATCACCAAATGTCTGGCATTTTAAATTGTTCCACATCAACTGGGCATGGTGATAATCTTCATCAGTGATTCCAGATGCTCTGATTTTGCTGTAAAACTCTTGTTGTGGTGGCAGAGAACACTCATCAAATTTAGAAAAATCTGTAACATAATCATATGGATATACACCCTTCCGCCTAATTAATTTCAGGTCCTGATTTGGAAACAAAGCACATGTGATTTTGAATTGATCATCAGATAATTGAGTGGCCAGTGTAGCCAGGCTAGCAGACAGAATTCTGTATGAATCAAGAAATCTTAAGTGAATAGGAACACCATTAACTTTAATTATTTTGCTACTGGCAATATATTTCTCATTATTTTCAGCTAAAATATTTAAATTCTGCATGTCAAACCCCTCGTACCTGATCACATGATGAAAATCATAATTGGATGCACCATGGCAAAATATGGGGACAAATTTTGGTCTCTGGATCTTAATATTACAGCTATTACACAGGGCCATTAAGAATTTACCATCTGTATGAGAATGGTGTTTCACCTTGATATTTGTATCTGAAAATTCAGAATCACATACCGGGCATTTTTCTGCATTGTTGAAATCTTCAATCTGTTTCTCTGTTAAAGGCAACATGGGTTTTGATTTTAATAAGATATTAGATGCTATGTCATGGCACTCATTTTCTATTCTATGTGCAAATTCTTTGATGGCATCTGCTCCCATGTATAAATATTCTTTACTAACAACACCATCCTGTACAATCACATAATAAAAACTAGAAGGTTCATGTAACTGGTATGATGTAATTGAAGGTTCATCAGGATCTGGGCTACAAAATGCAAGGGGTTTGAGGTTTGATTCAAAATCACAGACTATATATGCTGGGTGTTCCAACAAGGCTTCAAATTTTTTGAATTTGGCATTTTCATTTGGGTTAGGCTTAAGCATATGAACAGGTTTATGGTTGCCACAGTATTTCAGATGCTCAATTAACTTGTTTTTAGCAATTTCTGCATTCACTTCCCGAACCCCATTCACCATTTTTTGACCATCAAATACAGTCAAACATATTCTGCACAACTTGAATATTCTATGAGTTTTGTCTAGTTGTTTTCTGAGTAAGGTTCAAGATTATGTATCAGAGTATAATGGTGTGTATCATCCCCTTCAATTAAGAGCAGATCAATCGGAACAGCAGAATCATCATCAAATGTACTGATTCTGAGAGGTGCTATCAAGCAATTGCCACGGCCAGTAGAACAAATAAATACATTAATAGATAATTGTTTACCATTGATATCCCCGGCCTTTTTTCAAATTTATCAATATTCTGAACAGACATTGGATATTCTAAACCCTCCATTGCTTCATCAAAATCATTTTCATGTTGTTTATAATAACTTATTCGCTCAGGATGCCTTGAAACTGGATACAAAGCAGCTAAAATACACCACAAAAAGCATTTCTGGTCGGTATTTTCTATATTAACCACGGCTTTTTTGTTTTTGATATTGTCAGGTAAAGACACATATGTAGATCCTTGTAATGGGCTGAATTCAGAAATATTAATATATAACTTGTGTGGAGATCCGCATAGGCTCCATCCTGATTCTTTTGCTGCAAATTCAGAGTGTTTAATATTTAATTGATCTATCAAACTGCTTATTATTTTGTCTGAATTTGTATTTGAATATACAGGTACAGTTTCTGTTATGTGGGGCTGTGTAAATTTTGTGCCATTTGATTTATATTGTGTAAACAATTTGAGGGACAGCTTATAAGAGCCATTTTGAGCATTTAGAATTGCCTGCACATCAGGATTTATACTGTTCAAAAAATTCTTAATACCACATTTTTGCTCTGATACAAACCGGTAATCCCTTAATTGGCCGTTAAAACTGCTATGGATAGGTGGTGCATAGCGTGGCTGCTTTGCTGGTCCAGCATTAACAGGTGTTTCATGCTTCCTTTTCAGACCAGATGTAGATGGTTGTGGGGGCAATGTTGATGACTGTGCAGAACAAGTACCTTTATGTTTATAAGTGAAGTATTCCATGCTATATTTTCTATGGCATTTAGGGCATATTTTTGTGGGAGTTCTGCATTTGTCTGGATTACAATTCTTTTGATGCTTAGCCCAATTGGGGCTGGATATATTCTTTTTGCATTGATTACAATATTTTTGATTTGGCATTTTTGTTGTTGGTTTATTATATAAAATTTCTTGGGATTCAAATCAAAATTCTATGCTTAATAAAAAATATCAGTTGGGTTCAGCAGTGTGCTTTGTATATTTAGTGTATATACTTAGCGTGTAAATACGTTTGGCTTTGTTATGTTTATTATATAAAATTTCTTGGGGTTCAAATCAAAACTCTATACTTAATAAAAAATATCAGTTGGGTTCAGCAGTGTGCTTTGATAGAATAGAATAAGTATTAATCTACAGAAGCACTAAGCCACCACAAATACATATCAACACAGGCATGTCCTAGAAAAGCAAAAACCTAATACCATGTGTCATGTATAACAAACTGGGGCAGATATAAACCCTTTGTTCAATATATTAGAAATATGTTTGATATGAATAATAAAAAATTCTGTATATTAAATCAAACAAACCTATAATTCAATTTATACAAATCTGCTATATTTTTGTGTTTTTTAAAAAATATGAGGAGCACTGCAACAACATACCCACACTCTTCAGCCACTCTCACAATACTAGCTGATATGTAATGCAAAATCTCTTTATCGTGAAGGTACCTTAAAATATACAGCTTAAAAGGCTACGACTCGCCCGGGCGATCCAGCTCCACTATTTTCCATCTACTACAGAAATAACCGGAAGTGGACCGGAAGTAACAGCAAGTGGACCAGAAGTAAATATGTGTGGGTGTGGGTGGGTGTAGGTGGGTGTGGGTGGGTGTGGATGGCTTATATGAGCATTTTTGCCTTAGTTTTAGGTGTAGTCAAAACAATATCAAAAAGACATATTTTTGACAAGCTTATGGACAACAATCTCACAGATGTAGCTTTTGTAAGTGTAGGCAAATCAATCTGAGGAGGGTCATACTTTCCCGGGAAATTCCCGAGGGCATTTTTACAAAAATCTTGGATTAGACAGAGTACCACACTTGAGCAAATAGCTGATATGGGCATGTTGGGCTAGTTTTAAGTGTAGCCAAATCTGCCTGAGGGGGGTTCATACTTTCTCGTCCCAGTAATAGGGTATTTTATACTACTACTATACGTGAGAAAAAGTATGAATAGAACCTATGTTCGGAAATTTGAACGAAGCGAACCGGGAGATCGAATACGACGTGGACGTAGGCGACGGGTTCGTTCATCCTCACAGAGCGGACCTTTACCTTCAATTCCACGTGGTGAAAAAGGCAAGCGGAGACGCGTTCCCCGCAGCAGCAAATTTGAAACTCGTGGACAACTTCGTGCCTCACCTGTTCTCGCATGTGGAGGTGAGGAAACACAACACCGTCATCGACAGAATCGATTATCCAGGCATCACGTCGACGGCAGTGGGAACATTGAAATTATCCAAAACGGACGCAGCATACTATCAAGCAGGAGGATTCGAAGCGGGAACCAAAATATCGACGAGAAGTCACACGGTGCTCTTTCCCATGCGTCTGCTTCCGGGATTCTTCTCGGACTACAAGGAGATCATGTGGAAGGGAGGACTGAGGATCAGCTTTCGAAGAGCGGCCAACGACAACGACGCACTGATGCGATACGCTACTTTGGGTCCGGACGGTACCACGCCGCTGCCCAACACATTACCCGAAGCAGCCAAATGCGTCATCCGGAGCATGGAATTGAGAATGCCGATCGTGGAATACGAAACGAACTACGCCCTCAAGTACAAAGCGGAGATCTTGAAGAGTCCGCAGGTGCCGATTCACTTTCACGGTTACCAGTGCGTGCAAAAATTAGCGTCCGGAAGTCACATGGAATTCGACGTGACGACGCAGTTCAACAACATACAGTTCGAGATGCCAGATTTCGTCGTAGTGCTCTTTCAGACCGGGAGGGACAAGAATCAGGAAAAAGATTCCAGCAAATTCGACGACTGCAAGATCAAGAACGTTTATCTCAAGAATGGCAGGAACGAAGTCTTCCCGCGCGAGAATTACAACCTCGACATGACCAAAGATGATTATCTCAAACTTTACGAAGCGTTCTCTGCTTACAAGCGCGTGACCGAGGGAAGCGTGGATATGTACTACACGCCCAGCGAATTCAAAACCCACAGGCCGATGTTTGTAGTCAATACCACGAAGCGGAAGCAGGTGGTGGTCAACGATCGAACCAACATCAAGGTCGTCTGCGAGTTCCACGACGCCTTGCCTGCCGATACGCTATGCAGCGTCATCCTGGTCGCAGAGAAGTCCTTCGCGTACGACGTGAAGAACGAGAGGGTCACGGAACAGTTTTAAATATTGCCTTCGTCGAGCAAGAATGGCTTTTCTACAACCCCCCATTACAAAAATTGAGGGGGGCGCTTGCTTGTACTCTCCCGCTCTCCTATTGTTCACTGAACATGCCCTTCACGCAGCACAGTCGATTTCAAATACCGCTACAATACCATTTTTTTTGCACCATGAGGAGAAAAACATCGTAGCAGGGGGGGCAAAAACATCGTAGGAGAGAGGTCCCGTTAGGTCGTAGCAGTGAGGGGCCACACACATTGTAGAAGATCACACATGAGTTTTTTTAAAAAAAAACATCGTGGCAGATTACGCCGAGAGCAAGGTCGTAGTAGATTACACTGAGGGATCTTACAGTAAGAGGAGACAGCTGCCTTATAGGAAAATATCGTAAGTCATTTCAAAAGTAGGTCAAAGGACGAGTTAACATAAGAGCAAAATTTGCAGGAGGTAAAAAATAGCTTAAAAAGTGATGCCAGAGCTTTTTCTTTCCACTTTTCTCTCATTGTAGGTTAGTTTAGTCCGTAAAACGTCGTAAAATAAAAAGTAGGTCAAAGGACGTATCCAGAACGTACCATACAACCTACTGTTTCTGTATTTTCCGTTGTTGGGTTTCAGTAGTATAGTTTGTACTACGGAGAGGACAGAATTTTTCAGAAAGTATGAACCCCTCTCAAGCAGATTTGGCTATACTTAAAACTAGCTCAACATGCCTACATGAGCTTTTTGCTCAAGTGTGGAACCCTGCTTAACCCAAGAGTTTTGTAAAAAATGCCTTCGAAAATTTTTCGGGAAGTATGAGGGGGGTTCATATTTTCCGAAAAATTCTCAACATGCCCATTGCTCAAGTGTGGAACCCTGTCTAATCCAAGATTTTGTAAAAATGCTCTTCGGAAAGGATGACCCCCCTCAGATTGATTTGCATATACTTACAAAAAGCACTTCTGAGAGATTGTTGTCCATAATCCTGTCAAAAATGATGGCCATACTTAAAACTAGGCCAAGATACACATACACATATTCAGACACACACCCATACACACACACACACACACACACACACACACACACACACACACACATATTTATTTCTGGTTTAAGTTCAATTGGGCACCAGGCTCAATTTGCATATCTAGTATTAAGATAATATAATTCTTCTAGAATTGCTCTGTGACCCTCTCATTTCTTACATCATAAACATATGATTTTTCACCTATGAGAATAACACTACATATGGTGTCATCAGGTAATGCCTCATGGAATTCACAGATAATTTTAATGTTTGTCCTGTCATTCACCACAACTTGTTTCCTTTTTGAAGTGTTAATTACAAACATGGGTCTCTGTGCTTTGAATTCATCTGGTGTGTAATACATGTCAGTATTGCCAATTGTAGAAAACAGTAAACAAAATTTGCCTGTTTTAGAGATATTCCAAAAAAATATATATATTTGATAAGCAACAACAACAGGGCCATCTATGTGCAAATGTCTGAACTCGGTGTACACTTGGGAACAAGTCAATTTTTTTCAATATGTCAATATTTTTAACTCTTTTTGCCAGTAATAGGGAATGGTAGTAAGCATTAGACAAAGTACTTTGGAGCCGAATATGCCTTTCTTAAGACGTCGTATATTGCTAAAATATCTTTAATTCACATATTTCTCATACCGCCGTATCTTGTTCTATTAGGCCTCTTCAAGAAAATTGCCAATTAGTGAAAATTAATTGAGCACAACAGCAAAAGAGGTACTAATAGGGCAAGCATACAATGATATGGGGATATGTGAATTGTTGGTTTCTTCGATTCAGATAAATGGATTGAATTGAAACTGGGATATTTTGCATTTTTTTATACAAAATCTGATATTTGTTACATCCAGCTTGTTTGTTGTAATCTATTCATATTTAGAGTCAGGCCCATATCTGTCCAAGTTGTTATATAAAATCAATATACATGGCATTAGGTCAGTGCCTTCTGGGACATGCATGTCTGTGCAGGTATTTGTGCTAGGTCAGTGCCTCTGAAGGCCGCTGAAAAAAAACCTGCGGCGCGGCCAGTTCCTCTGCACGGATCAATACTCGGGGCAGTTTCTCAGATTCCCGCGCCGCGGAGCTGTGGGATTAATACTCCCCGCCCGGGCAGTTCTATTCCCGCCAAAGTGGTTCCTAAATACAATATCTCAAGAACTAATTGACATAGAGCTATGCAGTTTTTTTGTCTGCACTGAACCCAACTGATTAAGCATAGAATTTTGATTTGATTCCCAAGAAATTGTATATAAATACCAAAGCCAAAAATATTAACACACACACACACACACACACAAAACACAGTGCTGAACCCAACTGATCCAGCATAGAATTTTGATTTGAATCCCAAGAAATTGTATATAATAAACAACAACAAAAATGCCAAATCAAAAATATTGTAATTAATGCAATAAGAATATATCTATCCCCAATTGGGTTAAGCATCAAATGAATTGTAATCCAGATAAAAGCAGAATTATCACAAAAATTTGCCCCAAATGCAATAGAGAATATAGCATACAATACTTCACATATAAACATACAGATACTTCTTCTGCACAGTCATCAACATTTCCAAACAAATTTGAATGGAAATATTTGTGTGATTGCCCTGTATAACTTAGATTGCAAGACCATATTTTGTAATTTTGTAGACCAGAAGCTGGATCCTGTGCTCCAGAAACAGGCTCTCCACAAATTATGTGAACATCATGGAGCACATAATATATTTTACAATTTTGAGAATCTCAATTTAAATTCAGGAACAAGAGATTTGGATTTGATGTATCTGGAAATATCTCTTCTTTCAAAAAATATTTGCATCTTGAATCAACCTGCAAACAATATTACATGTTAGGCTGGGCTATTTCAACAGCAGTAAATATTTACCAAACGTTTCGACGTTAAAAACAGTCAGAATAATATCTTCCAGGAAATATAGATACCTGAACATGCAAACATATTTTGAAAGAAGAAACATTGCAAGATATATAAAATCAGATCACCTGTTGGATTGTTTTAGGGAAAAATTTGAAAATCTATCAGAGTATGATTTTTTTAAAGTGCAAAATGAAACAGAAGCAAGATGGGTACTTGATAGTGATGTTGGGTTTGGGTATGTGAGCATAGAATTGGGTTCTGAATATGATGATTTTGAATCCAATACATACTGGCATAGAATTGGTGCATACCTGTTGCATTGTTGTTGGGGAAAATATGTTGCTTTTTTTACAAAAAGTACTTCAAGTTTAGAAAATTTTAGGTTTTACAAATTTTTTCATGATCATAGAATTTATACAAACAGCAGGTGGCCTGTTGATGACATATCATGGGACACAACAATTTCCATACTTGATGAGGCAGGAAAATTGGATGTAAATTCTGGTTTATATTTTAATGAGTTGATTATGTACCTGCTTAAAAACAATATCAATTCTGGCTTATTCAATACAAGATGGACTTAAATAATTCGAGTTTTTACACAAAATACAAAGCTCTGTTTCAATACAAATATTATATCTCACATTACCTTGCTCTGCTTCTGATTTTGGGTGAGTATTTTAATTTGCTCATCACACTTGACAGAAAGGATAGGAAAATTGCACAGAGACGTGCTAACAATATTTTTTTTGCTAACAATTTCAAGTTCCTTGAGTGGGAATATGTTGTTTCTAAGATCAGCATTGATTCTGTAGTACAGCATTGCTGTGGAACATGTTAAGTCCTTGGATTCTGTCACACCTATTCTAATACAATTAATATCACAAGGCACGCACCGCATAAAATCATAATTCCAAGCGATGGCATGGAGTAATTATTTTTCCACGATTTCATATCATACAAAAAAATTATACTGCACTTGGAGCTTCAGCAGTTCGGGACTGTGCAATATATTGTCTACAAATGTAGGAAAAATTATATTGACTGGGTTGCAAACAAAACTCCCAAAGCTTATGTGTTTCAGGTTCCTGAAATTTGAAACAGAATCCAAACTGTCTGGAAGTTCATAAAAGTGAAGCCATTCTACAAGCGGGTCTATCTCAGCTTCTGCATGATATATTTGAGCAAGAGGTGATGTGTTTATAATATTTGTTGGGTTGTAATATATTATTCCATCATTTGACCTATACTGGTGATACCTGGGAATGGATATAATTTTGGCTGAATGAAAATATATCAATGTTCTGTGTGAAGTCTTTCAATTCTCTAAATTGATCCAATCTTGTGCTTATAATTGTTGCTCTTACAAGTTTTGCATATTTTATTTTATTTACAATCTGTGCAAACATCTTAAACCTAATAGGACCGAGCTCTATTATATCATAGGTTAAAACATCCAATGCGAGCAGGGATTCAACATTGTTTTTAGCAATAAATATGCTCTCTTCTATATCCATCATGTCCATAATTGATAAGGAGATACAAATTTACAACTATTGTAATTGATTGAAGCAATGCGGTGAAACTTGATATTGTATTGATTACATATTTGTTCTGATCAAAGGCATGAACTTTGGCACATCCAGATTGAATGGCTGCATATATTAAGTATAAGCCAAGAAAAACAATCATCTGTAAGAAAATGCACTGCATTAAACACAGACACCATATGTTCCATAATCCTCTGCTGTAATGCCGAGACTCATGGCCTCATGGTTGATGTGATCATGTACAAATTTACACCTAGATTCTTCAAATTTTTACAGAAATCTGGAATATTACAAATATCTTCTGGTGAGTACAAGCTGTGATACACAGTGACATATTTTAAATTTGGAAATTTCTCTCTGAGGATTTTCCTATCCTCATCTGTGGGGATACTATCAAAATGGATCCATGTGACTGTTTCTGTGTTTGGGATCATGTCATAATATGGGGAGAAAAGAAAATTGTGACCCATATTTGTTACATATTGCAGGAATTTCTTACCGTACAAATTTAATCTGTATGCATTTTGATATTGTTTCGCAACGGGCCTCCCATATTTCAGTGAGAGCTTTTTTTTCAATTCTGGCTTGAGTTGAGACCTGAGTTTCTCAATATCAATTTTGTCATCAAAATAGAGATCAAATTTTTTTATGAAAGGGTATATCTAAACTTTCTTCTATTTTTTTCTAGATGCTCCAATCTCAACAAATTTTATGGACTGTGGTGGATCCTCCATTGCTTGAAAAGGCAAAACATACAGATTAAAAACTACAAAATTGAACTACAGGCTTGTTGATATTATACAAAATTGGATGTATTATCTTATAATGGAGCATGAGTCTCAACTGATCCCTAAGGTTCACATGTATTTTCCTATTATTCCCCCCAATAAACTGAACAATGTGCAGGTTTTTAAATATTTTTTTGAATTGCCTGCTTTCTGAAAAATCTGTATCTTGTAAAAGCTACTTGACTTTTGCACTTTCATTTTTGGATCCCCCAATAGTGTCCAGATAATCATATGAGTGTGCATATACAAATTGCTTGTCTGGTGAGGAATAATTGCGTTTGTAATCAGATTTGTCCCAGTA
Organism: Lepisma saccharinum; assembly: GCF_977018435.1. NCBI lineage: Eukaryota > Metazoa > Arthropoda > Insecta > Zygentoma > Lepismatidae > Lepisma > Lepisma saccharinum. The sequence goes on from NC_139243.1 coordinate 69,149,017, forward strand.
CAAGTGATCACCCCTAAACATTTTCTTAAACCCATCCATAACATCTTGTTTTGCAGACAGATTATATATGCACACCAGATTTATGTTTGATATAAATTCCAGATCCTCCAGGGTTGTGTGATCATCAATAAATTTATTTTTCAGATGCACTATGAGAATTTTCACAACAGTGTCCAATTTTTTAATCTCCTCAGCAATATTCCTGAGCGAATCTGGTTTAGAGAAATATACAAGCTTGGTGCTCAACATGTCTCTGCAATCAACATCCAAGTATAATCCCTCACAAACAAAATCCAAATTTTGCCTGCCTACAAAACTCATGTTGTGTTCAAGCAGAATCTCTACATACTGATGTGATAGGGGTGTAACACTATGGTCAAGACCTAGAATCTTATTATTGCTGTGAATAGTGTTTTTGCAATTTTGAATGGAATTAACTATAAATGGTTGCCCGCATTACAATCACTTGAGACGGGTTAGAAGAGCCGAGCATTTCCACCCCTACATAGCAGAGTACAAGTACAGGGACAATGTTCTGGTGTTTGTAACAAGAGAGCCTGAAAAATACAAACATGTAGAATCAATAAGGCATCTCATACACCCAGATTATTGCAGCCTGTCCTATATTATAGAGGTGTGTTTTGAGTATGTTTATATTCTTCCGGTAATGTCAAAATTTAATATCAGTAATATCTGTTATCCTCAAATACCCAATTATAATCTAGGTTTTGTAAATCCCATACCCGAATGGGTTACGACTGACAGCCTGGATGGGTTCCGCATAGGTATTGTGTATCAGGTGGGATCACCCACTGTGATTTGTAGCAAAAATAATGCCTGCTCGGAAAATTATGCAGAGGCAATTCACCCTGCAATGCAGAAACTGTTTGGAATTGTGAGTGCCGATCTGGGAGACACAATTGTTGTGCATGGCCAAGTAATAGGACCTAGTATATATGTATATGACATATACAATGCCACAACAGGGCTGTTCCTGAGACCCTATACCAGAACTCTTGAAATGTTAAAAAAAAGCAGTGTTCTGTCATGTTGTCAGGGGCAAAATTGTGCATCCCGATGAGAAATTTTTGGAGGGTACCAAGCTTGAAAAATCACCGCACTTAAATAAGCAGTTTATATTCTGTCACAATACAGCCCAGCCCTGTGGAAACATATTCAAGTACAATTTTTGTCACTGCGACTTGAATAAGTGAACAGAAATAAATTTGCCGAGAAGTACTTGTTGTATATATTGATTCTCAACTTCCCGCACCGCGGAGCTGGGGAATCTCGCCGCGGGGCTGGGGGATTCTGGTTTGAATCATGCATGTAGGACCCGGTGCATTTGCAACAAGTACTTCTCGGCAAATTTATTTCTGTTCACTTATTCAAGTCGCGGTGACAAAAATTGTACTTGAATATGTTTCCACAGGGCTGGGCTGTATTGTGACAGAATATAAACTGCTTATTTAAGTGCGGTGATTTTTCAAGCTTGGTACCCTCCAAAAATTTCTCATCGGGATGCACAATTTTGCCCCTGACAACATGACAGAACCCTGCTTTTTTTTAACATTTTCAAGAGTTCTGGTATAGGGTCTCAGGAACAGCCCTGTTGTGGCATTGTATATGTCATATACATATATACTAGGTCCTATTACTTGGCCATGCACAACAATTGTGTCTCCCAGATCGGCACTCACAATTCCAAACAGTTTCTGCATTGCAGGGTGAATTGCCTCTGCATAATTTTCCGAGCAGGCATTATTTTTGCTACAAATCACAGTGGGTGATCCCACCTGATACACAATACCTATGCGGGACCCATCCAGGCTGTCAGTCATAACCCATTCGGGTATGGGATTTACAAAACCTAGATTATAATTGGGTATTTGAGGATAACAGATATTACTGATATTAAATTTTGACATTACCGGAAGAATATAAACATACTCAAAACACACCTCTATAATATAGGACAGGCTGCAATAATCTGGGTGTATGAGATGCCTTATTGATTCTACATGTTTGTATTTTTCAGGCTCTCTTGTTACAAACACCAGAACATTGTCCCTGTACTTGTACTCTGCTATGTAGGGGTGGAAATGCTCGGCTCTTCTAACCCGTCTCAAGTGATTGTAATGCGGGCAACCATTTATAGTTAATTCCATTCAAAATTCCAAAAACACTATTCACAGCAATAATAAGATTCTAGGTCTTGACCATAGTGTTACACCCCTATCACATCAGTATGTAGAGATTCTGCTTGAACACAACATGAGTTTTGTAGGCAGGCAAAATTTGGATTTTGTTTGTGAGGGATTATACTTGGATGTTGATTGCAGAGACATGTTGAGCACCAAGCTTGTATATTTCTCTAAACCAGATTCGCTCAGGAATATTGCTGAGGAGATTAAAAAATTGGACACTGTTGTGAAAATTCTCATAGTGCATCTGAAAAATAAATTTATTGATGATCACACAACCCTGGAGGATCTGGAATTTATATCAAACATAAATCTGGTGTGCATATATAATCTGTCTGCAAAACAAGATGTTATGGATGGGTTTAAGAAAATGTTTAGGGGTGATCACTTGTACTGGGACAGATCTGATTACAAACGCAATTATTCCTCACCAGACAAGCAATTTGTATATGCACACTCATATGATTATCTGGACACTATTGGGGGATCCAAAAATGAAAGTGCAAAAGTCAAGTAGCTTTTACAAGATACAGATTTTTCAGAAAGCAGGCAATTCAAAAAAATATTTAAAAACCTGCACATTGTTCAGTTTATTGGGGGGGAATAATGGGAAAATACATGTGAGCCTTAGGGATCAGTTGAGACTCATGCTCCATTATAAGATAATACATCCAATTTTGTATAATATCAACAAGCCTGTAGTTCAATTTTGTAGTTTTTAATCTGTATGTTTTGCCTTTTCAAGCAATGGAGGATCCACCACAGTCCATAAAATTTGTTGAGATTGGAGCATCTAGAAAAAAATAGAAGAAAGTTTAGATATACCCTTTCATAAAAAAATTTGATCTCTATTTTGACGACAAAATTGATATTGAAAAACTCAGGTCTCAACTCAAGCCAGAATTGAAAAAAAAGCTCTCACTGAAATATGGGAGGCCCGTTGCGAAACAATATCAAAATGCATACAGATTAAATTTGTACGGTAAGAAATTCCTGCAATATGTAACAAATATGGGTCACAATTTTCTTTTCTCCCCATATTATGACATGATCCCAAACACAGAAACAGTCACATGGATCCATTTTGATAGTATCCCCACAGATGAGGATAGGAAAATCCTCAGAGAGAAATTTCCAAATTTAAAATATGTCACTGTGTATCACAGCTTGTACTCACCAGAAGATATTTGTAATATTCCAGATTTCTGTAAAAATTTGAAGAATCTAGGT